>NC_088643.1:65681192-65958692 GCF_964019385.1 Sycon ciliatum
CTGGCATGTTTACCCATAATGCACCTATCAAGACAATCGTTAGCTGCAGGCTTCCCACTGCACTCTCAGTTCCAGGCTGATCGAGTCATATCCTTGAACAGTGAAAACTATTATTACTAGTGTTTTTAAAACTATTACTTGCACAGATGTACATGTACATTGTAGTACCGTGTAGTACCATGTATACGCCCGTCGCAAGAGAAGCACGCAAATCTGCAAATGCACTGGATGTGCACCCACAGATTTTCTCTTAATTACGTTATACTATAGCAACGATAGCGAACAAGATCTGAATCAGTGAATGAGACAGTACGGAGGATTAGCAAGACGAAATTCGCGTTCGCGTTCGCAAACATTTTTCAGTTAGCGAACTGGATTGCGAACTTTTGAATTTTTCGTTCGGAAAAGTAGTCGGGCAGTCATAAATTTACCACGCTGTACTCTCTGTACACAATGTACGTCGTGTCAACGTCATGCATGTGCGAATTCTGTTTGCTAATCCTTCTCATAACGCGAATTCCGTCACTGAGTTCGACTTTCCTTGGAGAGCGAACGCGAACGCGAATTTCGTCTTGCTAATCCTCCGTAGTAACTATGTTACTTAGAAGTAAGACTTGTGCCAGATAACTGTCTAATCCACACGTACAACTGGCGAAGCCATGTGAATCGACCACCACTGCACACCTGGTCTACAGCATACGGAGTACATCAGCATAAAACGGCCAAGACAGCATTGTACTAGTACAAGTGATGTAGATGAAAACTGGTTTACCAGTTTTGGATTATATCATAAGTGATGTAGATGTACAAGTACCGGTACAGGTTAGAATCATGATTCAGTCAGTGCTACTGTGGCGATTTGCTTTCAATCCACAAACTCCTTGACATAATATCTACTACTATCTGACAACGGGTAACCAGCAGCTTTCGGCCTGTTTATCAATTAAGTAATTCCACCTCCACCAAACGCGCTCTCTGGCCGACCTCACACACCAGCAACATGACTCCAAGCACCGGTAGTAGTGTGTTAGTTGTAGATACTAACAGTAACAAAATTTAATTGTTTTCCTCCATACAGTGCTGTTTAGACCACTATCGCTGTATGGAGGAAAAACGATTAATTTTGTCAGTAAATCTACAACTTGGAGTCACTGTTGCTGGTGGGTGAGGTCGGCCAGAGAGCGCGTTTGGTGGAGGTGGAATTACTGTACTGTATTACTATCTGACAATACTGCAATAGTACAACATGTACTTCAGTACACTCAATCTGCGGACAGAACTGTTTCGTCCTTTGTGGACTCGTCAGCGCAGCACAGAGGAAATGAGGCCGAACTTCAGTACTTCAGTACTTCAGTACAGTACATGTACTTCAGTACTTCAGTACATGTACTTCAGTACATGTAGTAATCACCAGAATAGATTGTCGGCCTGGGGCCTGGGGGAATACTAGTATGTACGTAGCATACACTGATTTGCAAGGGCAGCAAAACTCTGTACACGGCCATGTACTAATCCGAGTAATCGGTCTGAAAACCCCAGGCCCGACCAGAGTTCATGGACAACTCCGCAAGCTTTGTACAATGACGTTGGTGGCGGTGTTTACGAACCTGGTTCTCACAAAGTTCACAACCAAACATATCAATCTTTGACAGTAGAGTAGTAGCGGTCTTGTACCCGTCAAGGTTTCTCTTGTGAGCCGTGACAGCTGATTCGGAGTTCTCCAGAGAGGCAGATCTGGTGCAGTACATGATTGTACTCACCAAATCATCTTGTTGGGTGATCCCTTCAGGCTTCATGCCAAACTGATCAACTGAGTTAGCGTCATTGACACCGTTGACAAGTCAAGTTTGGCCTCGTGGCATCTTGTCTCACCAACACTGGAAGTTGACAGATGTGTGCACAACGTACTTATGTAGGTGGTGTCGCAAAGTAGGACACAGCCGGGATACCTTTCTGGGATCGACGGACTAGGCCCGCGTTGAGCAAACCAGGCAGCATAAAAACAGGAAAGGAGCCGATAGTATCAGTGATATCAATCTATCGACTATCGATCCTGATTGACTGAGGAAATCCGCTTGACACTTGACGCCTTGGCTTAGTCCAGCTGGCAACAATACATAATATTATGTACTTCTACATGTCTGTTTGAGAGAGAACTTGATGCAGGATTGCATTTGCACCGTGTTTTGCATTCCTTCCTAAGAAGAGGCAGACATGCAGGCCTAATAGAAATAGTTTAAAAAACATGTTTGAGGATAACAGCAGGCTCTCAGCACAGTGTGTCCTCACCTGCTGTTTCTATCCTCAAACATGTTACTTGCTACATATTAAATCCGGCATTGTACAAGTACATGTCGCACTAACTGATACCAGTGGGTAGTACCACTGCTAGTGCAGTAGCAACACCCTGTGCCAACCGTGACTACATACCATGATACATTAGTATCATTACAAATACAAGAAGGAACAGTACAAATCGTCGTGTTATCTACGGGCAATGTGCAGATACAGTGTACATACTACTCCCTGATTACAATCACTATCATTACGTCATGGTCACAATCCTCAACTACATGTACATGTACAATGTACCTTGCTATATGCCCGTACACAGGTACATGTACATACATGTAATTACTAATAATTGTAGAAGCAGACTTCATCTGATTTTCCAGAATGTCCAACTCAAAACTGCTGGGCTGGCCTCTTATCTGCAATAGTCCCTGCTCGTACCGTCCTTTACAATAATTGTTTACCAAGTATTCAAAAGTAAACGGATTAGTTCCGCCTTCACCACATGACTGTGCTCTCTGGAACTGATTGGCATTGATGAACAGGTGGAAAGCTGCATATGTTCTTTTTAAAAAAGTATTCAAAGTATTCGTTCATTACAAAATATTATTATTATACACTTTCAAGTTTCAATATTCTTGCAACCTACATACCGTAATTGTAAGGTAAGTCCTTAGCATACTACATGCACATTTAGCCATACTATTAGTCTCTGACTGCATGCAGTACCTGTTATTTCAATGGTTTTTCGTCATCCCCGCTTTTACCGAGCCACAGAAGTACTAAAACGGTTACATTGTAGGTGCGTGGAGACCATGCCATGTACCAGCGACAAGTACAAAGTAGATCAACCACGCGACCATCTCGCTCGCTCAGTCCGACTGTCAAGAATAGGTTTCGCCGTGTGACCTGAAATACGTTGAGTGGGCTGAGCGCCAAGTAATAGTTATATTACACACTACGTACTAGACTGTAGTTACTGCGTTCTGCTCGCCAGGAGCGTAGACGTCCAGGATCATCGATTTCTTTGAGGAAGTAACTTTTTTTCTGGTGTGAAGAGAGCACTACCGGTGTTATGTGGGACAAGCCATGTCAACGTCAAGTACATTTTAGTCAGTGCTACGAGTGTAGTACAGCATGCAGTGGCATAGTAACAAGGACGAGATGAGGTAGATTTTGACAAAGGAAAACGAAGTGCACAACTGCTACCGGTACATTGTAGATCTACTGATGTCTTTCCTCCAGAACAGCCAGAGGAGGAATACAGCCATGTTCGTCACACTTGCACTGTAGCACTGCACGATCGGATTGCTCTACATCTGCTATGGCCAGTCAGTGAGAGCGCACTTAGTCCCTCAGCTCGCACTTCATCGAAGTTGCAAAAATAATCACAAAAAACAGCAACACCTGGCTGTACTGTACTGTAGAGTGTAGTGTAGGTAGTGAGCGTAAGGCCAGGACGGCAGGACCTAGCTTAGCTGGCATGTAGATTACTAATACTAGTAGTCTAGGGAGTTCAGTCACGTGACAAATCAGCTGAAAACAGCCTTCACGCGGGTCACGTACATTAGCATGGTAGCGGTGGCACCATGGACTTCGCTGCAGTTTTCGTCGAACTGCTTTGTCCTGCTTTCTTTTTCAAAATTGAAAGTTGGTGCGTTTTATAGCTGAGGTCTTCCTGCTCGTTTTGGTGCCGCACTTGCTTGGGCAACTGTAGTTTGAGCTTTTTGTTGTGAGGAGTGTAGTTTTCAATTGGATTTTTCATCCGGTTGGAGGGAGTACACGGCCAGGAAACACCCACCATCGTGTTCAGCGACCTCAAATTATGTAGAATAGTGCTTTCTTCTCGAGCTGGGGGATCGCTCTTCATCGCGCTTTCAAGACTTTCACCTCCTGGTCGCCCAAAATGAATGAATTTCTGGACCCAATATGTTCAAGCGTAGGAGTGTAGGAGTGTTTCAGATGATTTGTTGGCCTTAGTGAAAGATTGCACCTGACGGAGACTTTCGCTATTGTGACAAAAGTGAGCTATGATTAATTTTTGAATTCGACTCGTCGCCTTGAAACCAGAAAGAAATTGCTATGGAGTGGTGCTCTGACATGAATCGCGTCAGTGATTGGATTGAATCGCGTCAGTGATTGGATTGTACGCATATTTCACTATTGTGCATTTTACATGTAAAATGTACATGTACATGATTGATCAACTGTGTGACAGCCGCAGTAAAGTTGGGCATCTGAAGATCAAACTTTTGTATTTATTATTTGTACATGTATAATACAACCATAGCCATCAGTGCTCACTTCAATTTCATAGTAATGGAACTCGTGTTCAATGGATTTAGCATTGTTGCTATGGTGGTTGCTACGGGCGCCACGCTTGTTCTCATTGGTCATCGCTGGCCGAAATATTATATTTTGATCAATATTAGGACTAACCAACCTGTATTGCACCTATATTACACCTATATTGCACCTACAAGCCAGATTTCATAGCATTCTGACAATATTGTAATGTTGCTAAGCGTTTGCTAGGCTTTCCGGAAAACCCTGTTGGTGCCACAGCAGTATGGCATTCCGCATACATCATGATGAAGGTTGGCGTATGACTTTGACGCCTCATATCTCTGGTATCCTTCAAGATTTTTCAACCAAATTTTCTGTGCTATCTCCTGTACTGTAGTTCTTCCCGAAAACAAACAGTTTTCTTGGTTTACTACGAAAGAAAAAAATACGGTGATATCCCTACTACTAGTACATGATTGATTGTATTTTAAAAATATTGTAGCAGAAACCAAACACACCACGTGCTCCGGTCGGGATCAGATCAGACCAGAGCAGGATTGATGATCGATGAGGTTGACTACTCATTGCTACAGTCAGTACTGAGTCCTAGTCACCTGGTCACTCCTACTAGTCCTAGTCAGACACACAACACACATGATTGTATTCATTCGGATCAGTACGGCCTGTGGCCAAAGCCTTGTTATTATATATTGGCAAAGGCGTGCCATGCCGGCGGTAGATCTACATAGCCATAGGTCCATTAAATATTTCTAGTATTAGGAGTCAAATGTTTCCGCTGAGGTCAGGGTACCGGGTAGACAGCCAACTACAAAGTACAATGCAAGTGCACCACCATTCCGAGCTGTAGTGTAGGGTCTTTTTTACCATGCTTACCATGTTTACTGGCTTCCGCTGACGCAACGACGTGTTGTTACGTCGATGCGAAAGGACGAGAATCTGTGATCAGCGGGTTCTCCTTTCTACAACTAAGAATATTCCCTCCCTCGAGCTCGCTGTAGCCTGGCTGCGCCAAGACTGCAAGAGGCGAGTAAAAGTACATGTAATGATTATGTGGACTGTAGGCTACTACTAGCCTTTCGTAGGTTGCGCTCCAGCGCTGGTACCGGTAGTGGCAGTGCTAATGCTGCTCGACCTTTCATTCACTTGCTGGAACTAACTTCAAGCCAAAATAAAAATAAAAAAGCAAACGAGACTTGTACGTCGTTTGACCGTATGGTGGCCACTTGCACTCACGGGTCACCTTGGTCACTCTCGGTGTCGATGCTATGATCGCGGCGCTGATCCTACGACTCAGTACGAGTAGATCTACGAGGCTATGTGACAGTATGTCTGTGGCCTGTGCGCGTTCTGATCCGTCAGCCTAGCCCGGGTCCTGAACTGTGTCAGTGTTCTGGTGTTCCGCTGCTGCTTCTGCTTCCCTGCCACACTGGCACTTGCACTGGCACTGCAGTACTGGCACTGCACTGGGTGCACTTCAGCGCAGGCATGCCATGTGTAGTCCTAGGCGGTGTCCGATACCCTGTATACCACGTATACGACATGCTGCACACAAAAGCCACACATGCTAGCTGCCGTATACGCGTAACGAACGGTTTTGTAGATCACACAAGCTGGAGATGTCTGCAAGTGAAAAAAGAGTGGGACAGCCACTCGACTCACTGGCTCAGTGCAGTTGACGGGGAGTGCAGGGGTGACATACTGCCTTTTACTGGCATTCCAGCTACTGACTGGCTAGTAGTAGTAGTAGTACTAAAAGTGGCTGCAAAGAAAACATGAGGGTGACACGGACACAGACCCTGTGACAGTCACCGATCTGCCACGCTACGCAGCGGGGCCCGGGAATCGACAGCATCCGCATGCACTGAGTGTGAAAGCATTTTAGGAGAAATTTCGCTCTTCTTCACTCAGTCTCTACCACACGCATAGTTGTGAATATTGTAGCCGCGTGAGTCTTGGTGGGGAGTGGGGAGCAATCTCTCTCAGCCACCAGGTAAGGAGCTAAATAACGCACTGAACTGTGACCTGTGCGTGTGTTTATGCTAACACAGAGAAGCCGCTGCGAATGCTGTTTTTAGCCGTGTTCATTCACTCGCCTCGTTGAAGGTAGTCCACTGGAAGAGTACGGATTGTTTTTTTGTCCGTGTTTTCCACAGACAACGCTGCCTGGCTCGGTCACAGTGGCTGGCTGGCCTGGCAGGCGCGACCAAGCCCCAGTGTGTCAAACCCGGATCACACCCAACACGTAACGTCGTTGTCACATTTCACAGGACCTTCACGCAGTCGGCTTTTGGAAAAGCGAACGAAGTCCAACTCGAGTAAGGTCACTCTCTTGCTCAGGTCCTGCACCGCTGCTGTGCCACACGGACCAGGTCAGAAGACCTAGCCATTGAGTGGCGTGGAAAATCCGGGAATCGTCTTGGTCCCACACCACAAGCTCAACAGGAGTCCACGCCACAACAGTCAACAGCACAGCGCGGCGTCGACTCATCATGGCAGGTGCAACACCTCAGACGTTTCGCTTGAAGCCCAATCCCCCCGTGCCATCACAGAAGCTACAGGAGGGTTTCAAATTCCGGCGCTGGGATGACGACGAGGTTGAATGCACAGTGAGGGTCGACGAGACGGGCCTGATCATGTCGATTTTGTTCGAGCGGCGGGAGGGAGTACCAATCTATCTGAGTGAGCTGTCGGACGTGCGTACAGGTCGCTACGCAAGGCCACCGAAAGACCATAAGCTAGTGGATGCGCTGATTGCCAACGCCGGTGTGTCGTCGTTTGACGAGATCGGCGTGACAATAGTGTACGGCACCAACCTGATTGACGTGAGCTTCCTGTGCCTAGCCGCGTACAGCAAGAAAGATGCGGTGCAGTTCAGCACGGACATACAAAAGCTCATGTACAACAACGTGGGTGTGTATATCAGTGAGCAGGTGACCTTACTTCGCGAGCACGCCAGGCTCCGCACGCTGCGGCATCCGGAGAAGAATGGCATAGCTGCCAAGCACATCCAGACGATCTTCGCCATGAAGAACGGCGACGAGTTTCGCGCCGCCATGGAAGCTGTGGGCTGGGATGTGCGCAAGACCGACTACGTGCCGTTTGAGCTGTTCACACTGGAGGCATTCTTGCAGCTGTACGAAAGACTCGTGCCGACGCCGTACGTTGACGACGTCTTCAAGAAAATCGTGCCGGGAAAGAGCCGTAAACCGTACACGTCCGCCAAAGAGTTCAAGATATTTCTGAATGAGTTCCATCGTGATCCGCGCCTCAACGAGATCTTGTTCAAGCACAAGACGGTGGAGGACGCCGAGCAGATCATCCGCACCATGGAGCCAAAGCGCGACTATGCCGACAAATGCCAGCTGACAAAGGAGGGCCTGCTGACGTTCCTGCGCTCCAAGGAGAACGCCATCATCCACCTGTCTCGCTTCGGCCTGCACCAGGACATGGAGCAGCCGCTGTGCCACTACTACATCAACTCCTCGCACAACACCTACCTGACCGGGCACCAGCTGACGGGCAAGGCCACCGTCGAGATCTACCGGCAAGTGCTGCTGACGGGCTGCCGCTGCATCGAGCTGGACTGCTGGGACGGGGCTGACGGCGAGCCGGTGATCACTCACGGAAAAACTATGGTAAACAACATTCCGTTTGTCGACGTGGTGGAGGCCATCAACGAAACTGCCTTCAAGGTCACCGACTTTCCCGTCATCCTCTCGTTCGAAAACCACTGCCGCTTCCGACAGCAACGCAAAATGGTCCACTACCTGCGAACAATTCTGACCGACAAGCTAATACTGGAGCCGCTCGAAGACTACCCGATAAAGCCTGGACTGCCACTGCCACCGCCCAGCAGGCTGCGCGGCAAGATTATCTGCAAGAACAAGCTGATCGTGCCCAGGGACAAGAAGGATGACGACAGAATGGGAACGCTGCCAAGACGCGGCGTGCTGGAGAGAGACGACACTCTCTCGAGTGCCGTTGTTGTCGGAGCAGTCTGTCCGCGCAGGGACACAGCGTCCGATGGTGACGGTCTGAGTACAACTAGCTCGCTGAAGTCACCAGTCAAGGAGGAATCTCAAGATGGCGCGGGGGATGCTGCTTCAGCACCGAGGCTTCCTCCCGTCACTGAAGTCAGCTCGGCTGACGATGGTACACGTGATTCAATGGCAACATCTCCGACGGAGAGTGACAATGCCAGCATCCCGAGCACGTCCACTGGAGATCAAACACCAGCAAAGCGCACAGGATCATACGATTCCGGCTATGCAACTACATCAACGAATGGAAAGACTGCTGACAGCGTGGCCACTGATGTTGCTTCCCCGGATGAGCCAGGGCAAGCAAGCAGTGAGCAAGTGGAACCTTGTGCAGCAGCAGCTACAGATTTGTCTACAGCAGCAGCAGCAACTGAGAATAGTGAACTCGCTAATGGAAGTGAAACTGGCGCTACTGCTGCAGGTGCTGGTGGTGTAATCGGTGCTGGTGCTGCCACGGCTACAGCTCCTTCAACTGAATTGCAGCCAGTGACAACTGCCTGGACAGATTTGGACATGCCATCCCTGGTCAACTATGCCGAACCAATCAAGTTCAGATCGTTTGGTGAGTCCGAGGAAAACAACAAGCACTACCAGATGTCATCGTTTCCGGAGACTGGTGGCGTGCGGCTCGTCCTGGATTTCCCCAAGCAGTACATCAAGTACACCCAGCGACAAAACACCCGCATCTATCCAAAAGGCACCCGCGTGGATTCGTCCAACTACCAGCCGCAGGTCTTCTGGAACGTCGGCTGTCAGATGGTGTCGCTGAACTTCCAGACCCTGGACTTGCCCATGCAGCTGAACCTTGGCAAGTTTGACTACAATGGCATGTGTGGGTACCTGCTGAAGCCCGAGGTCATGCGCCGCTCCGACCGCGATTTTGACCCGTTTGCCGAGTCGCCTATCCAGAACATCGTCGCCGCCACCATCACGGTGCAGATTCTCGCCGGCCACCTGATCTCTAACGCCAAGGAGCAGGTGCGCGTGGAGGTGGACATGTACGGCATACCGGCCGATACCGTGCGCAGGCGCTTCAAGACCAGGTACGTGCCGAATGATGTCACGGTGATCTTTCCCAATCAGCCGTTTGAGTTCAAGAAGGTCATCCTGCCGGACCTGGCCATGCTGCGCCTGGGTGTGGTGGACTCGCAGGGCACGCTGCTGGGTATGCGCGTCCTGCCGCTGGACGGTTTGGAGCCCGGCTTCCGCTACGTGCACTTGAACAACGAGCGCAACCAGAGCCTGTCGCTGGCGTCCCTGTTCGTTCACATCAAGGTGTCCGAGTACATCCCGGAAGAGATGCAGGACTTTGCGATGGGCCTGATGGACCCGATCAAGTACCAGCGTGAACGCCACCAGGCAGCACTGAGCGCCATGACCGACGATGACCTCATGGACGCTGGCAACCCTAACGATCCCGGTGCACGTCGCACCAGCGACCCATTGGGCAACGCGGCAGCAGCAGCGGCGGCTGCGGACGCCCAAGCTGCGGCTGGAGTGCGGGCGCCCGTGCACAAGCGCCAGTCCATGCCAGCCACCCAGCTGGCTGGTGACCCATCCTCTCCAGCTCAGCGGGGAGCTCGGCCGCCCGGCAGTGCAGAGCATGGCCGATCTCAGTCACTGGTACCGACCGGCAAGGGACCGATATCCTTGCAACCGCAACCACAGCAACCCGCCAACGGCAAGAAGTTTTGCCTTCAGGTCCCGAAAGCAGCCACGGGTCGAGACATCCTCACTTCAAAGGAGGCGGCAAAGGAGCTGAAGAAACTCAACAAGGACATTTCCTCCCTCCGTAAGAAGTTTCTCAAGTCCCACGCTTCGCTAACGAAGGCACAGGCGTCGGAGCTCAAGAAGCAGTCAGGAAAGGGTGACGCCGGACTTGCAGCCAGTCTGAAAGAAACGCACGAGCAGGCCATGGTTCAGCTGGCACAGCGGGCCATCGAGGAAGAAGGGGCGCTTGTGCTGAAGCTGCTGCCGCTGTTCTTTGCCTGGGTTGGCAAAGCAATGGCTGCACGCCACGCAGGCGAGCTCAAGCAGTTCGACGAATGCTTCAAGCGTGAGGTGGCAGCACTGGCGGCACGAACCCAGAAGACAAACACGCAACAGAGCCAGAACTACAGGGAGGAACAGAAGAAGAAGGTCACCGACAAAGAAGAGCTACAGCGCAAGATCCGCGAGTACCGCAACAAGATCGTCGAGAACTCAGTGAGCGAGCGCCAAGAAGCCGATCGTGTGCGGATGGCCGAGCTCTCCAATCTGGAGAAGGCACAGAGCGAGTCCGTCACCGACGTGAAGGCGGCAGAGGACCTGGAGCTTGACCGGGTCAGGAAGGTGTACGAAACGCGCACGGCTACATGCACGGGCCCCAACGGGCTAGAGATGTACGTCAGCATAGCACTGGAAGACAAAGGTCTCATCATTGTCTCGCTGTCCGAACTGCCTTGACGTGGCAGTCGTGCCTGTAAACCAGCTGTGCACCCTTACATGGACAACGTCGTGCAGAAGCGAAGTGCGACTGGGAAAGGCGTAGAGCTTTGTATCACGCGCAGAGGTACCCGGACAAACTGCTCACTGCCCGCGTAGAAACAGAGTTGCCCTCACAGGGACAAGTGAACTAGCTGGTTTTGTCGTGATCGTTCCACCAATACCGAGGATAGTTTCTGTGTTGCTGCTAACAGCTACTGCTATTTTCTCTACCATTGGTGAAAATAATGTTTCTTTGGCAACTACTGCAGCTAATCAATATGGGGCTGGGCCTATTTCTAATGATAGTCTTTGTTTAGCTTGTACAGTTGACGCAGGACTTTCACAGCCTTCACACCAATCACTGCACCTCCCGCATGCACTGTCTTCACGGAACGAGGCAACGTTGCACTATCTAATAATTATTATAATTATGTTAGTGCCTTTGTTCAGATGTATTTCTTGCCTCTTGGCTCTGCGAAAGCCATGTTAACATGTTTCTCGGATCTAACCGCACTAGATGGGAACCGACTCTAATAGTAATAGATATGCGCTTAAAACCGTAATAGCTAGTATACTGATTTAGCAGGTGGGGGCACTCTAGCACGCTTTATGCTGATCACATCATTTGCCGGCCCCTGCACTGGGAAAATGCTCCCTACTAATTTTAGTATTTACATGTTTGCCATAGAATCTGATAGCTCTCAGGTTTTTTATTGCCAACTGATCATTCTTGACACATAATAACAGCGCACGTGTCCTTGTCAATCTGCGATTAGAAATTCAACATGGTATTTGAACCGAGAGCACCGCGGCGTGACTGTGAGGGTGTGCGCAAGGAAGGCGGAAATGCGCGCACTGCACTGTGTTTTCTCTGGCCAGCACTGTGTGTTGTGATCGGGGAGCATTGAAGATGAGTTGAAATTCCGGTACATGCACCTCAATTTGACAAAGTACAGTGTGGGATGAATGTGGGCACAAGCTATGCGGTCGAGTCCACCAACTAACCAGATTCTGAACAGTAAGACGTGCACAATCTAGCAATTTGCTTTTACCATTTCACGGGGTCATGCAAGCATGCCTGCACCGCCTGCATCTTCCAGCCGTGTTTGTCAGACAGTCACTGAAAAGATACCAGTTGCACTGAGCATGTGGTAGCATCAGCTCATTGCTCTTAGTGGTGTCACATGATAAGATGAGAATCTGATAAGGAGAAGGCAAAAAAATAAGTCAACATAGAATATTAAGATACGCCAGTTCACAATTGGGTTGGATCAGTAGTGATTCTGAGCTTCATGGCATTCGGATTCGTGCAAATCACCAGAAAATGGATAAATCCCAGTGGGAGAGGAATAGCTGCAGAGTTAAGTCAGCCACGAGGGCAGCAGCACTGCGCCATATTGTTACCGGCGTGGACAGGCGACAGGAGCAAACATCACGCTGGCTGTCTGGCTTATCATCGTTGCACAGATGTGCTCATGACTTGGTAGCCTTGCATACCCACTACTGGCGCTGTAATGCGTGGTAATGATCCGGGGTGAGTACCAATCACTGTACTCGCCACACACAGCGTGTTCAACAGCACTACAGACTGTGGCGGCGCTGTAGAGACGTCCAAAGAACGCTGGGGAGTTGAGTCCACAGGAAAATTGTTGTTCTGATTTCTCGCCTTGCTCAGCGAAGTGTTGGCGCTGATAACTGTCCAAGCAGATGCCCAGCAGGTGGCAATGCTGACATGACGCCAAGCTGCTTTTTACCAACAGAGATGGCATGCGCCACATCGGAAGTCATCAGTTTGGCACACTCAGATGGCAGCAAGCTTAACATGGTGCAGGTACTCATGACCAGGTCAAGTTGGTGTAGTAATGCTTGCCAGTGCACACCATCCAGGACCTAGCCTACCCTAGCATGAGGTATGATCAGGCTTGCTGCAATGGCACTATGGGACGGACATGAATAAAAAAATTTAAAGACCGGCCAGCTGTGATCAGGAATTCTTGCCTGAATCGTCATCTTTGATGAGCTGGCATTGGAAGACACTCTTGAAGGACGATAGGAACGGCTCCATGGCATCCTCAATGGTGACTACACATTCAAGATGTACAAAAAAAAGGAATCACAGAAAGACATGCACTGACATTTGGGCATACTTGACTGAGTTACAGGACAGGATTCTAACTGGAGGTTGCATTGAGCAACCAACAGTGCTGCTGGGCGAATGAACACAATGACATTCAGGGGCGTGCTTGGCGAGGGGCACAGGGGGCAAGTGCACCCCCACAATATTTCGACCGGAGTTTTGAAAAGTCACCAATGTATTGCGGAAAGCCTGACCTCGCGAGAGCACATCCACAGATGAGGTGCTGAAGCTGTTCTTTCGACACTCTCCTCGCCGAATCCTGTCCAGATACGTCAACTAGTGTGACGATTGTTCTTAGCTGTACGCGTGAAATGCGTGTTTGCATCGGCCTGCCTGGCACAGTGCCGTCGACGGATTGGTTTTTAAACATTTGTAAAGTTTTCATCCTTTTTTTGAAAAAAATTGATAATAATATTATCAATTGTTTCATATTATGATGCTGTACTGTGTTCATTCTTGATGACAGTCATTATAATCTTTGTAACAGTAATAATGACGTCACATGTAAAAATATCTGATGATGTCACCGGTACAACCTTTTGAAAATTGCTGTTGTCTGGAAGTGGTGCAGCCCCCTGGAAGGGGAGCCGAGCACGCCCCTGACATTGTCACGAAGGAACAAGGGAATTCCAAGAAGCACCGACCCACAGCTGACTGACACTGGAGTAAGGTATCCAGTGGCAAGAGCACAGTGCTGCTCAAGGCAGTCCGATCGAGCCAGTCAATGCCACGCCGGGCATTGTGCTGCCCCAGGCCTGCGAACACTGAGATGATGAACTGGTGCAGGGCGCAAACTTAAGTAACTAGCACGATCGGATTCCGTTGAGCAGCACTGTACGTGAAACCCAGTGTGTGCAGTTTCCCTATGGATGTCTGCCGTGGCAAACCTACTGGCTTACATCATAGGTAATGGAGATAACTGGCGGAAAGTAGCATAGTGCGAGGTGGAGATAACTGGCGGAAAGTAGCATAGTGCGAGGTGATGGAGATAACTGGCGGAAAGTAGCATAGTGCGTACGGCTGACAGCTGAGAGCTGAGAGCTATACTTGTGCAGAAGCAGCAGCAGACCTGCGTGTACGCATTGCACCACAAATATGATGTAATCCAGGAATTTTGCTGCGACGACAATTCACTGGAGGTGCGTACTCGGGTCGAACGGAAACAAGGAAATCAACATATACAAGTGTGCAAAGAAAACTGGGGGCAGTGTTAGCCAGAGCACTGCAAATACACTACACAATATCAGTGCAGAAAAAGCACTTTTAAAAAGCAGTGACTGACCTTCTTTGCCAGTGAGCTCGGTGAGAGACGTAACGCCCTTGCCATGTAGGCCACACGGGACAATGTTAGTGAACCACTTCAAGTCGGTGTTGCAGTTCAATGCTAGACCATGCATGGTCACATAGCGAGTCGACTGTATGCCTGCAACAAGGGACATGTGAATAGAATGCATTCTTAGAATCCAAGACATTGTAGAGCAGTATATTGCTAAGACCATATGCAGGGGTGTGGGTGTATATGCAGGGGTGTGGGTGTATATGCAGGGTGTGGGTGTATATGCAGGGGTGTGGGTGTATATGCAGGGGTGTGGGTGTATATGCAGGGGTGTGGGTGTATATGCAGGGGTGTGGGTGTATATGCAGGGGTGTGGGTGTATATGCAGGGGTGTGGGTGTATGTGCAGGGGTGTGGGTGTATATGCAGGGGTGTGGGTGTATGTGCAGGGGTGTGGGTGTATATGCAGGGGTGTGGGTGTATGTGCAGGGGTGTGGGTGTATATGCAGGGGTGTGGGTGTATATGCAGGGGTGTGGGTGTATATGCAGGGGTGTGGGTGTATATGCAGGGGTGTGGGTGTATATGCAGGGGTGTGGGTGTATATGCAGGGGTGTGGGTGTATATGCAGGGGTGTGGGTGTATATGCAGGGGTGTGGGTGTATATGCAGGGGTGTGGGTGTATGTGCAGGGGTGTGGGTGTATGTGCAGGGGTGTGGGTGTATGTGCAGGGGTGTGGGTGTATATGCAGGGGTGTGGGTGTATGTGCAGGGGTGTGGGTGTATATGCAGGGGTGTGGGTGTATATGCAGGGGTGTGGGTGTATGTGCAGGGGTGTGGGTGTATATGCAGGGGTGTGGGTGTATGTGCAGGGGTGTGGGTGTATATGCAGGGGTGTGGGTGTATGTGCAGGGGTGTGGGTGTATATGCAGGGGTGTGGGTGTATATGCAGGGGTGTGGGTATATATGCAGGGGTGTGGGTGTATATGCAGGGGTGTGGGTGTATATGCAGGGGTGTGGGTGTATATGCAGGGGTGTGGGTGTATATGCAGGGGTGTGGGTGTATATGCAGGGGTGTGGGTGTATATGCAGGGGTGTGGGTGTATATGCAGGGGTGTGGGTGTATATGCAGGGGTGTGGGTGTATATGCAGGGGTGTGGGTGTATATGCAGGGGTGTGGGTGTATATGCAGGGGTGTGGGTGTATATGCAGGGGTGTGGGTGTATATGCAGGGGTGTGGGTGTATGTGCAGGGGTGTGGGTGCATATGCAGGGGTGTGGGTGTATATGCAGGGGTGTGGGTGTATATGCAGGGGTGTGGGTGTATGTGCAGGGGTGTGGGTGTATATGCAGGGGTGTGGGTGTATGTGCAGGGGTGTGGGTGTATATGCAGGGGTGTGGGTGTATATGCAGGAGTGTGGGTGTATATGCAGGGGTGTGGGTGTATGTGCAGGGGTGTGGGTGTATATGCAGGGGTGTCGTGTGGGTGAGGACTACTGTAAAGTGAGAAACTTTCGCTAGAGATTAAATTTCGCTATTTTCACGACTATCACACATTCGCGAATATAAATCGCCGCAAACCTCTTCGTGCATTGATTGTAGACAGTACAAGATCCGACTGAAGAGATAGAGTCGCAAAAGTTTCTCATCGTGAACCAGCCCAATTTATGAAAACGCTAAATTTGCTCGCCGCGAAAGTTTGTCGTTTTACAGTAAGCAGTCCACGCAAACACATGCCTGCACCGGCTGGAACCTACCCATGGCACAGACTTTGTTGTTGCCGACCCAGATGCCAGTGTCCGGAGTGCGACGAGTCTCCACACCGAACTTGCGGCACGTCTCGATGATGACCTCCTCCAGCGTGTGTACGTACCACTTGAGACTTGGCTGTGTGGATGCAGGCATGGTCAGCAGCAGGGAGAACCAAGCGAATCAGTACAGTATGTATGCAGGCATGCATGCATGGTCGACAGCAGAGATCAAGCATGAAGGAACATTCAGCTCAGTGTATGACTGGGACACTGTTTGAGACTCAGAACATGCTCAAGCAGGGCGCGAAACAACGGTCGGACATCGGACAATTTCCGACCGTTTACGGTCAGTTTCTGGATGTTTTGTACATATCCGGACAAAGTGTCCGCGCAGTTTTTTGCAAAGTACAAAAAGAAAAGGCGCATCAATCCTTTGTCTCATAGTCATTAGTGATGTCGTCTGGCAAGAGAAAGCCAAGCACCGCTGATGCGGGTGTTCCTCTTGGAAAGAAGCCCAGAGGAGTCAAGACGACCACTTGTGACAAGTGGGTCGCCGAGTATGATAGGGAGCTTTCAACTTCTGTTTGGCTGAGCTATGAGCGCAGTCCCTCAGATCGTAGCATTGTCGAAAATTCGAAGTGTAAGATGTGTCCCCGTTTTGTTGATAAAATTCGCAGCAGCAAGAATATTTCTGACTCCTTCGTCGTGATAACATTTCGATGGTATTAATTCTACATTGAACATTGTGTGATTTGATGTGAAAATTTGCATGTCCGGATATGTCCGGCCATTGTGTCAGGGCACATTTTAATCCTTAGCGCATGCCCTGCTCAAGCACACACACACATAATCAAGCTGCCTGCGTATGCTGGCCAAATCCATGCACAAGGTCTTCGGCGTGAAGGTCGTTGGTGTGGATGTGTGCCAACAATAACTTCGGAGCTGACAGGGTAACAGCGAGCAGAAAGTCACTACGCTCTGACATACCTTGAATTGATGTAGGTTGAAGATGGGATAACAGACCAGCTGCCCAGGACCGTGGAAAGTGATCAGACCACCACGGTCAACCTAGGCAAACGACAATCATAAATCAAAGCAAACCTAATCATCTTCAGCAATGACTCTAATATCTATCACTATCACTATCATAATTATCGTAATGGTACGGTGTATTCTTTTCGTGACACAGCTAAGCCAGGCAGGAGTACAGTTCTCACCACAAGAGACAAATTCAGACCACTGACCAACCTGGAAGTAGTCAGCGCCGATGTCCTTGAAGCGATTGCGCAACTGCTCATTGTCCAGATCCTTAGCTCGCCGACCGTTGGTGTAAACTGGATTGTGCTCACACAGCAGTAGAGTATTCTATGCAGCAGCAGCAGCAGAAGCAGCGGTGGTGGCAGCAGCAGCGGTGGTGGCAGAAGCAGCAGTAGCATCAGTAGGTGGATTCAAATAAGAAACAGGGTGTCTTCAAAAACACTGGATGTAAGAACTATAAATCCTATGCCAATGCAACAAATTACAACATCCCGAGCTGACTTTAAAATACTAAGGACACTAAAAAAAGTTACATGCATTGGAAGTATGCAGTGCTTTCAGTACGTCCTGTAGGGATGAAATCCCTCCCCTCTCCTTAAAAAAAAAAAGCAGTTAAAGGGGAAGTTAAGGCAAAAATTAAAATTTCACCAGTTGTAGTCTTCGGGGTGCTGAGTCGAATGGTCTTGGTCCGAGAAAGCTGAGACGCTCCCTTCCTACTTGAATCCCAATCGAACTCGCGCACTTCCACCGAAACTGGGTGACTGCGCCCTACTAGATGGGGATTTGTATGCAAAATGTCACTAAAAGCGCCGTTCTGTTCTTATAAAAGCACGGATGACCGCGATTGGCCCATGTGTTGTAGTCTTTTGGATGCTGAGTCGACTGGTTTTGGTCCGAAAAGGCTGCGATGCAGCGTTCCTCCTTTATTCCCAATCGAACATGGTTGAACAAGCGGTCACGTGCTCCTGCGTACACCAGTCACCTGGTCACCGTGCCTGCAGGGTACAACTTACTAGCCTGTTTGACCTTTTTTGGGTGCAGTCCTGTCACTCGAGTTGAACTCGAGTTGAACCTTGGTGTGAAAGTTGTCGCCTGCTGGCGTGGTGACCAGGTGATTTGGGCACCCAGGAGCACGTGACCACTTGTTCAACCATGTTCGATTGGGAATAAAGGAGGAACGCTGCATCGCAGCCTTTTCGGACCAAAACCAGTCGACTCAGCGTCCAAAAGACTACAACATATGGGCCAATCGCGGTCATCCGTGCTTTTATAAGAACGAAACGGCGCTTTTAGTGACATTTTGCATACAAATCCCCATCTAGTAGGGCGCAGTCACCCAGTTTCGGTGGAAGTGCGCGAGTTCGATTGGGATTCAAGTAGGAAGGGAGCGTCTCAGCTTTCTCGGACCAAGACCATTCGACTCAGCACCCTGAAGACTACAACTGGCGAAATTTTAATTCCCGTAGCTATGCAGAAGACGTTACTTCAGTAACGTCTGGCGCTAGCCAGGGTCCACACAGCTTTAATTTGGTATGAAGACTACAACTGGTGAAATTTTAATTCCCGTAGCTATGCAGAAGACGTTACTTCAGTAACGTCTGGCGCTAGCCAGGGTCCACACAGCTTTAATTCCCGTAGCTATGCAGAAGACGTTACTTCAGTAACGTCTGGCGCTAGCCAGGGTCCACACAGCTTTAATTTGGTGTTTGTTTGTTTGTTTGTTTGTTTGTGTCACGCCTGGCGCTATCCCGTATCTGTCCCATACTGTACCGTACCAGCAAAGACAGCTGGCCACAATATTTTTGTTTGTGCCATCGACATGCCTGGCGCTATCCCGTACCTGTCCCGTACCATCAAGAGTACGGTACCATCAAGAGAATGAGTATATATGCGAAGTGTATCGGGGGAATGCATTCAGTGCAGTAACATTTTGTGTGGATTTGTGTGCGAGGCCGAGATCCCACTAGCAGGCTGGCTGGGCCGCCTGTCGACCAGCCCGGGAATCGCATGTAGGCCGATAGCATAACAATTATAACGTATATACAGTCATGTAGATGTATAGCAGGGTGTCATTTTCTGGAAAGAAATACGAAGTAGGGAGACGAGTAAATGCAATCAGAATTGATGTTAGTTGCCGTCAGTATACTTCGAAGTAATAATAAGAAGAAGAAGAACGCCCGTGATCGGCAGAATCAGCGCCGGTCCCAGGAAACGTCAGGACAGACATCCCGTCGAGTCCAGAACGCCCGTGATAGGCAGAGTCAGCGCCGGTCCCATAGCTATGCAGAAGACGTTACTTCAGTATCTCATTGAAACGTTTTTGCAATACAATGATGCAGCCAATCTAAGGAAAAAGCATTTCCATCAGTTCTAACAACATACAAGATGAGCTAGGCAACAAAGCATAGCGCAGGGCCCCGAGCTTCCAAGCTCTCTCGTTTGGTATTTGTTTGTTTGTGTGTTTGTTTGTTTGTTTGTGTCACGCCTGGCGCTATCCCGTATCTGACGGCAAAAAAAGCATAGGGATGTTATAAATTTTTCAATTCTCCTATTTTTTTTCAGGCATATCCTGGGATTCGAACCCGCACTATCGCCCTACATGCATTCCCCTATACACTTCGCATTCATACCCATTCTTCCAAGGTGCTTCACGTTATGATCTTGCGTTTGAAAGCCCTATTTGAATATTGCGGGCAGCTGTATGTGGCCAGCTGTGTTTGATGGTACGGTACGGGAGACGGTGTCGTATTACCCTCGATCGTACCTGTCCCGTACCTACCCTACCGTACCGTACCATCAAAGACGGCTGGCCACAATGCATATTCAAATAGGGCTTTCAAATGCAAGATCATAATGTGAAGCAACTTGGAAGAATTAGTATGTATGCGAAGTGTATCGGGGGATGTATGCAGGGCGCGCGATAGTGCGGGTTCAAACCCCAGGTTATGTCTTAAAAAAAAGGAATTGTTTAAAGACCGGGGGATGCATGCAGGGCGCGATAGTGCGGATTCGAATCCCAGGTTATGTCTTAAAAAAAAGAAATTTTTTAAAGAATTTATAACATCCCTATGCTTTTTTTGTCTAGGTCATCAAGGCAAAAAAGCATAGCGTAGGGCCCTGAGCTTCCAAGCTCTCTCGTTTTTGCCTTAACTTCCCCTTTAATACGGTGGAGTATAGGTCTACCCTTGCTAGCATATAGCCCCGGGGTTTCAACGGCTTCGTCTTATAACGAGCTTTATCTTGCACATTTGTCTGCTGTTTTACATCATTCATATTGTATCTGCCTCAGAAATGATGTTTCCTCATTATAAGACAATGCCCCCCCCCCCCCCCCCCCCAGACTCCTGTACAAGACAGCCTGTTAGACAACAATTTTTTCCATCGCACCCCTATGCAAGACAACATGAAACATCGATCAAGTTACCTAGAAAGAAACAAATCCAAAGAAATCGTGTTTTCAGACTTCACGCCAAGTTGCTGGCAGCGAAGATTGAGCCATCCGGGCAAATTCGCAGCTCATAGCCATTTGTTTTTTGTCTTGTAATGAGGGGATCAAACCTGTGGGACAGCTGAAGGCGACGTTATATACAAACGAGTTATCTCTTAGGTTGCATTCGCACACGGTACAAAACCACTTGCATATGTGTCATGTTCTTTGAAGTGCCCATAGAAACAGTCACAAAAAGTGAAAAATCACATGTATGTAGAAAGCAATCCTGGAGCCGCTTTGAAGGCAAGTGGTAGGTGTCCCATCTGCGAAAGCGTACAGTACGTGAAGCCAGTTTGGCGCAAAAATTCAATTCGCCTCGCCTCGCCATGGATATCTGGTCACGTGGGCCACTTTTTATGCGCATGGCACGCAACTGCATTTCCTGCGCGAATGCATACTTGTTGCAAGTGGCTTGTACGAGGACTTCCACGCGAGTTTTCGTACTGTGTGTGAATGCAGCCTTATCCGGACTTGCATGTACGACTGCTGAATGGATTTCGTTCGGGGATTTCGGATTGTTGTCTACTAATGAGGTTTGTCCTGTAACCGATGACGTGCTGACTACGGTACACCTGTACCTCTAGAAATGAATAACACAGAAGAAGGTGCATGCTCCGCACTGGACGCTTCACAGCTTTGTTTCCTGCTCAGATTTGCATGACTGACTGGTGACTCTCTTCACGGCCCACCCTCCCATGCCCTCTGGTTTTCTGCTGTGCCGCATCATGCCGAGGCACATCTCTATTTCCTTCTCTGTATCCTCAGAACGAACACTCAATATCAAATCTCTTCAGCTTTAACCTTAAAAAATACTGTTGTCTCGTATTAAAGCCTGTCTTATATAGAAGACTGTTTTGAATACAAGCCTGATTTTCAAGATCCATATATATTATATCGGCCCATAAGCCTGGTTTTAGTGTTGACATACATAGAAATACATGGTTTGAATAGCAGCCTGATGTGAACAGAAACCTAGCCCTGACATCCGCTTCCACAGGAATAAGCCCAGCTTTAATACGTGACATTACGGCAAATGGAATATAAAGAGGGGAGTCAATCTCGTTCACCAGGCTCATCCTGCCAGTGCGGCTCACCCAGCCCACTCGGCTCTCAAAAGACGTGGCAGGGTCACTCACCTTGCCGCCAACATCAAGATGCGGCCATGGGTCACTCACCCTGCTGCCAGTAAACATAATACTCACTGCAAGCCTGGCAAACAGTGATTGACAAACCACTCCTATCCCTGCAACCAAGAGTAGATAAACAAGAGTGTGCAACTCGCGGATGGTTGGCCCATGGCGGAAAGTTTTGTTAACGTAATCTTTTCTACGACGCATGCACTGCGAATCTTTTGGGAAGTCTTGCCTCGTGCACTTGGCCGGGCTTTACATTACAAGGCCGGTGTCCAGCACGTGGTCTCACACTGCTCTGCGGCAAAAGGCGCGTGCTCTGTCATGTTTTCTGAAAAAGGTGACATCAACAAAAATTCCGCCGTGGGCCGGGGTATCTGCAGATTGTGCAGAAGAGATGCGGAGTTGCACACTCTTGTTTATCTACTCTTGCCGCAACTCAATGCACTTGAACGTGCAGCGTAAACCCTCTATCAACTGGTACTGCACTCGTTGGGGGTTTCATAAATTAAATACGCAATTCGACAGTTTGTTTCGTCAGTATGAACCCCCGGTTGAAACTGGCCTGAAATATTTGTTATTTACTCAATAAATCAGCTCTATCAGTGGTTAGATGCTTGTGAAAATCAAGAAATTGCCTGTTCATATTCTTGATTTCCTTTCTAACCTTGACAATGTCTACGACATGCCTCTTATTGGCGATGGTGCCATCGTGAGAATAAAGAATTCAAATGCATAAGCTCTTGTTGACTGTCAACAACTAATTATCTAGCTTGCTAGCAAGAAGAGAATATTTCATTTCGGGCCTGATATGATGATGTCTTACCTGTGTTTTCGTGTCACATGCACTGCTCTGTCCCATTTCTCCAATCACTTTGTTCACCATCGACTCCTGGATGCCTAGCGCCTGATCATAGTTGATTCTTGCTAAGTTCCTGATCAGCACCATAGGTCTCGTCGCGCTTGCCATCGCCTAAATAATAACTGTGCAGTTCCCCGATTCGAAACTTAGTCTTTAGAGCTGTGTCTATTTTCTAACACCTGGGTCCAGCCACGGCCACTCCAAACAACACGTGCTTTTCAAAGGCAGATCAGGCCGACAAAAATCCTCACAACATACACAACACTGAACCATGTGAACGGCCCCTACACAGCCCTCGACAGTCTTCAAAATCAAAGACTACGTACAGTAGTCAGTAGGATCCACGTGCACCGTTCGAAACGAGAGTCGCGACGTCGAGAGACCTCGACATGACACGAAGGCAAAGCCTCGTTGGCTGCATGCAGATCACGTGGCACGTATGTAACCATGACAATCATGATTGTCAGAGCACTGAGCATGATCATATATGAGTACGTGAGTGCAGTGCATGCAGTGACCTGGTGACCAGTGACTGGCGCCATGGCGTGCGAGTTTGCAGCTTGTGGCTTTCTCCTTCCTCTTTGACTTGGTGTATTTTCGCAACTCAGTGCCAGTGGAAGCAACGATGGTAAATAATTCTTTGCTGGAAGAGGAGATACCTCATTGGAGCGTTTCCTGAGCAAGGTAGTTTTCCCTCTTGTGTCAATTATAGGCTCAAATGAAACCCGACAAGGGCGTTGGTGGTGACGAGCCCCAGATTCACAGAATCAGGATCACCCTTTCTTCTCGAAATGTCCGCAGCCTCGAAAAAGGTGAGAGTCAGTGCATGTCGAACTAAAACCGGTTCTAGAATTCTGCCATCGAGCAAGAGAAGGGTGGTGGTGGATCCTACGCCTAGGCTACGGAACACTCTCAGTGAACTGCAGAGGGCAAGTGTCAGTGGTGTCCATTCCCGTGTGTTAGCCCTGCAGCGGCACTGGCACACCTCGCAGTGTCCCTACAGCCAGTACAGGCTGCTAGTATAGTAGACCCTACCGGTAGTTACTAAGTAGTTTAGTCTCTAGCATGGCTAGGCTTAGATGCTACCACTCCCTGCCCCGGACAAACGCACCAGAAACATCAGCTGAAATTCTCATCAAAGCAATCACGGTGACCACTGACAGACTTTTTCAACTGATTTCCACTGGTCTTGTGTGGGTGTGAGCGTACTAGTACACTCCACTTTGCTCAGGGTGTACAGACTTCACTGTTAGCCATATCACATTCATCTCTCACAAAATCATAGTCCACTACCCACAACGGTCATCATGTTGGTTATCCTGGAAAGCTCCTGACAAGAGGAACACCATGAATCCAAGCTCGATTCCGTGAGATGCGCTGGACCAGCGATGCAAGCCGGCAAAGGCGTTTCTGAGCGCACCTGAGAGTTTTCTCTTCCATCTGAATTTTTTTGAATTTATCAACCATCCATGTTCGATACATGTATATTCCGTCGGTAATGGGTTAATCTTGGAGCATTACAATAATAGCACCGTAGCAAACATGTCAGTGCCGGGCTGCAGGTAGGATAGGCATTAGTTTCTACTGGGCTGTAATGGTTGCCGCTCTGTTCAGCATCAGTAGGGCTGTGTATTTCCAAAGCCGGGAGCAAGCTTGGAAATGAATGCTACATTATCGGAAGCAGATTGCCATAACAGCATACCGTATATTCTCTATTATAAGCACAGGTATCCATTACTAGCACAGTCTCTAATACTAGCACACTGTGAGCACTTTTCGAAACATTATAAGCACAGTCTCTATTATTAGCACGGTCTTGGTGGAAATCGATGCTGCATGCATGATATCTAGCATGTATTTCTTCTTGCTCTGTATGGATATATAAGCACGGTCTCCAATATAAGCACGGGGTAGAGGGTTCGATACATGTATATTCCGTCGGTAATGGGTTAATCTTGGAGCATTACAATAATAGCACCGTAGCAAACATGTCAGTGCCGGGCTGCAGGTAGGATAGGCATTAGTTTCTACTGGGCTGTAATGGTTGCCGCTCTGTTCAGCATCAGTAGGGCTGTGTATTTCCAAAGCCGGGAGCAAGCTTGGAAATGAATGCTACATTATCGGAAGCAGATTGCCATAACAGCATACCGTATATTCTCTATTATAAGCACAGGTATCCATTACTAGCACAGTCTCTAATACTAGCACACTGTGAGCACCTTTCGAAACATTATAAGCACAGTCTCTATTATTAGCACGGTCTTGGTGGAAATCGATGCTGCATGCATGATATCTAGCATGTATTTCTTCTTGCTCTGTATGGATATATAAGCACGGTCTCCAATATAAGCGCGGTCTCCAATATAAGCACGGGGTAGAGGGCTGTTGAAAAAATATAAGCACGGCGCTTATAATAGAGAATATACGGTATGATCTAACACCATCTCAATGTGACCTGTTGTGCCGTGACCTAGACAGCACACCCAGCTCTAGTTACTTATCTATGGTGGGGGGTCAAAAAGGTGACCTGGCATTTGCGCTGAATTTTCCTAGATCGACAGCATGGCAAAACTCGGCCACTGGTCATTTGGTGAAAAAACTACATAAAGAGGAGCGCATTATTGTGAAACGTGCCATTGTGTTTATCCACAAAAAGGCGAAATTGCTTATTGAATGAGTTTCTCTTCTTATGTTCGTGTCAACTTTAGAGTTGCTAGTGAGACTGATTGTGTAGTCTTTTTCATATACCATGCTATGTGGTCAAGAGCCATGGCAGTTGTCCAATTCTCTCTCTCACACACACACACACACACACACATCGATCCATGTGGCTTGTTTCATACTGGTACCTGGCACGTTTGCCCTCATCTGGTGTGCAAATATCAAGTTGTGGCGATAAAAAAAGAGGCATGTTTCCCTGAGCCCCCGACCTGCACCAAGTATTACTTGTACGTGGGTGGTTGGTGTGTGTGTGTGTTATACTCATAAACGTACAATCTATATCTGACCGAATATGTCAACGGTATGTTTTGCTTGTTCTGTGTCCGCTGCAGTGTGCGGTGATCTGATCCGTGGTGCTAAGGAGAAGCAGCTGCGCGTCAAGGGACCAGTGCGCATGCCCACCAAGAACCTGAAGATCACCACCCGCAAGACACCCAACGGTGAGGGTAGTAAGACCTGGGATCGCTATGAGATGCGCATCCACAAGCGCCTCATCGACCTGCACTCGCCGTCTGAGATCGTCAAGCAGATCACTTCCATCTCTATTGAGCCCGGTGTCGAGGTCGAGGTTACCATCGCTGACCAGTAAACACATTGTTGATGTAGAGTTCTATATTTTCTAGGAACTAATATACTCTTCAATCCATCAACCTCCTCCTGTACTGTGGGCCTAATGTGTTGATAATTCCACAAGTTAGCTAAGGAACTAGGCTGAAGCTGCAACTCGGATGAAGCCATGAAAGTTGATGAAACTCTGAGTTACAGCTTACATTAATTCCATTGCTAACTTGTCTTTTTGGCTCTGCCTTCGTGGCACTGAGCACATTTCGCAAGGGTTTAGCAACATAGCTTGAACTTGATAACTGAATGGGATTTTCTTCTTCGGTTGTCAGCTTGAAAGTTGCTGCCATATAGCACCTGTTTTTTCCCGCACAAATCCATGCAGTCGCACACAGAGCAGTTGCGTGCCTTGCACGATCAGGACATGCCCAAAACATCCTGGTTTGCAGGCCCACTCGCGCGATCGCACCACTAGCTAAACAGAAATAGTACAGGCAGTTGCACGGTCTTGAGGTTATGCACTATTGGTACATTAGAGTCGCGCCCCAACAATGCCAGTCTGAAATGCTAAGAGCGCCACAGCCTAAAATGAAGAGCGGCAGTATTGGTTTTCCGGCGGCTTTTGAGATACATATGATCCAGTACGAATTGTTTCGAAGAACGTGCTATAGCTTATACCAAGAGTGCATAAACAGAGTATGCAACTGTGGTTATGGGTTAGCGCGCGGCGCCTGCCTTCATTAGTGAGGTTCTGCCACACGGTAAAACGTGCCAAAGTACGTATGGAAACTTCGCCGCGGTACGGGATTTAGTTTGATACGGATTTTTTCATACCGTTTTCCGTGTGAAAAGTGAGCGTACAGAGTACATGTGGCGGGGTGTTCGTGCATGCTACGTACAGCAGAACCGGTGCAACGTACGAAAATTCTTGTCAAACTTCACTGCAGTTGACACAGAGTTTGGTACGTAGTTCCGTGTAGCAGAACCTCTCTATTACGTAACTTGCCTCCATCACGCTCTGAAAGCATGCACTCAAACCCACAATTTCTCGTACAAGCCCATCAGTTTTTGCTCGATTCGTCCCAGTACCTACGCGATCTCTATATTCTGAAATGATAGTATGCGCCTCCTTAGAATAATGGCTTTTACAGTACAGTAAATAGCAGGGAGTAGGTATTTTACTACTCCCTGGTAAAGAGAGAGAGAGAGAGAGGTTGAGTGACTCGTTTGTTTCATACGAGACGAGTCAATGGTCTGGTCTGGGTTAGAGTCTCGCGAAGATCTCGTAGATTGGATTTGTTTACACGAGACCAGGCTGTTTGATTTGTGGGCAGCTCCGAGATCGCACTGTCTGCAAAAGAGATACACCACAGCTAAACAAGAAGTACAATCAGTCAAGGAGCATCCCCGTACTGCTGTACCCGTAGTTCTGTAGCTATTTCCGTCGGCGTCATGTCGTCGTGGTTGATCAATGATCGCCTTGTTCACGAGTCACTGAACCTCTTTTACGCATTACACAATTCAAACATGAAACGAAATCGATTTCGCTTCATGACGTTCATGTACTTCAAGAAGTACGAGTTTGCAACGAGTCACTGACCATCCCTACTAAAGCAGTTTCCGACTCCCTGGCAAGCAATACCAAGAGTAAAATAATAAGCTTACCGGTCATAATTCTAATTGTTGTACTGTAAAGTACTGTTGATCCCCCCCCTGGTGAATGTCTACCTGTGAAACAACTTCAGTGTATACATCAACAAAATACAGTGTTGAATCGACGCTTGTACAGTGCGTATCGGTTATAGCGCGGTCGTGTAAAAGAATATACTGCCAACAATAATGAACTCTCATGTTTTTATAATCATGACATGGATTTCAAGTGCACATTTATTCCTACAAGCAATTTTATCGTACAGTAAAATATATCGGTCCTAAGAATGGACTTTGTGTAGCAAAACATACCAGATTAGTACAAAGTATATCGCCTGTAGTAATAATATCCGTCCAATTCAGTTCCGATCTGACTCGCGTAGTGCTGCAGGTTCAACTGTTGTGGTCAGGTAACTCCTGTTGCATAGCCACATGGTAAGCCTATGTGACTATGACCAGCCGCAAGCACCGTAACACTACATTGCATGTACGACGATCTTCCTGCCTCTGCGCACATGCACATGATATGTCACACTTGATTTATCGTGTGTAAGAAATATCGGAAATAAGCATAGAAAGTCGTTTTTCAAACACCCCTGCTTTAACCTATACCTACTTTACTGTACGCAATGCGTGCGCCTGTAGATACCGGTATGCATGTGAATGAAAATGACTTACTAGTACCGTAAAATCCCGCCAGAGCCCCATCTCTCCCATCCGCCCCTCCCTGACTTTTTGTCAGGGAAGTGATTGATTGTATCCTCGTATGACTCTGTGATGCCGTACTGTACTGCAGACGCGTGTTCGACCCCGTTGGAAATGTGCGCAACAGTGCCCACCCTCTTGACCAGGGATCACACAAACCCTGAGTTTGACGGGTCTGTACGACTCCTGGCTCTTGACCTTTGGTCGGTATACAAAAATGCACGGACAGTTTTCGTAGGGTGAGTACTTTTTATGTAGTACTGAATGCGGCAAGTAGGACTCGCCCATCCGCCCATCCCCACCTGAACCTGCTCGAAGCGTCGAGGAGGTAGGGGCGCTCTGCGGGATTTTACAGTATGTGCACAATGCAGCACAGCTAGTACAGCAAATCTGATCTTTTGTGCAGTTGTGCATACTTCCGGAAGTAGTACTGCACTTGAGAGCCTTGATCTATTTCCCACCCCTGCTGAATAAGCAGTTGGGAGGTGACACAGCGCGGCCGCGGGTGGGGGATCAACGTTACTTCACGGTAAAGCCAAGGACTCATACCCGCCCCGCCCTCTTTCCCAGGCGACGAGCCGATACCACTTGGCTGCATTTGTAGTACATGTACTTACATCATGTACCTGTTAGTACACACATGCATTCCAATGCGTGCATACTATGTGCATTTCGCATTTTGGTGCAGGCAGGCTCATTTTAATAATAATAGTAGGACCCCCCCCCCCCCGCCCTCTTTCCCAGGCGACGAGCCGATACCACTTGGCTGCATTTGTAGTACATGTACTTACATCATGTACCTGTTAGTACACACATGCATTCCAATGCGTGCATACTATGTGCATTTCGCATTTTGGTGCAGGCAGGCTCATTTTAATAATAATAGAAGGACCCCCCCCCCCCAACACACACAGAGTCCTTAACCCTTGTGAACTCCAGTTATCCCATGGTACATGGTTCCCTTCGGGAACGGACACGATAATTTACTTACTTACACTCAAACATAGTTTCAGCCAATCAGCATCCGATCTGGCCGGGAAATATTGGCCAATAGATGGGCGTGGATTTATATTGATATTAATTCCGGTCAGATTTACCGTACACACAGGTCATTCTGAAAGTATATTTGGCACCGAGAATACTCTCGGTGCCAACTATAGCTTCAGAATGACCTGTGTGTACGGTAAATTTGCCAGGGATTATGATCAAACCAAGTATACTAGTGACACTTCCAGTGGGGTAAGGCTTACTCCACCCAAAGCCTTGCATAGCATGTTGGAATGCCACGGTGCCAAATACGGCTATTGTGGACACCGTACAAGAGCTGTAAGTTAGGAGACGTATACCACCATGTATACTGAAAAACAAAACGAAAATATAATAATATACTGCAGCTGTATAGTTCACATACGCTGATCCCAAACCGCAGGAATCTCCAAGATTTTTTTACATCATGAGAAACCTGATCGTGACAGTGTAAGGTAAGAACACGAAACGTAAGAAAAAGGCCCAACCTTGCCCTGCCAGTTAGGGGTCGCTATGGCAAATAAATATCATGTATACTGTATGCATAATCGAGTAATGGAAACTTCGAACGATCAAAGAAATGTGCAAGACTAGGCTTTCCCCAAACCGGCCAGCCGAAAATTCGCCGAAAACGAGACTTATCGAAGAATCGCTAAGCTTTTCGCCGATTTAGGAGGGTTCCTTTGAGAATCGCAGAAAATCTACCAAAATGTTGTTGCAAAGTGCGTTTGTGAATGAATGATGTTGCTGCAAACATGACCGCTCTATAAGCTCTCTACTTCAGTACTTGTACTGGTGCGTTGAGGTCATGTGACTCGTGTCCTTTGACCTCCTCTCAAAGAAACATTAGCCATTACGTAGGCGAGACCAAAATAAAAATCGAGATTCCCGGGCAGGACCCATGTGAAATTGGTACAGGCGGGCGAATTTTATTTTTTACTTTTTCCCATGTATATATTCAATCATGATATAATCCAAAACTGGTAAGCCAGTATTAGATAAACCTTGTTGTAGTTCACGCAATTGTTAGATTGATAGCATGAAACAAGGAGGAGGACACTGTTCGAAAACAGTAACCTTACTACAACCTTCCGCGGTTGGCATAACGAGGGTCAGAACCGGGTGCGATACCCATAATTATGGTTCAAATGGTCCGCAGGGACCGGGGCTCTGCCAACCGCGGAAGGTTGTAGTAAGGTCACTGTTTTCGAACACAGTGTCCTCCTCCTTGTTTCATGCTGTGTAAGAAATACCCAACCCAGCTTAACATGCATGTATATCGATCTCAACGGAACTTGGTGAAGAGTCTGACTCAATCGAAATACCGGGGATACATTCGGTCCGTACAAGCTACGCTGCAGGACAAAAACCGCCCATCACTGTTTCAGTTCGTGAGCATATTAAAAAATCATAAAGTATCTCGTGACATCCCGACACTCACCATTAGTTCTACACAGCAGGCTACTACCTCTTCAGCTAAAGCCACTGCATTGAACTCTCAGTTCGCCTCAGTGGCCGTGCCTGATGACCCTTCTCTACCCATTCCCCCCATTGCTGAGGAGTCGGGTGAGGCTGACCGCCTCACATCTGTCTTTACTACGACTGCTGCCATCCGACGTTACATTCGAAAGCTCCCGTCTGACAAGGCGCCAGGCCCAGACGGCATCACTAATCTGGTATTAAAGTCCCTTGCGCCCTCAATAGCATACCCCTTATGTCTGATTTTCAACCTATCATTCCGCACTGGTCGTTTTCCCTCTGCATGGAAAACAGCTAATGTTATACCGATCTACAAGAAAGGGTCCCGCCACGAAGCATCAAACTACCGTCCGATATCTTTACTGTCCTGTGTTTCCAAACTCTGTGAGCGCGTTTTCTACGACCAATTGTACTGTCATGTCTCGTCACGTTTGAGTTCAGCTCAGTCCGGATTTCGCAGAGGCGATTCTACCACCCTCCAGCTGACGCGCCTGGTGCAATTAGTGTGTCGACATCGGGATGCTGGAGACCTAGTCGGGATCTGTTTTTTCGATCTTGCCAAGGCCTTCGATACCGTCTGGCACCGGGGGCTCTTGGCCAAGCTTCGTGGATCGTTTACTGTAGACGGCAATCCCCTGCTATGGCTGACATCTTACCTAACTGGGCGAACGCAGTACGTCACGGTACATGGGACGTCCTCAGCCGACACAACAGTACTATCCGGAGTTCCCCAGGGTTCCATCCTCGGCCCCCTTCTTTTTATCTTATACGTCAATGATCTGCCCGCAGCTGCCCCGGGCACATCACTATTCGCAGACGACACAACGCTCCTACGGGCATCTCCTAACATCACTGGCCTGATGAGTAACCTAGCTAACGGGATTCAAAGAGTAATTTCCTGGATGTCGTCTTGGCGGTTATCGCCCAATCTGTCTAAAACTAAAATCATGCTCTTTCCTTCTCAGCCTGATGTTCCGCCCCTCCTCCATCCCACTTTCCCCCAACCTATAGACATAGTCTCCAGCCATAAGCATCTTGGCATTTTCATTGACTCTAATCTTTCATGGGACCCCCACATCGATTACATATGTAAACGATCAAGTTCATCTTTAGGAATCCTCTCTTCTCACTGTTACCATCTCCCAATCTCTTGTAAACTCCTCTTTTACTCAGCTTACATACGCCCCATTTTTGATTATGCAGATACTGCTTGGGCTGGAATTTCCACAACCCGTGCTGAAAAGCTCGAAATTCAGCACAAAAAAGTTCTAAAAATCCTCCTCCGGAAACCCCGCATGCTCCCATCTTCCACCCTTTATGCCCTTGCTCACACTACCCCTTTGTCTAAGAGACGTAATTCACATCTTGTCACCCTTATCCATTCTCTCAAACTCAATCTGTGTCCACCTCACCTCCACTGTTTCAACTGGTTTTCTTCCCGTAGCACGAGAAACTCCCTTTCCCTTCCGAAACCCAAGTCCTCCTTTCTACTTCACTCTCCCCTTTTCACTGCGTACTCTGCGCAGCTGGCACTTCCCCAAGAAGCTAAGGACCTTTCTTCCCTCCGCCTTTTTAAGAGCCTTGTCGCGCCTTGACTTTGATTTTGCGTTTCTCATTTTGTTGCAATCACTACTTATCCATGCCGGTTCCTTTTTTCTTCTCCTCCCCTTCTCCCTTCCTTGCCGTGGTTGGCTAACACCCTCTCTCTTTGTATTGGCCGGTGTTCTCACTGTGCCATGAGATGCTGCAATAAATAAATAAATAAATAAAATGCTGTCAATCGAACAATTATGTTCAATCATGTATGTACATGACTATATGTGTGCATGCCATGTTGAACTTTTTTTACAGCATTTTCCGGTAATTTTTATTCTTTTTTTTACAGACAACAGGTACATGTACGCGGTTTACCCGTTCAATTTTTTCTGTATTTCGGCCAACGATGGCCCTGATCTGTACATCAGGGAGTCTTCCAAACTCGGGTTTGTGTGACTCCACGTCACAGATCTACTCACACGATCAGTACTGTACACATAATTATGAACTGTTAAAAAAAATTGGCTTTGGCTCGATTTTGGTGCGGGAGGGCCCGGAAATCTCTAATAATATTATGTATGTTGACAAGCCGTAGATGTACAGTGCGACGTACAACTTGATGCAGCAACTTAACGCTCGGATATTCAGCGGACTCAGATATCGTACCGGCTCAGTTAGAGGGGCACTCTTTTTTTCCAACATGAAATGCGATTCTGGTCATGAAAGGTCGCGTGCAACTGCATGGACATGAACACAAGCGAAACAACACCAACTCACACAGACACATGACAATGAGCACAGGACAGTAGCACACAAAGGGGGATTCATTTTTCATTGCCAACCCCTTCTCACAGACGGGCACCATTCAAGACAGGGCTCTAGTCGCACAAGTACAGTCAACTTTGCATATAACGACAGTCGGTGGGGCATCAGAAAAGTGTCCTTATTCGCGAAGTGTCCTTATACCCGAAGTCTCATTTATATGTATTACAGTTAGATGAGACTTTGCTCTGGGCATGGAAATTCTGTCGTTATTCGCGAATTGTCGTTACATGTATATCCGCAGTCGTTATTAGCAAATTAGTTGACTGTACATGTAGTAACCGGGGTTAGGACAGATAGGTGCCGGGTACCAGGGGCGTCTGAGGGTATTTGACATTGGTGCGGTGGAGGGTCCATGATCCAGGGTCTTCCCCTGGGAAATTTTTAGGGAAATTGGGCCGAAATAGCACCCCCACTACACCGTTAGGCGCTGCATCTGCCGCAAGGGCTTACCAAGTGTTACTGTTAGCAGCCGTCGTGAGTTCCCTTAATACCTTCGGGAACTGACACGATAATTTACTCTCTTTCTTTTTACCTGCCGTATTCTTAGTACTAGCACCCGAGACTACGATGGAGGCCGGGGGCCGGATGGCTTGTTACTTCTAGCTCCTTGGAAAGTGAAATGAACAATTTTAAAATGCATGTACATGTACCGGTACATGTGCATCTGAGCTGCAAAGCAAACTCCACTCAAGGTTGGCCCCAGGAAGTTGTACCCCCAACGATTATACTCTTCAGTGGGGCGCTTTTGAATTGTCCTCGTCAACTTTTTGGAGGAACATCTCACATACAATAGAAGAAATTGGCTGAAGTATCCCAATCAGGGAATTATAATTATTGTATTGAGCTTTGTATTTACTCTTGGTAGTATTATTATTATAATAGCTATAAAGAGAACAAATTCCGCTGTCATCGCCACACTACAACAAAGTCATGAAGGTTTACCAAAATCGATTTTCTTGTCACAATCATCAGTGGAAAGCCGTGACTGAAGAATAACCATGCCAAATCAATAATTTATATACATTCAATAATGTGTTACGAGAACAAAACAAAGTGCTAAAATAGAATGAGGGAAGGTGAGACAATAGAAGTAAAGTGAGAGCTAAGTGCAACAGGGGTGAGGAACTAATTGCAACGCTAGAACTGTGTAGTGAGACAAACAATCATGCTGTGCACCTACGAAAACAATCTTAACGCAACTACATGTTTCTTCTGCTTACAAAGATCAGGCTTATGCAAACGAATACAAACAGCCTCAAGTACTTTCAACTGACTAGCGTACCGTGCACGACAAAGAACAGTTTGGCATGGTTATTCTTCAGTCACGGCTTTCCACTGATGATTGTGACAAGAAAATCGATTTTGGTAAACCTTCATGACTTTGTTGTAGTGTGGCGATGACAGCGGAATTTGTTCTCTTTATAGCTATTATAAAATTGTTGTCTCCGCGTCGATTATTTAAGTATTATTATTATTATTATTATTATTATCAAATTTTTGAGCCCCCACGTACCGGTCATAGTTTCTACAAGAAATGCGTACAGTACAGTGGTTTTCTCCCTGGTCGTCATCAACCTTTCGAAAAACATCTTGTAGTTGAAGAAAAAACATCTCATGATATTTCCTAGAAACATCCCAACGGAACGGTTGCTGTCACTGTGTCAGCTAGCCCTTTCCCAAAGGTGCTCGCCCTTTTTGGCCCTTTTTGGAAAAGCCCGTTTCTTTCGCCCTTTATTGCGTTTCTTGGTGAATATCGCCCTTTTTGAGCTTTTTTAGCTGAAAAAGTGCTAAAATCTGTTTGCTCATGCATGTGATCACAGTTTCCGAGTGCTCGATGGGCACGCCGCTTTTTTGGGGGCAACAAGTTAGTTGGTGAAGCTTGGACTTCGTACACAATGCTGTAAAACGTGGGTTTTTTGAACTTTACTTCCTGTTTTGCCTTTCGTGGACCCATAAATGGAAGAAAGGGTTTGTTCCCCACACTGTACTGTCTGGAGCTCGCGCTATTCCTCGCGCCCTACAAACAGTAACAAATCATCGCCGAAGTCGCAACCACTACTCCATAAATGGAAGAGTGTGTATTCATTTCTCAGCTTGGGTTCATATCTGAACATGTATCATGGCTATGCTTCACTGAAAAAAGAGCACTTTTTGCCTGTTTTCACCAGGGCTAGTGTCAGCCTCACCATTTTCTATGGAATCGTGATAGCAATGAGAATTTTTAACCGTGCCTCGACGGCCACGTGAAAGTGGGCTTCCCTTTTGATAAGCTTACCGCATGGAAAGTGTTTGTCGTAGTCTCCACGGGAAATGCATACAAAAGGCAGTTTCCACCGGAATAGTCCAAGGTCTTCTAAAAGAAGATTTCATTTTTTGAAGAGGCCAATAAGCCATCTCTTCTTAGAAATGAAACTCTTCGATACGTCAAAGAGTGACGAACGCCCCCTTCCACCCTTGACCTTGGATGAGGCTGTGGAGTTTCGAGGAGACTTGCGTTTTCTGAACGGAGGCCACATCGAAACTCCTCGAAACAAACCGTAGGCTAATCCCATCACATGACAGGGCCGGGAGTATGTAGTTCAACTGAAGACTCCATGTCAGAGCCCAGAATTAGAAACAAGTACAATGTACTTGTACCAGTTTATGGAGTTAATTAAATTCACAAGAGTCCAAAAGCATGGTTATGGAATAGTAACTTACCGGTGACCGTGTGTCAGGAGTCCATAAACAAATAGTTTCAGCAAGAGTGAATACGCTCTCGGGGGCTACACTATTTCTTCCTATTTTCATCGTTTTATCGCCAGCCAGTTTGATGACTCCAGGACCATCACGAAGCCATTGGTGGAGCGGATCATCGTGCAAAACACGGACCTTGTAGGCGATGTTCACCACACCATGAAGGCAGAGAAGGCGAAGGTGCGCAGGATCCACTCCGTAAGGGAGAAGGAGACCCTGGTCGCTGTGGAAGTGAGCATCGCTTCGGAGCTGGCGGTGGAGAAGGGTGCCTCGTCGTGGCTGACATGCAAACCACTGAAGATGTTTGGCTTCATGCTATCCAAGGGCGCATTTCACGATGCGGTTTCATTGCGATATGGCTGCATGGCCTCTGAAGCGTTTGCCCTCTGCGTGCAGCTGTGGTAAATCATTCGCCGTGGCCCATGTTCTCTCCTGCTCAACCGGCGGCTACCGTAGCCTCCGCCACAACGAGGTACGCGACCTCACAGCATCCATCATGAAGGAAGTAATAATAATTATTAGTTGCGCATCAAGTTTAGTTGTGGTGGAACCGCTGCTAGAGCCGCTGGCAGGTGAGAGGATGACGCTACGGTCGGCTTCAACTGAAGTAAAGACAACGCTCGCCTGGACATCGGTGCCAGTGGAGTCTGGGGAGGTCGGTACGAGCGTTTGTACTTTGATGTCCGGGTTTTCAACCCCCACGCCCCCACCAACGCCAAGTTTGGCTTGCGCGCTGTGTGCAAGCAACATCAGCAGGAGAAGTGTCGCCGCTACGAGGAACGGATCACCAACGTCGAGCACGCTTCCTTCTCACCAGTTGTCCTGTCCTGCACTGGAGGGTATGGCAAAGCTGCGACAGCACTCTATGCTCGGCTGGCATCGATGCTCGCCGACAAGAAGCAGGAGCCGTACTCTGCCACAATCTCCTACATCCGATGTAAGCTCAGCTTTGCCCTCATCCGTGCTGCTGTTGCCAGTCTGCGAGGCCATCAGCACCGAGTGCCCTCAGCTCAGATGCAAACGACTCGGCCCGATTTGCGGTTGCCATGAGCAGCATGATCGTATGTGTTTAGTATGGAGCTCCCTGTTTTCACAGCCATTTTTGCTTGTTTTTCTTCCGGTGCTGTTGAGGTTGCACGCGCAATTGTGTTTATTTTGCCCGTACAAGAGGCTTGGTATGTATAACTCATAATCACAAGGTGATGGTAGAGGCATTAATTAATCAGCGAGAGAATTGTGAATGATGTCTCTGAATCCAACTCTATCGTGTGCTGCATGAGAGAGAGAGAGCATGCAAGGGAAGACCCGTCCAACTTTTGGTGTTAGAAATCCATGATGTCGCGGGCCTTCCTCTCGGTCGAGATCCAGGAGTTGATCCTTGCAGGAAGGGCTTGGAGAAAACGTCATGTCTCGTAACATGACCAAACCACATCAACTTAAATTTCTTGACTTCGTTCGCTAGCCGCATCCTTGCTCCGATGATGCCATTGGTTTCTTCCAGGATAGATTGGTTGGTACGCCGGTCGCGGTATATTACTAGACTCCTAAAAGTCGGCGGAAGCAGCTTGGTTAGGATAATAAAAAACAAAAAAAGATTTGTTAGAAAGGGTTTGCTCCCCACACCGGAGCTCGCGCTATTCCGCCGACTTTACTTGACACTTGACTGACTCACGACTGCCATCCAGAGCACACGAGAAGTCCATCGAACCTTCGACTCGGCAAACCTGCAAGAAAGCACCACTCCCTGCTCAATACACAGTGTTTCGGGGAATTCACCCCTCATCAGTTGAGCTTGAGTAGGCTGAGGAAGATTGTGCCTGAAGAGCACCACTTATATAGTGCTCTCCAGGCACAAACATCACCAGGGATACAAACTTACAGAGACGCTCCGTTTCCAGCGCGACAAACACCTCGTGAACACCAGATAGCAGCGTGAGTCAGTGTCGCTCCTGGACGGTGACTCACGCTGCTATCTGGTGTTCACGAGGTGTTTGTCGCGCTGGAAACGGAGCGTCTCTGTAAGTTTGTATCCCTGGTGATGTTTGTGCCTGGAGAGCACTATATAAGTGGTGCTCTTCAGGCACAATCTTCCTCAGCCTACTCAAGCTCAACTGATGAGGGGTGAATTCCCCGAAACACTGTGTATTGAGCAGGGAGTGGTGCTTTCTTGCAGGTTTGCCGAGTCGAAGATTCGATGGACTTCTCGTGTGCTCTGGATGGCAGTCGTGAGTGAGTCAAGTGTCAAGTAAAGTCGGCGGAATAGCGCGAGCTCCGGTGTGGGGAGCAAACCCTTTCTAACAAATCATCGCCGAAGTCGCAACCACTACTTCGTAAAAAAAGATTTCATCGTTTTATTGCACATTATCTCCACCGCGTTTTACACTTCATGAATGAAGTACCGGTATACACAAAATAATCGATTCAGCTTGCGATTATTATCAAATGACTGACTGTGTTCAAGTTACCGCGTAACCGGTACGAACTACCGTATTAGGGAGGTTTCGCTCTACGGAATTACGTATGAAAATAACGTATGAACTGCACGGAATTTTCATACGTAAAAATCAGAGCTGTTGGGTTTCGCTCTACGTGATTTCTCCACGACTGCTAAACATGCGTTGTTGCTTTGGAGACGCGTTGGCTGCATGCGCCCACCGTATGCACCATGAACCGAAACCGCGTTTTCCATGATATTATGCACGTGGTGTACGGTGTGTGTACCGCGAGGGACTAAAGGCCAAAGGGACGCTGGTCTAGGAGTGCGGCAGTTTTTGCGCCATGGCAACGAGGAGTGCGCGCACGCGACTCCACAGCCACCAGCGCAAAGTGTTGTAGGCTGCGGAACGCCGGCAGGGAGAGCGAATGAGACACTTCGCCGTGACCCAGCCAGGTAGTAGTTCGTACAGTGCAGCACGAGTGCTTGCAGTAGACTCTATTTTTTTCGCGCATCTTTTTCTGGAGAAAGCGAAAAACATAGGAAAGCGATGCTTGCTGAATGAACAAGACGATGGATTAGTTCCTGAAAGTCACTATACTTGGATTGATAATGATTTTGTTGAGGAGCGGTTTGAATTCGTTACTTTTCACGACAGCCTGACTTCTGGCTTGCAGTAGAGCTCTCCTTCCGATCCTGTCAATGGTCTCAGATTTGAAAGAAAAATACTCGAACAGTGATATCTATACATCGCTTGTGGAAGGAATGGGCGAGTGCTGGCAATCACTCAGTCTTCGCAAGTAGAGAATGTCCCTGCTGATTACCAGCTGAGAGACAGCTATTCTGTGCTGTGAAACGAAGGGACGATTCTTGAAGTGGAAGAACAATCGTACATGTACTAGATGTGCTGATCTACTTGTATGCAATGTCACCCACAGTGTGTACAAACCTGTAGGCTAAAGCCGGTGTTACACTGGGGTTTTCTGGATCTTCAAAGCACCAGAAGTAGTATGTGTACTATTGAAAGCGCCCATTCCGTCTTGGAGGTGTGCATCACATTGACATTGTGCATGCGGTCTTTTACTAGTACATGTGTTTGGTCAGAGTCTCATCTCTGTGTGTGTCTGTCTCTCTGTTTGCTTGTGTGTCGGTGTGTGTGTGTGCGCGTGCGCGCGCATATGTGCTTATGTGTCTTCATGTGTGAGCAGTGTGTACTTTGAATGTGCCGTGCACAACTGTTTTGTGTGTGTATGAGCTTGCAATTGCCTTGCATGCGCTTTGAACATGTGTTCATGTACGTGCTCCGCAGGACTTGTGATTTTGCCTGACCTTTGAAACCAATTGGACTGCCTGCCCTGGCAAGGGACTCTTATTGCCTAGCTTCTTGTTATGGCGGCATCAACAGTAGCACGTAACGCCACCTGACCTGTCGTTGCTTTACAGCTGCTGCTTTCTCACTCCCGCTGTATCAGTTCGGCGTATTGCCCAGCTGCACCGTGTAGCCGTGTTGTGAAACAGCATACCGGTGCTCCCTGCTCAGTAGCTGTTGTCAGTACCAGGAACTTGGTGAGTGTAGCGGACACAGGTAGTGGCGAGTACACTGCGTCGCTGGTGACACACCGTCACTGGAAATGCCCCGCGTCACGCAGTGCAGCGCGTCACTATTCCGCTCCACCACGTGTCACAAACGCAGCGTTGCAAGGGCTGCTAGCGCAAGTGCAGCGTCTCCAGCATGCTAGCAGGAACAGCGCAGCAACAGTGGCGGAGCACTGAGCCCGGAGCAGAGGTCCCGATTGGCTTCCGCTTGTCATATGCTGTGCGCTGCGATCGGGTCGTTGCTCAGCACCATCCCTTACTTGCTGCAGCAATGTTCCCGCTACAATACTTACCCGGGTGTAGCCAGCAACGGACTGCGATCTAGTGTATCCATATTCTCCACGTGTACATTGGTGCTTGATGACATCATCAAGTCACTGCTTACCTCATCGAATACTAGGAGAGATTTCGCACAGGCTGTGTCAGCACTTGAAGAACATTCAGAGCTGCTCAGGGATCACGCGCAGCTTTTTAAAGTCATTTACGCTGTCGTGCAAGTGGACAAGACTGGCGACCTGATCGTTGATCATACTCAGTTTCCGGACGACTTTCTGGACACTGCTGAGAGTATGGAGCGGAGAAGCTTCTATGGACGGTGCCTCGGCCTTCATGTAAGTCACTGTGAGAAGTAAGGTGACATTTGTATGTGTGCTCCGCGACCGTAGAGTACAATAGCTGTCCGTGGTCTTTTAAATATTCCTACCCGATCCCCCTTTGGTGCGTCCATGGAGATATAAAGCCGAGACCTCTGGTCGGCTGAGCTTAATGGGCCCCACCACCACATGCACACTCCATTATTTGCCCCATTGTCTGGAGATAATGTGGATTTTGTAGAGAGAAAAAAGAAGAAAAAAACATCCGAGTTTCAAAACAAACAAACAAAAGTTTTAGCATGCCATGTGCGATTGACGTTGACGATTTGTTCTGTACCATGCTCAACACTCTCTTTTTGCTGCAGAGTGCCAGCTCTGAGCCTTCTAAGGCAGTCATCATTCACTTCCATGGTGGAGGGTTTCTGGCGCAAACGTCACAGTCACATGTGGTAGGTCATTGGAAACAAATGGGTGTGCTTTGCTGCCATGCTCCATCCATTTCTCCGCTGCCCTAGCCAATAAAAAGATACTGTGTCATGTGTGTAACACGGATGTGCACCAGGTTTTCATTTGGCCCCATATACAATAGTACAGTATTGCTCCATGACATCCAGTCGCGTCACTCAAGTACGTGCCGGGCGTTGCGCAGCCCTAGACCTGCGAACACTGGGCTGCGAAATGGTGCACGGCGCAAACTTGACTCACGCGACCGAATTTCATTGAGCAGCACTGTACATAATATTAGTATACCCTATGCATGTGTCTTCCTTGTGGTGTATTGTTCATGCAGAGCTATCTAAGCCACTGGGCCAACCAGCTCAACGTTCCCGTGGCGTCCGTTGACTACATGACGGCCCCCGAGCACCCGTACCCACGTGCCGTCAACGACTGTTTCTACGCGTACGCCTGGGTGCTGAGGAACGCCACCAGCCTGGGTACCACTGCCGAGAAAGTCATCCTGGCCGGCGACTCGGCTGGAGGTAACTTTGTCTTCGGAGTGGCATTCCTCGCTGCGCAGTACCAGCTTCGGAAGCCGTGTCTGGTTCTGGGCGCGTACCCTGCTCTGAAAATCTCACTGGATCTGTCACCGGCACGCTGCCTAAGCGTAATGGATCCGCTGTTACCCATTGGAACGCTGCGGGCATGTTTGAATGCGTACCGGGGGAGTGGCAGGTGAGATACCAGTTCTTCTTTTCCTTGGAAATTTCACTGTACAGTGCATTCCTGGGATTAGCACATTAGAATTGGCAAACGTGTTCATCTTTGGATAGTGACAGCTGATAAGAGGTGCATAGACTGTCACTCCAAGTAAAAATTCCTTCGGTGCAAATAGGATTGCCCATTTCACAATATATACCCTTACCTTGTAATGTGAACAGTCGGCGTGGAGACAGTAACTTTTAAAACTATAGCTAACGTGGTTGCGGTATTGGTGTGTGACAAGCGAGGTGGCATGAAATAAAAGTTAGGCTTCAACATTAAATACCCAGGGTCTAACACCCTTTTCTCCTTTCATCGGGTGTGGAGTGCTGTTTCGACGACCCTGCGTATCCTTTCCCAGACCTCATGTGTGAAGTACCTCACCTGTGAATCATTGAGGTGGATGTCCCCTACTGGCCCTAGAGGTACGCTCAGGGAGTACGTAAATACCGGTGTTTTTCTACTCCCTGATACGTTCTACTGAAGTTTGACTGTATGCGACGTAGTGACAATGATAGGCGTTACATTACTTTGTCCACGCCAACGTAGGCACCTTCTCTGGGAGGTTGCTCAGTTCACCCAATGTGAGAGCTGTTCGCACAATATGGGACGGAATTGGCTGTAGGCTGCAGTCTCCCTCTGCGTGCGTGTGTGTGTGTGTTTGTGTGTCCACGTGTACTACGGTGAAACTACACCAAGTCACGTTCTTAGCACATCGACAATCAACTTTCACACTTCATGTCTTGTGCTTATGCAATGGGAAAGAACCTACAGTGCTGCTCAATGAAATCCAGTCGAGTCACTCACGTACGTACTGGGTGTTGCACTAGACCTGCGAACATTGGGCTGCGAAATGGTGCAAGGCGCAAACTTGACTCACGCGACCGGAATTCATTGAGCAGCACTGTACTTTAAAGTGCTTTGCTGTGACTTTGTCACTTTCTGGTTAGCTGTGATTTTGTCACTTTCTGGGTAGCTGTGTATGCTGTGCACAACCGGATTTCATTGAGCAGCATTGTATGGTTTTGTCACTTTCTGGGTAGCTGTGTGCACATCACCTCAAGCTTTGATTTTCATCACCTCGAGCTTTGATTTTCATCACCTGGAATTGAAACAAAACTGCGTCGCTTCCTTTGTCTTGCTTTCTTTATCTGATGCAACGTTGGTGATGGATGAGGACAGAGAGCTCTGTGACTAGAGGCAGGTGTTTGGTGGACGTGGACCGTGTGACTTGCCTTTGCCCTTGCTATAGTCTCCTTAAAGTCATCGGAATCCACTCTCTCAGTCTCTCTGTGCTCGCACTGCTAGGCTATGCTGTGGATGCACTCCGCAACGCTGATTGCTCCGTGAGTACCAGTTCATGGTGTTCTTCTCTTGTCCTGTCCAGCACGCCAGAGTATCACCCGAACACCGGTCACCTGTCACAGCTGCAGTCGGGCATCCACCACTGTCATGCCACCATTCTGAATGCTTCGCCGGCTTACCTCTCTCCACTGCTGGCCAGTGATGAGATGCTGCACAGCTTACCATCGGTTGCATTGCTGGTAAGCCACTATAGCACACATGGCAGTACGGTATGAGCTATGCATTCACATACCAGTAGCTGAGGAGTGCTAATTCCGTACTTATAGTATTGACAAGCTAGCCTATTGATCAGGAACTGTCCGCAAATACACCCCTGTCCAAAACTCTTTCGAGAAGGAACCTTTCCGATGCCCCGGAAAACCCAAGCACTGCTATACCACACGTAGGTGTGTGAATTGTGACTAGATGCAATAGTCATGTACATGTAACTAAGTTAGGCAACCTTACAGCATGTGCAATGTTGGAAGTGTGTTTCACCAAAAAGGAGACCAAGAGTAGAGAGTCTTCTGTGTAGTCTCTACATGTGACATGATGAGCATGTAAACAACCTAATTCTGAAGTACATGCACATGTACGTACTTCACAGGATCTTTTGGAGCCACAGAGTCAGAGGTCAGCAATGTTGTGACAGGCCCTGCCCTGTAGCTCTGGGTCTGGGTGTGATGTACAGTCAGACCTCGCTTATCCGGATCCCTCGCGACCCGGAAGAAAATAGCTGGCTACAGATTTACAGCATACGTGATGCATCCAATGTAACCGGTGTTCGGTTATCCAGTTCCCTCGCCTATCCGGATATTTTTGTGGAAAACGGATGTGTGCGGTTAAGCGAGGTCTGACTGTACTGTTAGCATTTTCAAGCCTTACTGATCAATGCAAGGAGCAGTCTGTGTGTAATGAGTAGCTATGTATGGAGCAGCTAGTCTGTGTGTAATGAGTAGCTGGCCATGTGAGTTCCATAGAAAATCGATTGTGCCTGAGACATGTTGCGTGTCTGGGAAGGGGTGTTAATAGAGAGGTTAAGCTTTACGTGACACGAAAGTTCAGCTCGCGTGTTGGAAAACAACGCGAGTGACCTGCAGCTCACGTCGAAATTTGAAGGTTTACGCCTAATTTGACGTGATATTGCGCATCACGTCAGAAATAACGTGCAGCTTAACCTCTCTCTAATAGTCAGTCATGTGAAGTGTGTACAGAGCACCTTGGTAAGCACATATAGATCATCTACATGTATGTGCTGGACCCTGCTAGGAATGGGAAGGTGGGTTACTAGCACCCCTTCCACAGAGAGTAGTGTGCAGTATGAGCTGATAGAACTTCCATGACAGCGACCTCCATTGGAGAAGGACCCCTGCTGTCTAGTGGAAGAGTTGCCTGAGGCTCAGCCGTACTTCTTATCGGTATCTTTGAGTACAAGAACATTTCAACATGCTACATTATTGTGCTCCTTTGTGGGTGTTCAAGTAAGAAAGCTATGTTTCTTTGCCGATAGATTTCTTCGTGCTATGGGTCATCTCTTACTCTGTGTGTGTGTGTGTGTGTGTGCCAGCTAGTTCAGTTGGTGGGTACACTTATGCCTGATTGTGTTGGGTATGTTGCCAACGGGCTCAGCTGCTTGAAGGTGTAATGTTGTACTTGCCACCTTTGTTGGTTCCAGGGTTCATATACTTTCTATTTGAAGTATACATACCTGTTAACCATGGACTGCTTCTGGCTAGATTAACTCTTGTGTAATCGATGGTGCTAGTGATGTCTAAATCAGATCCAGCCTGATTTAGCCACCCGCACTAGTAGCAAGTATTACCTCCACTGGGGGCAGGGGTAACTGCAGTTGGATCCCAGGACGGATACCCTGATGCCGTCAATCCTTTTTCTGCACCTTGTCCACACCCACTTACTGAGGTGTGGTGAGCCCATAAGTGGGATCGTTTTCAAGTCCACCCAGAGTTTTGGGGATTTCAGGGGGTGTCGGCCGTTGGGCGGTTCAATAACCAATTGAGTCATCTTTCCAAGATTCCTTTACAGTCTCTCTCCCCTCTCCCGGGGAGACCCACGTGACCACTTTTGGCAGTGAGCAACAAGTACAAGTACAGGTGTGTGTGTGTGTGCGTGTGTGTGCATGTCTCTCTCTCTCTTTCTCTCTCTCTCTCTCTCTCTCTCTCTCTCTCTCTCTCTCTCTCACACACACACTCTCTCTCACACACTCTCTCTCTCCCTCTCTCTCTCCATCCGTTCTGTTGTACCTTTCAGCCAAGTTCATTTAACCCCCTCTTGGATGATTCCATCGTCATGGCGCGTCGTCTGCACGCACTCGGCAAGGATGTGACACTACGCCCATTCGACGGAATATCCCATGGCTTCCTCAACTTCCACGCAGTCAGCCGCTTGGCGCAGCAAGCCACCAACGTGTGCATTGAGTTGATGGACGCAGCAATCAAGCAACACGACCAAGATGTTTAGTCGTGATACAAGTAGTGCCTATTGCAGTACGAGATGTCACCACTCATGCGTTCTCAGTGCAGCACCGGACATTTGCCCATTGGCACTCATTTTACGAGTATTGAACTATTTTTTTTAAATACTTAAGTAAGGTCCATAATTAGTTTTATTCCCGTAGCTATGCAGAAGACGTTACTGAAGACGTTACTTCAGTAACGTCTGGCGCTAGCCAGGGTCCACACAGCTTTAATTTGGTGTTTGTGTCACGCCTGGCGCTATCCCGTATCTGTCCCGAACCGTACCATCAAACACAGCTGGCCACATACAGCTGGCCGCAATATTCGAATAGGGCTTTCAAACGCAAGATCATAACGTGAAGCAACTTGGAAGAATGAGTATGAATGCGGAGTGTATGGGGGAATGCATGCAGGGCGACAGTGCGGGTTCGAATCCCAGGTAATGCCCGAAAAAAATAGGAGAAAAATTTATAACATCCCTTTTCTTTTTTTTGCCGTCATCAAGGCGGTAGACGGTGTCGTATTACCCTCGACCGTACCTATCCTGACCGTACCGTACAATCAAAAACGGCTGGCCACAATGCATATTCAAATAGGGCTTTCAAATACAAGATCATAACGTGGAAGAATTAGTATGTATGCGAAGTGTATCGGGGGATGCATGCAGGGCGATAGTGCGGGTTCGAATCCCAGGTTTAATATGTCTAAAAACAAAAAAGTAGAAACTTATAAGAATTTATAACATCCCTATGCTTTTTTTTGTCTAGGTCATCAAGGCAAAAAAGCATAGCGTAGGGCCCTGAGCTTCCAAGCTCTCTCGTTACCAAGCATCAAGTTGAAGTGGTTTGGACATGTTGCAAGGCATCAGGATAGCTACTCCCACTATTTCTTGGATGGAATAGTGCCTGGTTCTTGGCTGCATGTAGTCTAGCCTATTTTGCACTAGCGTGACCCATGCTACCGGCATACCGACAGCTCCTAAACAAAAAATAATGCGGTGCCCACGTTATTGTTGATATAAATATGACTGTGGCTAGTAGGGTAGTGATCAACACAGTAAAGAAATATACACCAGTTCTATGTGCGATAGTGCAGATCTGATACTTGCTGGATATAACATTGGAGGTTAGCGTCAATATGCACTTGGAACACTGGGGACAGGCCAGCCGTCTAGATGACTACATTATCATACTCCCATCAGAGGGTGTACATGATTTAAACAAACACACATAAAACGAGGCACTCAACTGTGAATGTACAAAGAGCCATGCGAACACGTAGTCTATGTCTTTTTCTTAGCCTTGGCGCGGGGCACCTTCGTGTCCGCGGATGCCCATGCCTTGAGGGCACACAGCTTCTTGCCCAGGTCAGTCAAGTCGACACCAGCTAGTTCAACCTACAAGTACACCGTGTAAACACAGACATAACACTGTGTTACATGTGTGTATCAAGACTCGCTGACTGAAGACTCACGAATCATGCATGCTCATATCACACGTGCGCATGCGAGACAGGAGACAGTTTGGGGAATGTCATCACACAGGAAAACAATACTAGCACATCGTTACACCACTGGCACTATGATAGGCATGTGACGTCACCCGGATGATGTGGATACATGAATGCAAGGGTATCCGGGATGTGAATACAAGAATACAAGAACACAGACAACAGCACAATAAGCACACAGCTACAGGAAACAACGCGAGGGGCAGTACCCAGAGCACACACAGGGAAGCAAACAATCACATGACCCGCTAGGCAGCAGCAGGACAACAAAACAGCCTAAGGACTACGAGATCTCGTATACTTAGCAGCAGGACAGACACATCCATTACTGGTCACATCAGCCGGCGGAGCACCCGCAACATACCTTGTCCTTGATAAGCTGTCCACGATTCTTAGCTCGTTCTGAGTGGAGGTTGATGGATATCTTTACAAATTGAACATACCTGCAGAGGACATTGTAGGTCCACAAGAACTTGTCATAACACGAACCCACACATAGCCTAGAGGGATGATCCTTTCCCACCAACGACTACTATTCAAGACTTCAAGTACCATAGTACAATACATGTCAGTAGCCTATAGCGATAAGCAGCCCATAATTAAGTTCTCCGTATTCCAGGAGGGTCTAGATGCTGCTAGATATCCGGAGAGCATCATCTACTCATGTACCGTAGAGCAGAGCTTTATCATAGATATCAGTCTGGTTGGTGAGAACTGAGTAGGCGGGAAAGCACCTAGTACAAACCACTGCATCAAACTTTAAAACAAATACGGACACACACACACGAGCGCACACTCATACACACACGCACACGAATACTCATATACGTAGCAGTGTTCTGACGTACCTTGCTCGCGTGCTGTTGTTGGGCCGGCTGCCGTGCGCCACACGCTGGTCCCAGATGAGTAAGCTGCCAGCACGCATGGGTACTCTCTGGGGCTGTTTGTACATGGGATCATGGCCATGCACAGGTATAAAGTTCTACAAAGAGAACACAGAGATCACAGGTAACAACCAACCATTTGAATGGTAAAGTAGTCGTTGTTGATGAAATCCAGCCAAATAAAACATCAGTACCCCGCAGCAGTACACAGACAACTGTCCCTGTGGGCAACAACTGTATGGTCCTGACCCTAGTTGAGCATGATACGGCTGGATTTTGCTGGACATGGCAGTAGTTTTAAAAAGCAGCACAGTCCTGGAGAAGGTTGCAGGAGAAAACAAGTAGCTGAAGAGAGAGTTTTTTTTTGCAGATTTAGATTTATATTGCTCCAGGAATGGTCAAGGGTGAACAAGGGTCTTGTCAACTGCACAAAGGTGTTGTTTGTTGCTCGGACCGCGGTCACGTTCTCAGTACTGAATATCACACCAGCCTTGTCGCGCTATACATTGTGCCGTGGTGGTCACAGGTGAACGCGTTGGAGTGTCGCTTCTCAACAGAGCCTACAAAACAAAGTCATGGCGAGTGTGCCGTTATCACCGTTTGCATGAAGCCTCAGATGTCCAGGAGTGATTCTTAGTTTCTTACCTTGCCCTTGGCTCAGCTCCAAGTTTTCCTGTTTCTGTAGTTACGTCATGACCAGTATGGCACTCAGCTGTGGGGTAGCTAAGGATGAACCTAGTAGGGTGCAGAAAAAAACACATATACATCATACATTAAAAATCCGGTTTGCATCAGCTGTGGATTTTTCAACTCCCATCCTCCCAGTCCCTGCAGAGAAACGAACGGAACTTTGGTATAATTAGTCTGATGTGATATTGAGTCGCGTGATATTGCAAGATAACACACAAAATGTAACACATTGAGTGCCAGATTAGATAACATTCATATCACTTATGTAACATGGACAAATGTGGGCACAAGTTATGCGATTGAGTCTACCAACTAAGCCAGATTTTGAAGAGTCGGACGTGCACAATCCAGCACAAAACTGACAAGGAGCACGGAGACATTCCACGGCATGAAAGTGCCTTGTGCCCACATTTTTCCATGTTACAATTTTTTCTTGGCTCACCGTCTGAGTTCCAATCTCTTATGTGTTGAGTTATAGTATTCTTGAATTGTGTTCAGTTTATCATCATTATAATAAGGTCGAGCATTGAAACGATTGTTTTCAGAATCAGAATATTCTTTGAAATGCTGATAAGTAGTTGATACATGTGGATAACACAAGTGGTTATTTGTAGAGGTTATTCTTCTGGCAACTTTTTATTTCGCCATTTGTTTGGATAATGAACCTACCGCTCGCACAGACTGAGCTCACACAACTTCTCAGCTTCAAGGGCAGTCGTAACTGACTTCTTTAGTTTCTCCAGCTGGGTGTTGTGTCCTCCACCTTGTTTCATGCTGTCAAACTAACAACATGTATGAACTATAACAAGGTTTATCTAATACTAGTATTGTACTAGTATTGGGTTTGTACAGTCTATATCCAGCCCACTGATAATGGTGCAGAGCCACTCCGTTTTATGTGTCTATCAGCACTGCTTGTTGTACTGTTGTGCATTATCATACTACTACGCATTCGTTCCTCATGTTGTATTCACGTCTGATGCGCGTAGTCGCGTACACTGCTTTCATTCCTCATGTTGTATTCACGTCTGGATGCGCGTAGTCGCGTACACTGCTTTCACTTCTCATGTTGTATTCACGGCTGATGCGCGTAGTCGCGTACACTGCTTTCGCGCAATCTTTTGATTTGAATGTTTCTTGAATCTCCGCTTCTGCTTCGAGAGAGGCAGAACTTTCCTTTGTACTGCAAGATGATTTCGATCAGAGTCAGAGTAAAACATTATAATACAGTCTTCTAAAACAACGAGTCGTGTGCTATCCGGAGGCATGTTCGAGTAAGAACAGGGTTATATAATAGTACTTATCTGTATCAGAGGGTCCCGGGCATCATACAGGCGTAGGAATAGGGCCTTTGTAAATAGCTGCCGTTCTTTGCCAGTACGGTAATGTTTCTGTGGGCTCTTTTACCTAGGGTTTTTGTCTCTTTTTTGTGTTCCAATTGATTTTTACTTTATATTTTTGTGTTTAATACTAACATTCATGCATTTTTATGACTTGGGGCTCCCCGCGTGCTAGAGTGTACGTGAAGTGTGTGGGTACAGTGAGGGCTGCGTCCCACCCGCCTGCGTGGATTCACAGGAAGTGTAAGTTACGAAGTCTGAAGAAAATGTTGAACAGTCTCTGCTGGGATGACGACTACACCATAGCTCAGTGGTTAGAGCATCGCTGGCTTCAAGCGAAGGTCCCTGGTTCGAGTCCAGGTGGTGACAGTCATTTTTGTTCAGACTTTTCCTGTTTGTCTCTTTCCCTCAAACTAGTGAAGATTCATGGATTTAAATTGATTTTTGTACTTCAAAGTAGTTTACTGAATTTGAATTTGTTTGATGATATGTGCAATTCATTTTTCCCGCACAAGAGGCTTTACTAGTACTTACCTGCGGAGGCATTGGTTGTGAGAGTTACCACCCCACCCTCGCAGTTTGGCGCTGCATCCCCTCTGAGATGAACGGCTGCTGAAAATGTTATTGCGTCTGCGTTGTTGTGACTGCTTTTGCTACGCTGCCTGCTCTTCTTGGCATTGCTGCTGCTACGAGTACGAGTTCGTACTGCAGTCTTCTGTCTTGGCAATTACTGCACTAATAAAATAATATTGAAGTAATACGCGGAAAACGAAAACGAAAGGACGAACGAAGAAGATTGCTGACCATGACGAACAACAGTGCATATCCAGACGACAGACGGCTTGCCAGAATCAGTCTGGTGCATCTTCAGGAATCCTAATCGCATTCAGCAGTCAGCTTCGAGGTCAAGTTTCAGAAGGAATAATTTTAATTTTTTTTTTAAATTTTGGAGAAGAAGCTTCCTTTCTAAAAAAAAGCGTTCCTTGCTGTCAAGCAAGGTGCCTACACAATGTGTAGGGCTCCCTGGTCGGGAGTACTAACAGCTGCTCGCATCCCATGGCATGGTGCTCAGTTTCGCTCTATCCGATCGAGTAACTTTTTACCTCCTGTAGCTCAAGACCAGGGAGCCCTACACATATACCGGTATGTGTAGGGCTCCCTGGTCAAGACTGCACTCGTACTGGGTCACGGCCAAGTGTCTCACTCGCTGTCCCGCCGCAAGTCTGCAGCGCTTTGCGCTGGTGGCTCTCGCGTGCGCGCACTCCTCGTTGCCATGGCGCGCAAAAACTGCCGCACTCCTAGACCAGCGTCCCTTTAGTCCTTCGCTTGCCAGAATCAGTCTGGTGCATCTTCAGGAATCCTAATCGCATTCAGCAGTCAGCTTCGAGGTCAAGTTTCAGAAGGAATAATTTTAATTTTTTTTTTAAATTTTGGAGAAGAAGCTTCCTTTCTAAAAAAAAGCGTTCCTTGCTGTCAAGCAAGGTGCCTACACAATGTGTAGGGCTCCCTGGTCGGGAGTACTAACAGCTGCTCGCATCCCATGGCATGGTGCTCAGTTTCGCTCTATCCGATCGAGTAACTTTTTACCTCCTGTAGCTCAAGACCAGGGAGCCCTACACATATACCGGTATGTGTAGGGCTCCCTGGTCAAGACTGCACTCGTACTGGGTCACGGCCAAGTGTCTCACTCGCTGTCCCGCCGCAAGTCTGCAGCGCTTTGCGCTGGTGGCTCTCGCGTGCGCGCACTCCTCGTTGCCATGGCGCGCAAAAACTGCCGCACTCCTAGACCAGCGTCCCTTTAGTCCTTCGCGTGTGTACCTTGTGTTTCGCGCGGCTTGAATGTTGCCATGGACAAATGCGGAAAATGCGAAAAAATATTTCAAAAAGTCCTACGGAGGACCCAACGTAGGAAAGAGCTCTCCTACGGAAATCCGTAGAGAGATTTACGTATGAAAGTTGCCCTCGCTCCCCGGCGCGTACGACATACGGATTTTCATACGTAATTACGTAGAGCGAAACCTCCCTATTATAGGCATCGGCGGCTAATGCTAGCATTATAACTAGCATTATATGGGTGTTTTGAAGAAGTAGCAGTGCTCGGCATTAGGTGGCATGTTTTTGGCTGGAGAAAGCATTATCAGTTCTATTTTGGTACAATACAAGACTTTTTACACGTCTTTTCACATGACAAGAGGCTTGTACAGACAGTGTACCGACACTCTTGCAGCAGGTACATGTATGATGTATCTGTCTAGTGTGGCCATGCATATACAACTACACTTCCTTATCTCAGTATGAGCCAATTGTGGATACATTTCTTTTCCATGTGCATATTTGCCCAAGATAGCTCGAAAATGTACATATCACTCTAGCATTATCGTGTGAATGGAGCATTATAACAGGTATTATGCCGTGAAATATCGAGCACTGCCAAAAGCATTATACTGTGAAAAAACGAGCATTAGCCGCCGATGCCTACCCTATTATCTCTAATATAAGCACAGTCTCCAACAATAGAGAGGTTCCGCATAACGTAATTACGTTAGTAAAAAACGTAGTCGATCTACGGAAAGTCTTACGTAAACTGCATGCGCATCTGTGTTCCGCCACACGGAGTTTTCAAATCACGTACACAGTCTATCCTCAAGCGTTCGATCGAGACTTACACTGATTTTTGCGATCTTTTTCTTGAGAACGATTCTCACCCTGAAATGACTTTCGGCGACTGACGTGAAAGAACACTCATGACACCCACCTCGTCGAATGGAGCATGCATTGTTTGTGGTGTATGGGTGCAGGAAGGTGGTATGTTCGCGAGGTGCATATCGAAAATGATCCGAAAGACTTTGTGATGGTGCCATTCGGCGGAGAACATTTGAATTTTTCGTACGATTCAGAGCAGTCGGCGAAAACGAGCCAGTAACCTGAAAGGAGGGCGTGAACAGGTGTAATTTTCGACAATGTGGTTGCCCTCGACCCTGCTCTCGGACATTCGAGTAATGGTTATGGCAAAATCGATGGTGCTCCAGGTTTTTCAGACGCATTTCTTGACCATACTCAATTCCGTAGATAAACCTGTGCACAGAAAGCACACAAGAGTTCAAACTAACTCCACTGTATTCAGTTCATGTGTTTTCCACAGATCAAAACCCTCCTGGGACCAGGAAAGTGGACAATACGCTGGAGTATAGACGTGCACACTGCGAACACGCCCACGCGCCACTCCTGCACACCCGTGTCGGACATCACATGCTGGCCATGTCACGGTGCCGCAGACGTAATGGGCGTGCCCCACACGCTTGCGTTACACACGTTTAGATCCTACATGCACACATGGAGCACAAACATGTCAAACATGCGTGCCGCGGATGCACACACATTGTTCGTACATGCCGGATACACTTCGCATACATCACATGTGTGTGCGCGCACGTGCCACACCGTCGGAGGAATACAAACGAGCACGGATACGCACATATGAGAGTACCTCACCAACAAAGCCTAGCCAGGTTCGCACTCGGTTTCCCTATCAACAATAATTTCTGGCTAGAACAGTGCAGTAGCAATAGCCGAAACAGATAGAACGCAACACGGGTGGCCGAGCAAGTGACATACAGCATAAACAAGACAAACGTACTTTGTACATTCAAACACAGTCAACTTCTCTAATAACCACTGCTATGCGCATATAACGACAATTCACAAATACGACAGAATTTCCATGCCCAGAGCAAAGTGACACACAGCATAAACAAGACAAACGTACGTTGTACATTCACACACTTTTAAAAGTTTGTATACATGTATGTGATTGTATTGATATGCTTTGGTTTTCTTTCCTCAAACTCAGAGTCAAAGGAGAAGTGACGCGTGCATCATAGACCGTTGAAGTTCGTGTGAATGCATCAGACGCACACATGTACAGGACACTTTGCATTTTTCAAACTGAAACCGTATACATAAGCATGCGTGCGCGCGTGTGTGTGTGTGTGTGTGTGTGCCAGCTAGTTCGGTTGGTGGGTACACTTATGCAAGATAGTGTCGGGCCTGTTGCCAACGGGCTCGGCTGCTTGAAGGTGTATTGTTGTACCTACCACCTTTGTTGGTTTCAGGGTTCATATACTTTCTATTTGAAGTATACATACCTGTTAACCATGGACTGCTTCTGGCTAGATTAACTCTTGTGTAATCAATGGTGCTAGTGAAGCTTATATCAGATCCACTCTGATTTAGCCACCCACACTAGTACCAAGTATTACCTTCACTGGGGGCAGGGGTACCTGCAGTTGGATCCCGGGACGGATACCCTGATGCCGTCAATCCTTTTTCTGCACCTTGTCCTCACCCACTTACTGAGGTGTGGTGAGCCCATAAGTGGGATCATTTCAAGTCCACCCTAGTTTGGGGATTTCAGGGGGTGTCGGCCGCTGGGTGGTTCAATGGCCAATTGAGTCATCTTTCCAAGATTCCTTTTGAGTCTCTCTCCTCTCTCCCGTGGAGACCCACGTGACCAGTTTTGGCAGTGAGCAAGTACAAGTACAAGTACAAGTGTGTGTGTGTGTGTGTGTGTTTGTGTGCTGGGGGGGGGGGGGGGGGGTACGTGTACGTGTGAAGAGCAAAAACCAGTACTGATAAATTGATAATGCAGGCCAAGCAGAGAGGAACGCAAAGCAGACAATCACCTCTACATTGTAATCTTCTACAAATAACACATACATATACATGTAGCTTCATAAGCAGAAAACGAGATATTGTGAGCGCGACAGACTCACACACACACACACACGCGCACACCCCCCCCCCCCCCACAGACTAGGGTCCGGCGGATTCTGCCGGCAGAAAATTGGCAGAATTCGGTACTTTTTCTGGTAAGTTTCATGCATGTTTGGAATGTGGATAAAGAAATGGAGCAGAATTCGAGGAATTGCCCGCCATAAGGTTTGTATGGCTCTGCCAATTTCACTGCTTTTCGAGCAGAATCTGCCACCTTTTCGAGCAGAATCCACCGGTTCCTACCACAGACACACACCACGAGACCATAAATCTGAAACGGCATGCATTTTGACACACACACGCACACATGCACACACGCACGCACACACACACACACACACACACACACACACACAGTCACACACACACACACCACGAGACCATACATCTGAAACGGCATGCGTTTCGACAGGCTTTAGAAGGCCACGAGTTAGGTGATCCACATCAAGGCAATACGCACCGCCAGCCCAGCTACATGTACCGATATCTCATACTAGACAGCAACTGAACGCGGCACACATACTACACACAAGAGTGCGTACAGCGGCAACTTTCTCCTTATGCTTACGGTTGTCGAATACAGAATTGACGACACACCGAGACACACAGAGGAACACAAACTAGGGTCTACAATGTACATGTATACACAGCTATGCGTTTGCGTGTTTTCATGCTCCCTTCAAAGGTTTATGTATACGGCATGTATGATTTATGTTGCTTGAGTACGCCCACTTTGAAGGTCGAAGTTGGATTATACAGGGCGTGAACAGGTGAGATTTTTATGTCTAGCTGTTAATTACCCTTACCTTAGCCCACCAAGGAAATCGGAATAATCAAACTCTATGGTGCTCCAACTTCATTTCGACGTAGAAAATTCGCTGTTTGAACATCTCAATTTCAAAGGGGAACCACTGATTTCGATGTGAAAAACGTTTCCTGATCGCCATAAAAAAATTCCTGCCGACACACACCATAACAAGCTCCAAGTTCACAAACAGTGGCCACAAACGGTTGCTCGTCATGAAGGTGGTTCGACACTTTCGACCAAATTCGTTCACTTCCGTATTCAGTTGACAATTATTTTTTGCCGTCATCAAGACTTATTTGGGCCCAAAAGCGCAAAAATCAGTGTAAGTCTCGATTAGTGGCAGAGATATGTTTTTTGCACGCTTGAGGATGGACTGACAATGTAGCTGCCCTTGGCAACTCCGAACGCGGCAGTGTACGACCAGATAGACCTGGGGAGAGAGTCATAAATTTGTACCCCAATCCACTTACGGACCAGCTACGTTATCAGAACCCTATCTACGTACTCTACGTAGACAACTTTCCGTAAGTGGAGTGCAAACTCGCGAATTCACGGGTTTTCCCCGCCCACTAACGTAAAGTTGCTCAACTTTACGTAGTGCGGAACCTCTCTATAGCACGTCTCCAATAATAGAACACCTTGGGGCGGCATTCAAAAAATAAAGTGCTCAGTCTCCATTATAAGCACACTGTGTAAATTCATTATCTGTACTGGCGAAAAAAACCCTGAAATGTGTGTGTCATACATGAATTTGGCATGGCAACATGCCTCTGAAATGAGGTTGAAATAATAATGGAACAGTCTCCAATAAAGGAACGTCTCCATTAATAGCACGGGGCGGAGGTACATTGAAAAAATAAAGGACCGTGCTTATATTAGAGATAATACGGTATGTACATAATTATAATGTGTAGGCATTGGCGGGTAATGCTCGAAAAGGTGGCGGGTTTGTTTGTTTCTTTTATTTGAATTCGTTTAGAGCACAGGCAATTCTGCCTTCTCACCAGAGGAAAAACCTCCGGTTTCTGCTAAGAACGAATATCGCGGGTAATGCTCGAAAAGGTGGCAGATTCTGCTCGAAAAGCAGTGAAATTGGCAGAACCATACAAACCTTATGGCGGGCAATTCCTCGAATTCTGCTCCATTTCTTTATCCACATACCAAACATTATTATTATTATTTATTAAATTTTTAATAGGGCATTCCCACAGGCATAAGGCCTTCTTACGGGGTACCCTATATGTTTTTGTATAGATGAGCGGAAGTCTGATAGCGTGGAGCAAATACGAACAGAAGCAGGGAGCGAATTCCAGCGATCTGCACCTAAGAAGCTTAAAATGCGTACAAGCCATAGCGGTTATTAGCCGGGGGGAAGAGCAAGAGACAGAGTAACCTGCGAGCGGGTGATTGACGCTGTGTGTGTGGCATTGACTCTAGTCACAAAACAGTCTGTTAAGAGCGGACTGCACACCTTATGTAATGATCCGTAAATAAGTACAAACAATTTGAATCTCAAACGTAAGGAGATAGAAGCTAGGTGGTATCTGGCTAGAATAGTAGAAATGTCACAGAACCTTGGATAACCAAAAACAGTTCTAACTGCACGGTTGCTGAGGCAAGTCAAGCGATCTTGTTGCCCAGCCTGCAGACTGTGATAAAAAGCATTGGAACCGTACTCCAGTTGAGCCTGTATGAACGAGCAGTAGAAGGTTCTCTTTGCATCAATTGTTAGACGGTCACGGATTCTACGAAACACAGCTAGCTTGTCGCCTACCTTTCGCTCAAGGGCACTGATGTGGTCAGCGAATGTCAGGTGCTGGTCAAAGGTCATACCAAGGTACTTGACGGTGGTCGCTGGTGGAATTGAGACATTGTCAATGGTTAGTCGGAGGGAGGAGCATACTTTTTTCGATCTGGAGTGGAACACAATGAACTGGGTCTTGCTGGCATTCAGGATTAGTCCTCGTTCACTGAGGAAGTCCCTGATACGGCACACATCTCGGGCCAGTTCTTCGGTAGTTTGTTGTAGGTTGCGGCCTGCTAGGTACAGGGCGACATCGTCAGCGTACTGGCGGCAGTCTGGCGCACCATGCTGGAAGATGCTGCCGAGGGCAATTTGCGTACAAATAGGTTAAAGAGCACAGGTCCGAGGGTGGATCCCCGAGGAACTCCCCTGTGAGCTTCGTACAGTTCACCTCTGGACGTACGTGTTACCACTCGCTGCCGCCTGCCTCGTAGGTAGCTCGCAAACCATTGCAGGGCGCTATCTCCGACGCCGATCTCGAAAAGCTCCTGCAGGAGCATGTTGTGATTGACCGTGTCAAATGCTTTCGACATATCAAGAAACGCTGCCACCACAAATTTACCGGCATCCAGACTTTGCTGCCAGTCATTCGCCACCAAGGCTAGCAAGTCATCGCAGGAGTGTTGTCTTCTGTAGGCGAACTGTTCAGGCGGCAGTGCTTGGTTTGCTTGTGGAGCGTCACGCACGAATTCCAGTAGCTGGTCAAGGGCGCAGCGTTCTAACAGCTTTGACATTTGCGGAAGGAGCGATATTGGCCTGTAATTAGTAGGATCGCTGTGATCACCTCGCTTATGTATTGGCCGAACGTTAGCCTGTTTGTACAGAGTTGGGAAAGTTCCAGATTGTAGTGAGTCTGAAAATAGCGGAGCGAGAACAGGGGCAATCCCGTCAGCTGCAGACTTGTAGATTGCTGCGGGTACGTTGTCGGGGCCGCACGCTTTACGGCAGTCCAACCGCTTTAGGTAGAATTCTTCGAGGCTTGTCGGGATGTGGTCGAAAGTGCAAAAGTTGTGTTCAGGCATCGGACCTAGTGGCAGTGTAGTGTGCGTTGTAGCGGTTGGTGTAGTTGGCGAACCCGGTGATACTATTTCGGAGAATGTAGCTGTACGCTGTGATGGCTTTGACCTCTGCACCTGGTTCACGGTGGATCTTGATTCGACCAAGCAGAGTGTTTAGAACATTCCATTGGCCTCTGGGGTTCTTCCTATTGTAAATAAATTCGTTCTGAAAGAATGTGGCTTGCTTGCGACGCGTGAGAAGTTTGCATTGCCGCCGCAGTGTCCGGAAGGAAGTTCTGGACTAGTTGCGGGTCAGCTGGGTTCTTTCTCATTTTCCTGTGCGAACGCTTCCTCCTGAACAACAATTTCCGGAGCTCGTCATCTACCCAAGGGGCAGGTTTGTATTTGCCACGTAGTTTGACGGTTGTCATTGGACAGTGCTTGTCCAGGACCTCAGATACGTTGTGTTGGAATAGTTGAATTCGTTGGCATGTAGTAGTTGTGGTGTCAGTGGATGTGTCGAGCAATGCGGATGCCAGTTGGTCTCTAAAGCTACTCATATCAATCGATCTAATGGGCGGCTTTCTTGTCTGGACCCACTGCTCCTTTGGGAGGGAACGGAGGGTTACTGTCATGTCAACTAGGACAAGCTGGTGGTCCGATGCATCGCATTGCTCGACTGTGCAGCTGTTTTCCGTTAAGTGTCTACCTTGTGTGGCCTGAGATAGGTGGGTGTTGTCGAATGTATTGGGTACTAGTACTAGGTCTAAGATGGATTCAGTAGGAAGTCTAGTCGGCGATGTCACTATGTTATGGAGACTGGTTGTGTGGCAGAATGTCTGCAGGTGCTTGTGGTGAGGATGCTGGGTGTCTCGTATGTTCACATTGAAGTCACCAAGAACAATGGTGTGGGACGATTTTGGTGTCTGTGCTGCGATGTCATCAACAGTGTTGGTGAGTTGTTGCCAAAACGACACTGGTGTTGAGGGTGGTCGATATGTACAGATGATATTCAGTGGATTTCCATCCAACCGCAGGTGAATTGCTGCAGTTTCAATGTCAAATATTGTTCTTAGTTGACGGTACTTAAACTTATTTCTGATGTACAAGCAAACGCCGCCTCCTTTTTTGCTTGTCCTGTCAAATCTGTGGACGTCGTAGCCTGGTAGAAAGATGGTACTGTTTGTCGAGGTGGCTGTCAGCCATGTCTCCGTAACAGCAAGGATATCAATGTTGTGTTTGTGCAGAAGATAGTGAATGTCCCTAAGCTTATTCAATAGGCTGCAGATATTAATATGTGCTATAGTAAGATTAAAGAGTAATAATGTATTGCATGCATTTGAATGAGTGATACTTATCTGTGGCGTAGAGGTAGAGATGCTCTGGGGAGTGCTGCATGCGTTGGTGACAATAGTATTCTGTCGTGCGGGGACTCGTCATTGTGCAGGCTTGTCCTGAAGTAACCTCGCCAATTCAGCGTCATCCAGTGGTTTCCCTTGTACCAATATTTTGTCGTAGGGAAGGGAACAAGCAGTGCCAAGCCCTCGCAATTGTTTAAATGTGGGGAGTACCTGTCTCCTTCGTGCCTGTTGAGAGGGGGTTAGGTCGTGGCTAACGTAAACCGGTTGACCATTGTGGCGGAGCGTCATTTTATTTCTTAGGAGAGAGGCTTTTCCAGATTTGTTTGTTTTAATGAGGACTGGTCTGGGGCGTACGTTTGTGTCTTCTCTTGGCCTTCCAATACGTAGCACCTCTTGGATCAGAGTGTTTGACGGGACAAGTGCTCGTGCGAGTGAGGGGAGGTCCTCTCCCTGACATTCCGCCACGCCGTGCAATAGTACGTTGTTTTCCCTTCCCTTCTGGTTCAGGAGTTCCTCGACCAGATCTTGAGTAGTGCCATTCACGGTCTCTCGGTTCAGACCGGGTTCGGTTTGGTTGTGAGGCTGGTTCCGCATGTGTACCTCCAATTGGGACATCCTGTCAAGAATGGCTGGTTTACCACCGTCTTGGCGCCACTCACTGACCTCTCTGCGTAGGCCAGTGTTCTCCCGTTCCAGGCTGTCCACTCTCTTCATGAGTATGTCTATGTCACGGGCCTGTTTTCGCAACAAATTTGTCATGTTTTGCAAATTCTCATGGACTGGCGCCAGTCCGTCTCAGTGCCACAACATTACTGAGGTCGGAACGCAGGTCCGACCTCAGGCCATTTATTAGGCTCACCATGTCCATATTGAGTTCTCCGGATGGTAGAGACGGGGCCGAAGGCGATGGTAGGTTTCCAGTTGTCTGGCGCTTGGGGGCCGGAATTTCGGTGGGGGCTGTCGGACCGATCCTGCACCTTGGATTTTTCTCCGACTTTCCTCACTGGTGTCGGTGGCACTATGTCGGGATCCTCTAAAAGCTCTGGAGTGTTACCTTCCCCACGACCAGCGTGAGGAGGGGAGGTAACACGACTAAGTAAATTCCGAACTACTCGCGACATCTTGGATTTTTTTTTAAACATGCATGAAACTTACTTACCAGAAAAAGTACCGAATTCTGCCATTTTTTCTTCTGGCATTATCCGCATATGCCTACTATACCGGTATGTGCTCTCCTTGAGAGTCTCAAGTATTCTGCTGTACGAGTCAGTACTGTACCTTTTAATTTTGTTTGTTTTGTTTTTAGCGAAGTAACCTGAGGAAATGGCCACAAAGCTGGGCACAGACACAACTGATAAAAGGCCATAGCTCGACTTGTCAGGGGTTCTAGGGCTGATAATCCCCTGACCCAGGGGATTATTCTTCATAATCCCCTAGGTGAGGGGAAAAAGCCCAAGACTTTGGACTGCTCTCACTATACCTAGCGAGAGTAGGCCAAAGCAAGCTAGCCAAACAAACCCCAAAGAGCCAGCCTGGAAGCCGCTGTGTGAAATCTCAATCAAATGATCTTGTTATAGGAAGGTAATTGAACAAGTGGACGACATATTTACAAAACTCTTACATGAGCACCGTGAATATGTTTTTGTATTAGATGAACATGGATGTGAACGTGCAATTACAGCTACTCATGAATAATAATTGGCAACAAGGTACATAAACGAAGTAGCGGTGAGGCATCCTGCAGCTTCATAACTCGAAGAGAATTGGTGAGCACACATGCTCATTCCCTGGGCACTGCAAATTCACAACTCATTTCATTTCACATAATCATTTTCAACGTTTCGGCAAATTGCCATCATCAGGATACAATATGAAGCGGAAGTCTGCCAAGGAGCAGTTATATAATGACAACTGACACCCGCTCCTTTGCAACTTCCACGCCCATTGCACATAGCGCCATGGTGCCTCGCTCCGGGAAGAGGAGAACCACGAACGAAGTAGCGGTGAGGCATCCTGCAGCTTCATAACTCGAAGAGAATTGGTGAGCACACATGCTCGAAATGAGTTGTGAATTTGCAGTGCCCAGGGAATGAGCATGTGTGCTCACCAATTCTCTTCGAGTTATGAAGCTGCAGGATGCCTCACAGCTACTTCGTTCGTGGTTCTCCTCTTCCCGGAGCGAGGCACCGTGGCGCTATGTGCAATGGGCGTGGAAGTTGCAAAGGAGCGAGTGTCAGTTGTCATTATATAACTGCTCCTTGGCAGACTTCCGCTTCATATTGTATCCTGATGATGGCAATTTGCCGAAACGTTGAAAATGATTATGTGAAATGAAATGAGTTGTGAATTTGCAGTGCCCAGGGAATGAGCATGTGTGCTCACCAATTGCATTTCGGAGGCTCGGCCTTCGAATGTGACAGTGTGTTAGGCCCAAAATCGCTCCGTTTTCATATAATTCATAGCGCTTTAAAGACAAACACATTCAACCTCATTTCCCGCCAAAACCAACCCTTCCCAGAATCTCTTTGGCCTTTTTCTTCGCTCCGTTTTGTGAACGTTTCAATTATTTACTTCTCTCTGACATTCTTGTCACAACCATGGCCTCGTAAGCAACGCCACATGCTCATATCGGAGCAGTGTGCATGCCTTGCTGAGCGGAAACTCAGTGGCATCGGGTGGCGACCCGGATTCCGATCGTGACTCGGAGCTGGACGGAAATCCAGTTTACTGAGTTGAACGATTTGCTCAACAGGAGCTTGAACGGCCGTCGCTGAGCGGAAACTCAGCACGGTTCGATTTGACGGACGGAAATCCGTCAGTAGAATTTGCCCGATCGTCAGCTACTAAAAGCTGTATTCGATCCGCAGGCACTGGCGGCTGCCAGTAGATTATTATGTATTCCGATCACTCGGAGCTGGACGGAAATCCAGCTGCTGAGTTGGACGATGTGCTCAACAGGAGCTTGACCGGCCGTGGCTGAGCGGAAACTCAGCACGGTTCGATTTGACGGACGGAAATCTGTCAGTAGAATTAGCCGATCGTCAGCTTCTGAAGCTGTATTCGACCCGCAGGCACTGGCGGCTCAGGCGCGTGCTCGGCGATGGGCACGGGGGGCACGTGCACCCCCCAAAAAATTTCAATCTGGGTTATTGCAATTGTAATGTATGCAAATATGCTCTAAAATTCAAGAAAGGTTGCAAACAAATTGCAGAAAATTGCCGGGGGGGGCTCCCCTCGGCTCCCGTGCACCCCCCTAGTTGGGGGGCCGAGCACGCCCCTGCGGCTGCCAGTAGATTATTATGTATTCCGATCACTCGGAGCTGGACGGAAATCCAGCTGCTGAGTTGGGAACTGGAACGGCCGTGGCTGAGCGGAAACTCAGCGCGGTCCAATTTGACGGGCGGAAATCCGTCAGTAGAATATTGGATAGTGATACTGTACTAATATTCTTTATTTCCACGATGGCCATGCCTTGTATACAGAAAAGGAATTGGCCTATGAATGATTGATTCAGATCAGTCTGAAATAAAAATTAATAAATATAAATTAATTACAAAAAAAATTAAACATTTTTTATTTTATTTTAATCTACACTCAATCTCTGCGGACACTGGAACGGCATGCTGTTTCATCCTTCATATGACTGTGGACTGATATGATCATCAGCGCAGCATTGAGAAAATGAGGCCGAACCTGATACCAATGGAAAATAAAATTTCCAAAGCCTTATTATTATACTTTTAATCTACATGTCATGACATGTAGCAAGGGTCAGGGAGAAAGCCTGAACGACAGCTGCTGGAAGCTGTATTCGATCCAGAGACGCTGGCCGCGGCCAGTAGATTTAATTATGATCGTGTTCGATTGAGGCTCCTGTCATGATGCAGGATACTTATGTTGACAAAACAGTCCACGTACTTTGCCCGACCCATCCATAACCAGATAACTGCGTAAGGTGTAGCTGCTATGCAACAATAATGGCGGAGACTCCGCACACCGTACTACAGACACGTTACTGATGCCAAGGGCTGATGATGTGGTTGGGTGCTGTGTATGCCAATGCGTCCTTATCCAAAATGAGGCGGAACTGGTTGATAGAAGCCAAGCACAAGCTCTTGGCTAAGAGCTGCCGGAGACTGGAAATCTCAGTGGCAAAATGTTTTCCGCCAAGACCATGAAAAAGGTTAAATCAGGCAATGCCCTGGTGGATGCATCGCACCTATTGCGAGCACAGCGTCGCCACTAATCCCGCTTTCAAACTATACGGCATTCCACAGTCCCCTCCGTTCTGCTGTAACACCTGCCCGTTTAGCGGCCGGTCGCCCCTTTTGGCGCAGGGGCCCCTTGCCATTCGGAAGCTACCGACCGGGGCCCCATACCAGACCAATCGGTCGTGGCATATGCGCATCCCCAGTGGTCATCAGCGCAGAAGTGGAAACACTCCCTGGTGTATCGGACAGCCTGGCGAGAAGGCTCTCAGGGGCAGTCCAGCTCTGGCGCGACATACGCACCAAGACCCCGCAGACTCCTTTGTCACCACGCCAAGCTGTGGAGTGCATTATTATTAGTATCGACATGTTCGCGGTGGATCGCTTATGTTATGTACAATACCCGTTCCCAGCTATTAACTGGGAAAAGAGATCTGCTGTGCCCCATGCCATGGGTACGGGTCTTACTTTATAGCCTAGGTGTGGTGAAGCTTGCTGTTGAGAGCTGCGAAGCCTCATTGGCAGGATGGTAGCATCCCGGATAGCAATTTGCCTACTTGTAGCGTTGCTTTGATTTCGGAATATCCAATTCCAGTTACACCGGGCTCTGGAGCGGCCTTGGACAAGAATATGTCTGACGCTCGAGCCTCAGGACGGCCTCCTTGCAGTGGTGGTCACACCAGTCGGCAGCACACAATGCCATGGCAGTAGTGCCAGCCCCGCCAGTTTTAATCATATCATCGGATGCATCCGACTACGGTCGGGGCGCAGTGTGCCAGAACCGGGCCACGGGAGGGCCATGGACACATCTGGACAACTTACTTCCGTATCAACTGGAAGGATCTTCAAGCTGTTTTCCTGGGCCTGCAGACGTTTGCTCTTGCCAGTCACTGATAACAGTATTGCTGGGCTAGAGATGGACAACACAACAGCAGTTGCATAATTATGTTGATCACCAAGGCGGGACATACGAGACTCATATTCTCATCAGCTATGCCAACTAGCCAAGGACATTTGGACCTGAGTCGAGCAGCGCCTGCTACACCGCAAAGCCCTCCATGTGCCGGTCGCCTGAACACTGAGGCCGGTTTTCTATCATGGAACATTGAAGAGAGCGGCGATTGGCAGCTCAATCCAATTCTACAGGGCTGGTTCAGCTGATCAGGGAGAGTGGCCATCCAATTGTCCGAGATCTGTTCGTGACGCGGCACAATTGCCAGCTGCCGGCGTACATCAGCTAGCCACGGCCAAGACCAAGTGGCAGAGTGGTCCGATGCCCTGACGGCACCGCCGGCCATGTGGCGGAACGGCTACCTGTTTCCACCATTTGTTTTGGTGGACGCGTGTCTACGCTGCATCCGAGAACATCGGATCCAGCGAGCAATTCTAGTAGCTCTAGTTTAGCTGGTACAAGGGTTCTATCCCTTCTTGCTGCAGATGTTGATCTAGTGCTCTTGGCAGCTGCCACAGCGCGACCCTATGCTCCTTGATCCATGGGAAGAATCTACATCCACTGAAGGGCCTCCGGCTAGCCATTTGGACCATCTCAGGCATACTACAGCTCAGCTGGGACTTTCAGCAGACGCCTCCACACGGAGACGCGACGGACCTACTGTCTCATACGAGTCAGCCTTCCGATTATAGAACAGCTGATTGGGTGCACGGTAGGAAGATCACATGGCTGCCTCACTAGCTAACTTCTTAGCTGATCAGGTTTCCGAAGGTAAGCAGTACCGCACTATCAACATGTGTCGGTCAGCTCTGCCGTCCCCCTTGCCTAACCCATCCGGTTTCCCCCTTAGCCAAGACTTGCATGTGTGTTGCGTCCTGCGTGGTATATATCACCAAAAGCGACCACCACAGCCATAGTGTGGTAACACATGGGACGTGAAGATGATGTAGGATAAGAGTAGTGCTCTGGCCTCTGGGTCTGAAAGCTCAACTTCGGGTGCCCCTTCTGTCCAGGAAGACTTAGTGTGTAATGCTAGTATTATGCTACTTGCGTTTGCAAAGTCAGCTCGATCATTTGAGCTGACCTCATTGGATATCAACTAAATGCAGGTGCTACTTGATGTTTCAGCTTACCTCGCCGACAAAGGCTCAGAGGTCCGGAAGTCCAAACTCATTCTTCGTTCCCAAGCTACTACTAGTACTAGGTAGTCTGGCTAGCCTACAAATGTAGTTGATTATGCTCGAGAATTTAGAGCCCGCACAGCCAAATTTCGATTGAAACCAGAGCAATCAGCATTCTACCACTGGCTTGGCAATCCCAGCTCCTCACATACCAGTGGGCTCATCCACTCTGGCACAGTGGCTGAAGGGTAGATTGTCTCTGTTTGGGAATTGATCCAGCCTTCCAGGCTCATTACACCTACTCGCGGCGCCTCAGCTGCAGCCGCTTTCCAGGCTGTCATCTGTATGTCAGATGCCTAGCTGGCAGCCAATTGGAGCCAGCCTGATACATTTGTATCCCACTATAATGGTCACAAGCTGTGCTCAATAGCTCAGCCATTCATAATCATCCTTCCATTGTCCCTACTCAGCTGCTGCCTCTCCGGACTGAGGGTGCCTATGTTTCACCTACTGATAGTGCAATCCGTGGTAGTAACCCAACTGCAGTATTAGTATTTGTGGGAATATCCGAACATTGCATTCATGTACATTGTACAATGTGTAATGTAGTCTGGATGAGTGGCACTGTCTGTGCATCACTTAGGGTGCCGTAAATTGTGTGGAGGTTTTCTCTTGTCAGGCTAGTTACCCTGAGGAGTGAGTGCTGTTGTCCATGTTTGCACTGGATGACGTTCAACGGTTGTAATGCTATAATATTGCTTTTCCAGCTCTATCACTGTGGAGAATACATGTTTGAGCAAGTATTGGGATTTGGTCTCAGCCTTGTCTTTGAAAATCACACTGTCACATTCGAAGGCCGAGCCTCCGAAATGCAATCGTAAATTCCGCTAGGACCCTAAAGGTCTGACGTGGAATTAAGGTTGCATAAGGAGGTGAGGCTGAGAATGTGACAGTGTCCCACCCTCCCAGTGCAGTGATACCCCAGAACACTGTCACAGTAATCCATTCAAGAAACGGCTCAGAAAGGCCAAAGAGATTCTGGGAAGGGTTGGTTTTGGCGGGAAATGAGGTTGAATGTGTTTGTCTTTAAAGCGCTATGAATTATATGAAAACGGAGCGATTTTGGGCCTAACACACTGTCACATTCTCAGCCTCACCTCCTTATGCAACCTTAATTCCACGTCAGACCTTTAGGGTCCTAGCGGAATTTACGATTCTCTTCGAACAAGGTACATGTGTCTGCAACGTCAACGACAACGTTGCCATGGGAACTGAACAACAAATGAAAGCAAATACATTGTATTGTATCGTAAATAGGTTTACTATGGAACCTAAACAAGAGAAATGTTGTTCTTTGTATTTTGAATTCGCAAGAAATCCAACACGCCCGCATTTCGATCTCAACAACAATGTTGCCATGGAAACTGAAGACTGGTCATACTGCCCATCAGGCATCACCCTCCCTCCCTCCCCCTCAAAAATTAATTGGCTGAGAAAATTCAAAGAGAAAAACGCACAGATCAGGACTTACAAGAGTACCGGCACAACATGTGGGGCCTGAACTCCCACCAGAACAAGAAGAAAACCATAACAGGGTGAGGCAATGTAAAGAGAAAAAAGATCAGGTATTGTTTTTTCATATGTCAGATTGTGCCTGACAAGTCGAGCTATACAGATAGTGCACGGATTGGTCCTCGGAAGAATATTTTTCATAATCCCCGCGGCGCTGCGCGCCTTGGCTTGGGGATTATGAAAAATATTCTCCTCGGATCCGTGCACTATCCAATACCTATTTACATCATGTGCCAATGGACTCTTGACTGGATGTGTACGTGTACTGGTACATGGTGTATTGGCAAAATGCACTTGTGCATTGTGCTATGCTGCAGTCAGGGAGTGGTGCAGTATGGACAGTAACATGGTAACTACTCAGTACATGACATTGTACTTCCTCCCGGCTAGCTGCAGTGCACTAGTGTCCATAGTGAAAAGACAAATTAAAAGTCTACAATTATGTACCTGGACTAGTACTAGTAGCTAGCAGGGAGTAGTACAATACTTACATTATTACTCCCTGCTACTAGTACTAGTTATGTATTGTTGAACGGTTATGACTCTGACCCAGTGGACGTGCACGCGTGCTGCCAGTGGACGCTCGCTTGGCAAGCCTGACGAGTTCACCGAGCGGGAAGGTGAGGGCACGTATTTATTCCGCTTGCATTTCTTTACTGTTTCCGTTGAGCACTCTGCTATTTATCGTCCACGTATCTCCATTTCTACTAGCATACCAAAGAAGAAGGTTGGTGAAGAGAGTCGTTCTTCTTTATGGTACGAGGGTACAACTACAAGTATGTGTATTTCTTTTTTTTCTTTTTTTACTCGTACAAGTTAAAAATTAAGATCTTGTACGGGCAGAATATGTAGTTCAAAGGTTCAGGTTCGAGTCGTAGGGGTTCACCAGAGAGTTGTAGACGGTCCCTGGGGTTCACCAACGGACATACTAGTGATGGCTAATGCACCATCCACTGATCAACGGAGTAGCAACACTAACTACAAGCAGTAGCAAGAGGATCAACCATCCGCTTTCATTTCGCTCTGCAAAGAGCACTTATATTATTAGGGTTCCCTGTAAAAAGACGGCAACGTCTGTAGGGATTTCCCTAACAAAAATAATAAATACTACTACTACCCTTGGCAGTAGTAAGAGTGCATGTACATGTATAAACCCGTTGAGGCTTATCGTTGTTGTTACTTTATTTTACTTCACCAGAATTACAGGCAGTAGAATGCCTTCTCACTAGACCAGGTCTAGTGGTTCTCACAGATGATGAAGAATGTGAATGAACGTGCTAAAGCTAATGAAAAACAAGGAAAAGATGAGAAAAACTTGTGTTTTATATTATTTTTATGACGGTTTTTGCATGTGAGTGACATATTCTTGCTATAGCATCTAACAAGAGTCCATAAAAATGTTTATGCACTCTTGATCTAATTCTTACTACTCCCTGGTACATGTCCTGAAGAGTGATGCTGGACCTTCTAGATTCTGCGTCATTATCATGATTATGGTCCTGCTTTGATGAAGCTCGAAGTAAGTTTGAAGCATGGAGTCGTAGGTACCACTTTTACGACTCCAGCCGGGCGCGGGGTTGAAGCAGGCAGGGAGTACTAAAACACATATTAATTATATTATTTTTAGTACTCCCTGCTTTGAAGATAGGTACTTTTGTCAAGTAATAAGTTTTGATCTGCGAAATAAAAAAGTTGAACTAACTAGTAACTACTTTACTTGTTGTACGCACTCTCTGCAGTTTTCGTGTACGGTGGTACATGGTACATGGTCTGAAAGGTCACACTTCGACAAACATGGAACATCAACAACAAAAAGTTGTGCTGCCCATAACTGGCATAAGCAGAGACAGAGTGCTCGGCAGACGCTCGTTTTCTCCACTTCGGAGATGTGTTGCAGCTTTTGAAGCAGCTTTTCGTGTCGTCCTTGCACCGGACACCCTGGTGTTGGGCAGTCGTCACTCCTTCTTGTGATGTACTAGTTACAGGAAAGCACCCTATCCACTTGCTGCCCCAGCTCAGGCCAATACGGAGAACACACCGTTCTTCCGTTGCCTTTGTCACCCGATAGTCGAAGAACATCTTGGCGTGAACTCTTGTTCGAGCTACGGGAATGGGTCCTTGTGAGGTCCACACGCTGGACGCCAGACCCAACAGAGCACTATCTCTTCCTCTCCATGGTGGAGACGCTGGTGGTCGCAAGGCCGCGGTAAGCTTACTCAGTGGTAGATGTTCTTGATTTCTACGATTAGTTTTGTTGCACAACGTGCTTTGAATGTCACGTTCGTTTGTCCAATGGCTACTACTACCATCCACCTGACCACGGAAACTACGAAGCTCCAGAGAGCTTATACATGTAGATCTACTTAGCATTTTTTTGTACTGCTGACCAGGGAGCAGTATTCCCTGCTGCAGCTGCAGTGTTGGTGCTGCTGCTGTTGGACAATACTGTTATGTACCAATCGTCTTGTAGTTGTATTATGATTGTACGAGTCGCCACGTTGTCTTTCCTTCCTAAAATGCTATACACATTCCATATGGATTCACCACGATTCCGAATTAGGTGGCTTGAGTTTGAAGCTAAGTTCGCTTATAGAACAAGATGTCCATAAGTGTGTCAGGGGCTACGCTTTGGGTCGCTGGCCAGAAGTGAAAGTCTTCCTCCGGCCTCCGCTCTTGAGCTTCTTGCAATTTTTGTTTTCGCTCACTGATTCTGTACGAGCACCGGTAGATCTACCTGCCTTTCTGAGTTCGAATCCGCTACAAGTACAATGACTCAACCCCTTTTTCGTCGAAGCGTGCACGCATGCCTCGTGCAGGAAAAAAAGATTCATCATGATTGTGGTTGCCGTACCCACTTCGTCATGTCATAGTAAAAGCCGTCCAATATGGTCCTCTCGTCCAATGTTGTGTCTCCTCTTCACTGTAGACCAAGCGACGTCTCCACTTTGTGAAGGACCGCTCCACCAACTCGGAGCCAGTGAAAAAGCGAACCAAGTACTCCAGAACAGACTGCATGGATTCAGGTAAGTATCCATGATCGCCATGCCATGACTGGCATGAGTACTTGTACGCATGTACAAAAGTCCTGTACTTTCGGCGTAGGCAGGCCACGCTCTGTCAATTATTATTTCTGATCTCTTTAGAGCTGAGAGCCTTTTTTGGTTTTGAGCACCATTGGCGTAATGCAACCTCACTGATCACACTACTATGTCACTACAACTGTATTCACAGTGTGAGATGGAAATGACTGAAAATGTTTACACACTTGCGAAGTCAGCTGTTATCCCATCTGCACTGGGTCTCTTGTTTTGACAACTTCAGTCATCATTCTCAGACGAACGTTCGAACCCCTTCCTCCGCTCGATCTGATCACGCCTGTTTCTGCAAAAGAGAGTGCCCTCAGTTTCTGTAAAAGAGAGTGCCCTCGGTTTCCAAAATCCTACATCGTATATACCGTAAACTGTACTGTTGATCTATCTCCTGTTGAATTTCCACCTGTCAACGGTACGTGTATGCGATTTGGACCCCTGACGTAGTGCCCGGGAGGGGTACTTCCCCAACATTCTACACCATGAAGACCTCGCGTGGAAGTTTATCCCAGCCTAGATTAGGACCAGTTCAAGTTTACGATAACTAGGGGGCCGTCCAAAGTTTCCCCTTTCCCGGTGGGGCAATGTTCTTGAAGTAAAACATGTCATGTGTATGCCACTGTGTGGAGCGGCCATCTTACCATGTGTGTGCCCCGTGTACCCTGTGTGCCTGCCTCTTTTTGCAGTAGCCTGCACGCCAGACAAGAAACGATCTGACACATCACTCGGACTACTGACCGAACGGTTCGTCAACCTTCTGCATAAGGCAGAGGGTGGCGTAGTCGACCTGAATGAGGCAGCTGCAGCGCTGAAAGTCCAAAAACGCCGAATATACGACATAACTAACGTTCTCGAAGGGATCAATCTAATCCAGAAGAAGTCAAAGAATAATGTTCATTGGAGGTAAGATTTATTTCAGTACACAATCCCTTCTCAGTGATGCTGCTTTTCAGGTGTGCATTATGTGAGCTCAGCTTATAGTAATACAGCGCAGAGTCGACTAGTCCAATCTTCCAAACCCCATTTTAACTTTGTGAATTCTGGGTATAGGTTGTTACACTCACACGTCACTTTCATTCACACGTCTGCCCGCTCTGTCTGTTTTCTGGCACATGCGAATACATGGGCTTGCCGTTGACGTAAACGTGCGTGTAATAATGAATAAATTCTGGGTTTTGGACACGCTTCTCCATACATCTCTCCATCGTATACCTGTCCTGAATTTGTAAAAGTAGGCCAAACCCTCTAACTCGCTCTCCAGGTGGCTAGCTGTTTCGACTCTTGTTAGGTCTCATCAGCGGAGTTTGGGGGTGACTGGCCGAACCGATCGCTGTGCACAGTCTAGTGAACAGGAACGCATGATAATTCCATAGCCTTGGGCCTTTTTGACCTCGGCTTCGGCAAGGAAGCAATGGGACGTACGTCGTACGAGCATCAATTTCCCGCCATTAGGTTTTGCGGCAAGTCCACTGCAACCGTACACACCTGGATACCAACTCTGCATAAAAGGTCATGAGCTTTGTGAGGTCATACTCATAAATGTACTGTAACGGGTTGTACCAAGAGTACATAACCCGCCAGAGTGTGCAACGCCGATCCAGCTCTGCATAGGGTCTTGGTCGAGCGGAATCGGATCTTCTGATGTCATGCGTACACTCCACACCAGCGCGAGGCCGGTCTCGAGGCAGGGCACCATTGATTTTGATCCGAGAGTACCCGCGACTTCCCGGGTTCCTCTCAGATGTGTACGGTATTATGACGCAAAGATCCGATTCCGCTCGACCAAGACCCTATGCACAGCTGGATCAGGCGTTGCACACTCTGGGGGGTTATGTACTCTTGGTTGTACCTGCCAAATATAGGGTAACTTGCCCCGCAAAAAGGTGACGGCCATCTTAGATGCATACCTCCCATTGCACGGGTCACATAATGCAGGATGCAACTGTTACAGCTGTTTTTACAATATCTGCCAAGACACCAAGTGTTAGGGTGCCAATTTTGGATGAATGGACTGTTTAAGGTGGCAGCCTGGTCCTAAATCCCTAAAAAATCGAATTTGGAAATTCACATAGAGTGCTACATCAGTTGAAAGAGCATGAACAGCTGCAAAATCTCTGAAAATTTTGCCTCGATCTGACCAGCCGTTCAAGAGTTATGGCCGAGAATGTGCCCTTGCAAGGAAAGATTTTTTGTTGCGCGCTGTCATTTGTTGGCAGCACTGTATTTGAATGTGAGCAGACCGTGCGCAACTTGTCGGATCATGGAAACACGCGAAAGTGTGCAGAATTTTGCTCCAAGTCCAAAAAAAGTCCAAAAACCACGTATTGGGCTGCACGGCGGCCAAATAGGGTGGCTGGGCTTTCTTTTCAGGGTTCTTGGCTGCCCATACTAACAATTTCATTCGATTCGGAACGCAAATATCGGTACTCTGCGGGGTGCTTCCTGAAATTGGCCCGATAGATTTTTTTCATTTCTTCAAAAAGTACAGCCAGCTATGTGGTTCATACGCTAAACATTAGATATTCGATATTGAATCAATGTGAAGTACCTAGGAGCACGGTTTACTGAATCCAATATTGGCTTACGTGTGCGGTGGACCAAAATATTACAGTCAAACATAATGGCCGTATAGATTTCATTCAAATTTTGCGGAGGTATACTCAGATAGTAATGGGAAGAGTCTGCAAAGTTATAGCCCCCTGCATCTACCAGAAGCATACATTGTCAAGTACTATCAATTTGTTGATCTGGGGGTAAATAATACTAAATATACGTATTACTGCCATCAAGTAAATTGAAACTGCTTTATGGATTTCCTTAACTTTGGTAAAGATGTTCCTCTGATTGATAAAAAGGTGTCTGCCAAGTTTCATGTTTCTGTTGCCACCAGAACATTCCTTTTGAGTCGATTATAGAAGCTATTTTTGTCAAAACCACTACCGAAAAAGAAGAAAAAAGTTTTTACCGGGGAGGTTCGAACCCGCGAGGGGCAAAAAGTAATACTATTTCATCATATTTCTACTCCAAACCTGCGCAGAAGGATGCTCAAAGGACTAGTTTTCGATTTAGGTACGAGCCGAGCCACCTTAACTCTGACCGTATGCAAAAAGATCTACCAAATTATATTTTAGTTTCCGTGGTGTATTTGAGTGCCCCTCTCATCTTATTTCACATGCCCGGTGTCATGGACGGCTTCAGCTGTGTCGGGATTAATTTTCCGGACGTTTTAGAACTGCCCATGGTTCCCAGTAAACAAGGATAGGCAGCAGCATTCGGCCGTGTGCAGATTTGTCTTCGGTCGGCTGGAGAGCGCAGTTGTGGTGTGGTGGTTTATGAAATACATACCCACGGGCCCCATCTGATTATTCTGTTTCGTACGATTCTTGCTCGAATGGTGTTGTTTGTTTGGTTTGTTTGTTTAGCCGTGGTAGCTTTGACACAACAGAAGTCTCTGTAGGCAGAGCCCACGCGCTCCATCAAGAAGTCAGTCATCTTCTTGAGGAGGAACAGCGTCTCGATGGCCTCCTCGAAACCGCCCACTCCGTCTACAAGCACATGCAGAACACGGAGCGCAAGGGCTACGTTGTCAACAATGACCTGCGTGCAATCGAGGCCCTGCGCGACCAGACGCTCATCATGATCAAAGCCCCCACCAATCTCATCCTGCAGGGCACCACCAGTTGCAATCCTGGCTATACTAATGTGAGTAGTGGTGTGTGTGTGTGTGTGTGTGTGTGTGTGTATGTGTGTGTGTGTGTGTGTGTGTGTGTGTGTGTGTGTGTGTGTGTGTGTGTACTTCAAAGACGTATACAGGTCGTCCCTCGTTAATACATAATCTCTGGGACTTGACAAATGTTATGTATTAACGGGGTTTATGTACTAAACGAAAGTGTACATAACTTGCTTGTGTACCAGAATTTTTCACTTTTTTCAACTTTTCTGAGTGTTTCTTGCTACCATGACTAGGGAGCGAGATATTCTTGATTCCCTCAATATAACATAAAAATTATGTTATAACGGTCACAGTCAGCGAAGATTCTACAGTTTACATGATAGCATGCCAGCCGCGCCTGTATAGTCACTCGGAAAAAACAGAGCTTTCTCGGATTGTGATGTGCGCTCTGATTTCTGAACTAATTGCGTCCACAAGTAGAAACTAGAACACAATGTGCCTCCACTGGAAGGCCGAAAGACCAACAAATAATGTACTATTGAGGTAGGTGGCATGCGGGTGCGAAGAAATGTTATGTACTAACGGGGTTTATGTACTAACGAATTATGTACTAACCGACAAAAATTGTATGGAAGTGACCACGTTTCGTCCGGGACTTGAGATTTCTTATGTACTAACGGGGTTTATGTACTAACCGGACTCGTATTAACGGGGGACGACCTGTATCCCAGTATGTTACACTATGCGGCACTTCTTCATCTTAGTAAAGGACCGTTGAATTTTGGGGGAAATAGGCCCTTTCTGATTGTACATGAGAAGTTGCACAATCTGCTTTACTCGGGCTGAGATAACGAGAGAGCTTGGAAGCTCAGGGCCCTACGCTATGCTTTTTTGCCTTGATGACCTGGACAAAAAAAGCATACGGATGTTATAAATTCATATAAATTTTTCCTTTTTTTTAAGACATAACCTGGGATTCGAACCCGCACTATCGCCATGTATGCATCCCCCGATACACTTCGCATACAAACTAATTCTTCCAAGTTGCTTCACGTTAATATGATCTTGCATCTGAAAGCCCTATTTGAATATGCATTGTGGCCAGCCGTCTTTGATAGCACGGTACGGTACGGGACAGGTACGGTCGAGGGTAATACGACACCGTCTACCGCCTTGATGACCTAGGCAAAAAAAGCATAGAGATGTTATAAATTTTTCAATTCTCCTATTTTTTTAGCATAACCTGGGATTAGAACCCGCACTATCGCCCTACATGCATTCCCCCATACACTTCGCATTCATACTCATTCTACCAAATTGCTTCACGTTATGATCTTGCGTTTGAAAGCCCTATTTGAATATTGCGGCCAGCTGTATGTGGCCAGCTGTGTTTGATGGTACGGTACAGTACGGGGCAGATACGGGATAGCGCCAGGCGTGACAGAAACAAACAAACACACAAACACCAAATTAAAGCTGTGTGGACCCTGGCTAGCGCCAGACGTTACTGAAGTAACGTCTTCTGCATAGCTACGGGAATAAAAATGGGTGTACTGTAAAAGCCATAATATGTCACGAAGTGCTAATTCTAACGAATTAACGAGGAGAAATCCGTCGTTAAAATAGAAAACGTTAGATAGAAATCCATACATATTGTTGCTATTGAGCGTTGAGAATGAGTGAGAATCGTTGCCTTTGTTTAGTACACGTAAACTGGTCAATTTTACGAAATCGTTATATATGCGCCTCGTTAGAATAATGGCTTTTACAGCTGTATCATTTATTCATTTCATTTTTTATTTCGCCTTCCCGTGGCCAGGGAATATAGGCCAATATGGGTCATACATGTATAGGTTTTGGCACGGTCATGTGCAGACAAGTGGTACGGCTGTCGTGTTCTCAATGACGGACGTGTCTACTTTAGAGACCAATGTACAGCAATTTAGCTCTGCACACACACACACACACACACACACACACACACACACACACACACACATGACACGTATTGTACACATAATTATGAGTGTGAAACAGGTCCGATTGGAATAACACTCTGCGCATTTTTGAAAGCCCTTACATGTATTGGCAGATTGCCAATGTCTTCTTCGTAACATGTATTGAATGAATGGAGCTAGATGTATGTTGCATGCGCTTGAAATCCACCGCTGGTCTCACTCTCAAGATAGCAGTGCACACTTAGCATTGGGCGGGCACGTCAACCGTTCCGGCTCTGGCACTGCCCATTGTCTGCAGAGTGCTATTCCAATTGGGCCCCTTTCTCACTCATATGTGTTCAACGCGTGTCATGTGCACACCATTGTGTGCAGAGCAAAAACTGCTGTATACTGGTCTCTTCAAGCGTCAGCCAGCATGCAAGCAGTCCTCCTGATACAGTCCGGATCTGCCATGATTGTGTTGATTACTCGCATAAGCCTAAGACCCCAACAGATTTGTTAGCGTCTTAGGTACCTTAGGTTTCAAAAGTGGCTCTATTCGATTGGCGAAAAATAGTAACAACAAACCAGATAGTGCTCTCTGTTGTATAGTGAGCTAATGGCGCGAGTACAGTATGCGCCTTGCACACAGGGCACTAAGCAGACACACTGCTGCCAAATGTAATGTCCTGTCCCCACAGGATACCGCGATTCTGCGGGCGCGCAATTTTCCACGTTATTGGCTTTCAGCCGCGTTTTCGAGAGAGTTTGCATAAAACCCGCGTTATCCATGGGAATGTACAAGAAAGTGTAAGGCCTCGGTTACACGACGACGATTGGAAAACGTTTTTATTCCGTTTTCGCGTTTCTTGCTGTTCACACGAAAACGATAAGCGTGTACACTGCAAAGCGTTTTTCAGCGCGCAATGGTCACGTGCAATAAGTTGGCTTGGCGGCGGCATGTTTTGAGTAGCAGTGAAACGTTTTTACCGTCTACACGAGAACGAAAGGGAATGAAAATGATTGGAAAACATGTTGAAGACCGTTTTGTTTTGAAACGTTTTCGAAACGTTTTTCAGCATGCTCGTGTGCACGCTCCTATCAAAATTATTATTATTATTATTAAACTCAATCTCGTAGCATGTGCACGCATTGCTAATGTGGGAAGCAACCCCGGAGATGAGGGCGATAACCAGCCATGGTAAAAGTACGAAAGAAAACAAGAAAACAGGGAGGAAAACAAAGCGCAGCCAATTAAGTGAGATAGCCGGAAATTACATTGTTTAGCTAAATACGCGTGAGTGCTGCAGGAAAACGCAACTCAGTACAAACAACTTGGCGAAACATGCTGTGGCAGTGGTGGGCGAGGCTTGATAGCTTGAGCCAGTCAGAATAGGAATGAAACAAAGGGGATTTTGTAAACTGGACAGTGCGAGCTGCAGGTAGCGAGACTTGTGCCCTTGTTGAACGTCTCCGCACAAACCAGTCATAGGGAAAGAGATGCCTTGGTACTTTCTCGAGTTTTATCTTTTGAATTAACATGTTGCTGTGGAATCTGTAAAAGCGTGTCGTGTAAACGAGGCCTTAGTCGTACCGGTCCATGAGTTTGTACGACAAAGAGGTATCTCTTTGTCTGTCAAATCCTATAAATAGGATTTTCCCAATTTTTGGGAAAGGGTAGATCATACCTTACACAGTAAAGTTCTTTCTTCAAACCTTGTTGGAGTCTACATTCCGTGTTTATCAGAGATGATGCCTGCCAAGTTTCACCAGCACAAGGGCTTTACTTTTTCTTTAACAGGCCTTCCCGTGCAAAGGTGTCCAGAATTTTCGAAATCCTACATATAGGATTTGGCCTCTTCAAAAATTGGTTTTGTTCTTCCCAGTTTCCCCTGCCAATAAAAACCATAATTGGCAATATCCAAGCCTAGATATGGCCCATACGGAGCTAACAAAAAACTTCTATGCATCTATGGCCAAAGAAGAAGCAGCTCCTAGGCTAGTACCAAAAGAGTATTCCACTATTAATATGTGTACATACTTGAACACAACTGATTTAGTAAATGCCCCAAACATGTAGTGTCTTTAGTTCATATTGATCTGCGAGCACTTCACAGCACTACTTCAATGCTCGGATGGTGCTAATATTCATCAATTCCACTCCCAGTGGAATTCTACCACTTGTAATTGCAATTCATCTGCAGTAATTGCACACCGATACCTTTCCTGGGGGTCTTAGCCAGTGAGTAACCACTATTCATTCATTTTAAATACAGAGAGGCATTGTGGGAAATCAAAATGCATCTTCAATAACATTGCTTCCACTTCGACCATTTTCGAGGCTGCAAATGCGTCTTGAAGTCTAATCCTATATATGGGATTAACTGGTGACAAACAAAGAGATACTTGCATGGAGCTGTACGCTAAAGTTGTACAAGTGACAGATAACTCGTGCATAATGACCGCATTAGAGAGGTCAAGTTACGCGTTTTTTGACTTTTTTCAAAGCGCAGTGAAAATTTCATGGTACATGTAAATTTTAGAGGTTAAGTTACACGTGCGACTTGACGTGAACTATTGCCGTGGTAAGATCCGGCTTTAGTTTTTCGAACTTAACCCGAATCTAACCACACAAATATCTAATCTTCCAACAACTACGGATACTCGCACAAATTCGATCAGAATTTCACGGACATAAGGAATTTACGTGAAAACTAAACACTCTATGATCGCGCATACTTGCCGCATAATGGCCTGCTTTCGCCCGCATAATTTAAGGATTTTGTCCGCGTTATTCTGTGGGGACAGAAAGTCAATGTTCAGACAATGACGTAAATGTCTAGTAGGTTTGTGTTGACTGCAGCTTTGCACGTCATGTTCGCATTCTTGTCTCAGGCTTGCTTGACCGGCAATGATACTGATCAGGGCACGTGCATTTGTCATCTTCTTATCGGTCTCCTACAGACGACAAGTAATGTGCTACTGAAGAGCCCTACCTGTGACCCAATCGAAGTCCTTGTCTGTCCCGACAACAGCGTCTGCGTAGAAGACCAGTGCTATGCGGAGGAAGCTGCCAACCACCATCGTTATGCAGGGGAAATGTGCTCGTCGCGGCCATGCTATGCTCAGCCAACCGACATGCCACTGCGCTTTGAGTGTACGCCACAGCGGCAAGCAACAACATATCCACCGTCACCACCTGTAATTATGTTATTCATATTTTCTTCAATGATTTGAGAAGCAATGGAATGTCTGCAAAGCACGGCAGTGTCTGCTTGCTGCATTGACATGTTGCTGTGCACACTTGCTCGCAGTGAGCTGCCTTACACATGGCAGGTCTACCCTTTGCTCTGTGGTGTGGTCTAGTCTGACAGTCTATCTCTCATCTCTTTGCTGCCCTTCTGTGTGCCTGATCAAGGTTTCTTTTCGTGTCCCTCTCTCCGTTTTTGGTCATTCAGCTTTCCCAGCCTCTCAGCGAGCAGGAGATGGATTTTTTGACGGAAATTGTAGATCCATCAATACTTGATGTGATGACGGGTCAGCTTATGAGGTGAGTTCTACAAAATGTTCACCGTAAAGGGAGCAACTTCGCCGGAAAGGGATTTCAGGTGGTCCGACCAAATGGGAAACTTGACCGGAAATGAACACTACATGATTGTATCAACGGAAGAAGCCCGTTTTGCGTGTTGACATACATAGACATGCCTAGCACTGCCATCGGCTTACATAACGAGCTTTGCGCAAAGGTAGATGATAACTTTTACACTAGCCACAGTTTATCTCTCGATTGGAAATTTGTAAATATTGCCACTGATAGGTCACATCACTACCAAAGGTTGACCTGCTCGTATACTCAAGTGTGGTGTGCTAAATCAGTTAGTGCATGGCATGCGTTGAGTCTTTTGACTACATAGCTACGTGCTACGTCGCCGCATCCCCTCTCCACTGTTTGTATGCCTGTGTGCTGTTTGCAGCCAAACGCCGACAAGTCTGATTGACGACAACACGCCGGACAGCATCGGCAGTCCGCAGACGTTCATCAGCCCGTTCTTCAAGCAGGAGCCCGAGCGCGTGCCCTGTCACGACAACCAGCAGGACATGCTGACGTTCGACGAGAGTCCGGCCTACCAGAACGTGTTTCAGCCCGTGGTGGAGTACGACGGCGACCTCCTGCTGGACATGTTTATGTGAGGCGGAGACGGCGTTTCAGCATCCACATGACCCCAATGACTTACCGGTAATTCAAATGTTCCAGTGACTATATTTCTGACTTGTTCCCTTGCACCTTGTGTCTGCCTGGCTGGCCATGGTGATCTGTTAGGAACCATTTTCTTCCCCGGGCACAATGGATATTGGACACTGTTTGCACCATTACCCCTCGCCTCATACTGCTGTCAGGACAGTGCTGTCAGGCGAGGCTTTCCAGCATTGCACTTCTTTTGTTCCAGTGAAGTCTTTTACGCACTGTTTGTTTTCCTATCTCCAACATCACTCTCCCACAGTCATCCACTGTCGATGTCGTCACCACCAATGTACTCTTGATCGTTTTTGTGCACTTGCCTCATCTATCGCTCTTCACTCGTGCTGTGTCTGTTTAAGAGCCCCCCTTCAATGCTCTGCAGCTCTTCTGCAGCATATTTGGCTTTCCTTCGATGCCCTGCAGCTCTTCTGCGGCATATTTGGCTTTCCTTCGATGCCCTGCAGCTCTTCTGCGGCATATTTGGCTTCCCTTCGATGCCCTGCAGCTCTTCTGCGGCATATTTGGCTTCCCTTCGATGCCCTGCAGCTCTTCTGCGGCATATTTGGCTTTCCTTCGATGCCCTGCAGCTCTTCTGCGGCATATTTGGCTTCCGCTCTTGGAAAAACCACAGTCATAACAGATCCGTCCGACTCATGAACAAAATCTCTTGCTCTCTCACCCGCTTCTCTGGCTCTAGCCTGCCCCTGCCGGCTGCTTTTGTGTCTGCATTGTTTGCATGCTATCACTCAATAGCCTTCAATCCAATACAAACGCGCATATTTTGCTTGTCGTGCCGTATTTTCGTTTCCCTCCTCTTTGTCCATAGTCTGCAACTCAGCTTGCTGCTGCGATTACTTTCACTGTCTGTACCTAGCCCACTTAGATAATACCTTCCAATATATTGGCTGATTTGAGACTCTGCTCCATTTCGGCACTGCTTTTCTTTTACATTTCTACTCCCTTTCGTCTTTGAATCATCCTGGCCTTCTTCCAGAAAGCCGCAATTCCTTCGGTGATGTTCTTTCCACCCAGTCCCTGGCACAATTCTTTCTGAACCGCTATATCTTTTATGAAGTACTGTCTAATGTAGTTATGGTCTTTCGCAGCTTCCCGCAATGTGTACGCTTTTTTCAGACTCCTCCATTGTCATCATACAGCATCTGTTCAGAATTGGAATTTACGTTTTATGCTTTTTAACTACCTATTTTCATCATTCGTGGCAGTTTGCCTTAGCCATTTTACGATCGCCCCTTGCTGGTTTTTACTGCGCACGACTCTGAGCGGCAGACCCGTTTTCTGTAAATTTTGTATAGTTTTGTACAATTCTGCTTAGTTTATTTTTTTGCTGTCCGCCATATGCACCAGCTCCAATGTGAGGGCGTTCTTTTTACAACAGCAGGGCCTCTGCTGCCCATTCCTGTTATCTGCCCCTCTGGCTCCCATTCCCGGCTCTCTGGCCACCCACCCTTCAGTCTTGACTAGCTTTACTCTCTCTCTCTCTCTTGCCTACTGGCTGGCTGGCTGTTCTTGCCCCTAACCAAGTAACCGTCCTGCAATCCGGTTTAAATTCTAACTTCCAGTACATCTGAACCGCACCAGGTCTCTCTCTGCAGTGCTGTGTGTGTGTGTTTCCTCAATTTTCTCCTGACTTTTTCTTTTATTCTCCTGGGTGGTCGTCACCAACAGTTAATGCATGCGGTGTGTGGTGTGGTGTGATGTGTTCGGGAAAAGGACCAAAAACATTATAGGGATTCACCGGCCGGAGAAAGCCGCTTGAAGTAGCTGTGCGGTGTAGACCAGGGTGAATAGTGGCGGTCAATTCGTCAGCCTTGCAATCTGTGGAATAGTGCACTCCCAGCACAAGTTGCTATGGCTTCTGCTGTAGCTTCGCTATCATCGCCTCTGGCGATAGGCGTCAAATGTGTGGGTGTGTGACCTGCATACTGTCCGCACTGTATCTCAGAACAGTACACTTTTGTTTGGCGCTACTGAAGTACAAACAGTCACTTCTTACGATTGACATCCCGTGAGTGGAATATAATGATTGGGAGTGCAAACGCAGAGGAGAAGTGTGTGCGTGTGCAATCGCCTGTAGTATGCCCAGGGAGTCCTATTCAATCCCTGGATTGGGTCACTTGCTGTCTGTCGCAGTAACCCAGTTACTCCGGTTTGCTCACTCCTCGAATTCTGCTGGAGATTTTAGGTACACATGTATTTGGGAATAAGTACATGTATGTAACGTTACTCCCACAAAATAATATGTGACTTTGTATCAAGAGTACTGGGGGTGATTCAATCCCTAGTTTATTATGGTGTCAGCCTGTACGAGTAGTGAGACCGCAGCGTACTGAATGTAGAAATAGCAAGCGATGCTTACGCTAGTGCTTGTACGCAATAGACAGATAACGATAAAATACGCAAGCCAGTGACTTGACTTGAATGTTGAGAAAGCTCTGTTTGTACTCCGACCTCGTAGATCTACGTCTGGCCACGAACACGGGGGGGGGGGGGGGGGGGGGGGGAGAGAGAGAGAGAGAGAGAGGAGAGAGACTCCACATGCACAGCTCGATGGGAGACTATCCGGGTGCCAACCCTAACAATGTGTCTGGCCATTGCAGAACTTTTTATCTATTGCTGGCGGGCTCGGGGTGAATTAAACCAGGTGAGGACCCTTTCCTGCTGCCGAGCCCTATGATATGTTGGATGGTGGAAGATGCACTGTTGGCAATGTCCATGGTGTGACGGGCCAGTTCTCTTCGCTATAATCAGCTCTTGTCTGACTTTGGCGTTCCCTGAGCGTATGGGGCCATCGTGAGTATCAGTAACCGGCTTGTGAGGACAGCTGTCCCTTCTAAGTTCTAACAAACTGACACACTCTTCTTGGTTAAAGATCCGGTAATCGTGACTTCGGTCTGCAGGTGTCAGTGCTGGCCATCGCCATGGCAGCGTTTTGCTCAGTGCAGTATGCGATATACAAACCCCAGACTGTTGCACATCAGATCAGAGGTTCCGCTCCATGTAGCATGAACTAATACTTGTGTATGTGTATGATGTGTAGCACCGACTTCAGTGCGGATGGGCTGATGCCATCTGCAAGTCGCTGAATACTGCCGGGGGCCTTGGTCCTCACTCCAATGTCTTCAAGAATCAGTTAGACACACCACCCTCTGGCATTATGCTGCTCATCACTCGTCACCACGGTCACTGGGCGCACCGCTGTGCAGCGGGCACGGACCCAGTCACCAGCATTACCGTGCACCATGATCACGGCTGCGGCATATCCGATTCATTCTCATGCCTTTTTCATTCAGACTTTATTTGAAGCAGATTCTCCAAAAGTAAACGGATACCGTTATGAGGGGAGTTTCCTGGAAGGGTGGATGGGTTGAAAGGGAAGTGAGAAGGGAATGGGTTTGCTCCCCACACTGGAGCTACAGACCAGGGAGTCGTAAAATACAGACGACTCGGACTGACTGTAAAAAAAAGACCGAGCTTCGGCTTGCACTGTTATCATGGTTGTTGCAGGCTTGCCCGCTAGCTACGTAGATCTACCTACCTACCGCGTACTGTAAATATACAAAATTTCGGCGCTGCAAAATTTCGGCACTTCACGATTTTTGACATTTCGGCGTCGATTTATTTTCGGCGTGGGCCATGGCATGGGGTACAGTAGAGAGCATGGTAGACAGATGCAGTGAAAAATTTCATCAGCGTTTTGGGTCGGTGCCGAATATAGCCGAAATTAAATGCTGCCGAAAATTTGTACAGTACCGTGAATCGTGAATGGTGAACAAGTGAACGCGTCAGAGAAGCGAAGGACTAAAGCCAAGGGACCGTCACTTAATTTTTGCCGACTACCCGCCAAAAAAATCTTTTCGTTTCACGTGTCAGACACGTCCGCGAGCGCGCGCGTACGACTCGACTCGCTACCTTTCACGTCAAGCAATCTGTTCACGCCACATGGCTGGATAGCGCGTACATAGTACATGCAAACAATGTTACATGATTGTCAGATTGAAGACTTGCAAAATTAATTTTACAAGTCCAGGCGCTAGGCGCTAGGCTATAGGCCTAGGCCAGTAGGCGCACTAATATAATGCCTACAGTAATGCGTAATGGCAGCTGACTTTATTTTCGGAGAAACACTACTCATTGTAGTAAAAAGTAACAATGAATAGCGATATCATCTAGGAAGGATCGCTACCCTAACGCGAAGGAAAGGCCTTGCGCGGCTGGTCTACGAAGTGTTGAAGAATGACTCAAAGTTAGTTAGTTGGTGGACGGACAACTCGCAGTGGTGCCGGAAAACTTGGCCCCCAACGATGGTGTTTGGTGAATCATCAAGCATAATGTCTTGTAGCAGTGTTCACCGAGGAAGGAGAACGCTCTAGCCGCTGCTGTTGTCCGTTTCATCCACGTTGGGCGTTGGCTGCACCGCGCCTATTGTGTTTTAGTATTCCATGGACGCACACTAGCGTTCTCAGCGATTGTGGAGCCACAACATATCTTCATGCAGCGTTGCACTGTCCAACAGCAGAAACGTCAGCAGTGACCCATCATCATACATGTAGATTTGGAGTATACACACCATGCGCCAATGGGCCTTGGCGCAACAGCGGCAGCTCTACGGGTTGTGCAAGTGAGAAACGTTTGTTTCGACTGTTGGTGGACGAACAAATCGTCGGCGCCAAAAAATGTGGCCTGCGCCAATGGTGTTTGAAACATCGAGGGCTCCGGAAGCAGCTGAGCCAGATCAGCCAGTCTTGCCAACTCTCAGTTGACGGACGCCGTGCTGCAGCTAGCAGCACTGGCACCAGCCGGAAATATTTTTCCGCCGATACCCGTTACTTCCAGTTCTGTCAAGGGCATGCCTGGAATCCATTGCCAGGTGATGACTTTTTACTTTTTGTGTTATTTTGCTGCCGAGTTGTTCAGAACTTTTCAGCCCCGATCTGTCCATGTCTACATGTCGGCCATCCGCAAACTTCATGTGGAAGTTGGCTTTACCTTCCCGTCGGGCCCAATGACTCTCCTCGCAAGGTTCCTGTCGGGCATCAACAGGTCATCATCGACACAGCGTCATCGCCTGCTGATAACCACTCAACTTCTCAGGGAGATTAGCCGGCATGTTGCCTTTCCACGGATGTGGCACCTGCATGACAAGGCCATGCTAAGGGCAAACAGACTGCTTGATTTTAGCTTTACATTACCGCAGTCAGTCCAGCACAATACGCCAATCGTATTTCACTATTACTCGCATGTCATAATTACTCGCGTATCATAATTGGGAATATGGGCTGCTCCGCCCTATATCCCTGATATGCCAACTAGACGAAAAGTGTGTTCTGAGCCTGTATCGCGTATAATAGGCTCATCGTAAAACAAATAATGAAAGTATTAAAAATCAGGGTTCACGTGACACTCGGGTTCCAGCCAAGTTTTCCGCTTTCGCGGGAACGCTACCCCCCTCTTGAATCATAGTATAGTGGACTTTGCAATGAACAGATTATGAAACTCTCTGCAGATTTACTACAGTCATCTCTGGTGACTGGTCTAGGGGCACCGTGGAAGCTGTGACTGGTTGCCAAGTTTAGTTTTGTGACTGATCATAGGGCATTTGTGACTACTTCGAAGCATAACTGCTCACAGAGCCCTGATTGATCACAGAGTCTTACTGTTGTGAATATTAAAATCGAGTGAGAAGTCAAGCAGCCACGGGGCGCTGGCCTTGCAGCTGTGAGTATGCATACGGTACATATTCACATGACTATTGTATGCTGGACACTGCTGGTCCATTGTTGCAGTGTGTAAGTGAACTGCAGAACCTATTCCGTGATGAAACACCTACTCTTGAAAGATTGATTGTTTGAGCTAATAGTCTTTTACTTCACTCTCATGCTGCTCATATAATTATACCATACGCCAGAAGACCCTAAGTTAGTTCTAAGATTTTGTGGACCATATGACCATGTGGTACTTTCACTCTACAGCCAAGTCAACCCACTTCGTCACACACAGGGTTTTCCTCAGACACAAGCGAATGGTTTACTCCACTCTGGAGAAGAACACAGTTTGCTCTATCTAACACCAACCGCAGATAACTACGGAATGTAGGACGTGCAACAACTGCTAGAATATTGAACTGTCGTCCACACAAAACAAATAAAGACAACTGAAAACCTAAACACATGCAACTGCCAACATGCATGTAACAGCGACTGCAAGCCAGAACTACAGACTCCGCGCAGGGAGGAACAGGGGAAACAGAGGTAACGCTTCCGACTCCGAGAGCTTCGAATAGCAGCGGACAACACAATACATCAACCTTGCATGTCACCTTGCGCTACCGCAAACGGACACCTATGGATGCACAGTACAGCACAGACTCAGTGCATGCACGGTGTAATAACTGGAGTACATGTAAACCGACAACGGTCACCTTGCACCCTATGCAGTAAGTTACAGAGGCGGTGCCAACAAAAGAGCAGGGTTCGTGTATCGTGCACACTCCAATGGCACAGCAGAAAATGTTCTCACCAATAGCCACTGCTAGCTGTTTTGTCATCTTGCGGTGCCAAATGATGCAGTATAGACACGCCAAGCAGAAATTGACTGCTTATGAGCGTGAACAGGCTGGATGGGGTGACTGATGGACTGTCGGAGTTGGCGAACCACAGAAATCGTGTCGCATCTCTGTATGCTGGGTTGGCACTGATTTGTAAAATGGCCTTCTCAGTATCGCAGGTCATGACGATTGGTGGCAAGAAAAATCGTAGAACAATGATGAATTGCCTAATGGCTAGGTCGTTGTTAGTAAGATTGCCTGAATCCTGGATGTCAACTCAGTCTAGGTCCCACAGATCTGGGATGGTGCAGGAGTCGGAAGTTGCATCAGTTAGAGAAACGATAGCTGGCATGGCTGCTCATCGGCATAGCTGAGTGCTTGGAGTGACGTGTTCGGCTAGTCACCACAAAACCGACTGTGGTAGGCAGAAACTGTAGTCCTGGCGGAAGTCCTCTGGTGCTCCCCGTCATAAACTCCCAGAGGAAATCTGCACCGATCAAGATGACTGACTATCTTACAGTCAATGGCGATACTGGTTGATGCTGCACTAGCTGCTGTTGCGCCAGATGCTGGTACCTTGTCAGCTACAGGCTGATCAGCTACTATGTTGGTCCTGCTGTCAGATTTCTGTTGAGATTCAGGGCAGATCGTGACATGATGGTGACTCTGATTGGTGACCTATGCGAGAACACACATAACACTTGCGGGTGGCCTTGCACTGAGTTCACCGGTGCCCTGTGCGCAAACACACAAAGCAACGCTTCTGTTCAATCAGTTATTCTTTCCACTGTGCTACTGTTGTGTATTTCGTGCAGCTCTTGTCCAGGTGAGATCCGCCGCAGAATGCACACCCTCTCATACTGCTGGCATTCCAGTTACCATCAGACCGCTTCCTTCACGTGAACTTGCATGCGCCTGTCACCAGTGCACCTGCAGAATAGTGAGTGACATCTTCTGCTGTAGTACCGCCTGTGTTTGTGCGGCGCAGAAAGGCGTCTTGCATGATAACATAACGCTTCAGTGCTGTTCTTAAGTCGTTCAGTTTCCATTGTGTCCCTGCATCTGAAAAGCCTCGCGATTCTTCGTCGTGAGGTTGCGATTCGTCCAGTTGAATCAGCGTTCGTCATGATCCGTATCTTGGTCACAGCACCATGTGACGATCTGGTGACATCAGACGGATATAATACACAAGAGACAATTGTGATATTTCTACGTTGTGTTTACTTCAGATACATAATCTAAATAAAAGGGGGTTTGTCAACCGACAACCGCTCTATTTAGTTGCTATTCACTCTTTAGATGAAAATTCTTATATTAATTATGTCGAAAAATTATGCGGTTGTCAGTTGACAACCCCCCTTTTATTTACAATGCAGTTGCGTGATGTCCACCACTTTCTGTGCATAATGTAAGAGTCCTAAAACAGCCACTGACTTCCAACTACCAAGGGAAAGCAAGCCCAAGCGCAGGAGAACCGTGCAGCGCGGGTACGTGACATATATCGTAGTAGAGCTGGCAGGCAGGGCATGATCAGGGGTTCAGGCCCTGCCTGTAAGCGCTCTGATTGGCTCAAACCCTGGCAACAATCACGTGACATGTCTGAAAGTACAAGTAGTTGCGATTTATGCTGAAGTTCAAACTGATGGAACACGTGCAGCGCTACACCATGAACCGTGTGGAAACAAAAAGAAGTAGCAGGGGCGTAGCAGCCGCTCCGGCCGGTCCGGCTTTGGCCGGACCACTTTTTCGCCCGACCACGACCACCATAGTAAAACAATGCCAAAAATGCCCAGAATGCAGGATTTTGTACCCTAATTTCAAAAACATTTAGGGGGGAGATCTCCCCGAACCCCCCCCCCCCCCCCCCCCCGGCCGGACCACCGCCAACGGCGGTGCTACGCGCCTGAGTAGAGGAGACACGGGATAACAGACATGAACTCAGGGTCAAACTGATAACTGTGAAACGTGAATGCATGCAGTATATGGAGACAAAACAAAGTCACAGAATTCAGTACGTAACAAGTACTACACACTAACCTCGTACATGTGAATGTCACGACACCATATGAATTAGCCCTTACACCCCACTTATGTTTCAGTCAGTAAGAGTACACATGCGTACTTACGTTGACTCCATTTTATCTGACTTGTCCAACACCATCGTTGTGAGCCTTCGGCACTTGGGAATACACAGGACAGATAAGATAGCAGCAAGAGCATCTCCCCGCTCTGTGAACACAGCTCAGACGCCACGCTTCATGAGTGTGTGCCCATGGAATACAAGGACACAACAGACTTAGTGCAGCTAACGAAATGGATGAATGGTCGACGGCCTGAGTGTTCTCCTTCCTCGATGAACACTGACAGTCACCATATACCATGCTTGATGTTTCAAGCACCATCGGCGCAGGCCACGTTTTTCGGCACCGACGATTTGTTCGTCCACCAAGTCGAAACAAATGTTTCTCACTTGAACACTCCGTAGAGCCGCCGCTGTTGTGCCAAGGCCCATTGGCGCATGGTGTGTATACTCCAAATCTACATGTATGATGATGGGCCACTGCTGACGTTTCTGCTCTTGGACAGTGCAACGCCGCATGAAGATATGTTGTGGCTCCACAATCGCTGAGAACGCTAGTGTGCGTCCATGGAATACTAAAACACAATAGGCGCAGCGCAGCTAACGCCCACTTGGATGAATCGGACGACAGTGGTGGTGAGTGCATTCTCCTTCCTCGGTGAACACTGCTGGTCACCCCGTTTGATGATCCACCAAACACCATCGGTGCAGGCCACGTTTTTCGGAACCAGCCATTTATTCGTCCACCAACAATTGAAATTAATGTTTCTCACTTGAACACTCTGTAGAGCTGTCGCTGTCGTGACAAGGCCGTGTATACTCCAAATCTACACGTAGGATGAAGAGTAACAGTTACTGCTGATAATGAAGTTTGCGCTCGTGGACAATACAACGCTGTGTGAAGTAAATTGTGGCTCCACAATCGCTCTGAATGCTAATGTGTGTCCATGGAATACTAAAACACAATAGGCGTGGTGCAGCTAACGCCCAACGTGGATGAAACGGACAACAGCAGCGGCTAGAGCGTTCTCCTTCCTCGGTGAACACTGCTACAAGACATTATGCTTGATGATTCACCAAACACCATCGTTGGGGGCCAAGTTTTCCGGCACCACTGCGAGTTGTCCGTCCACCAACTAACTAACTTTGAGTCATTCTTCAACACTTCGTAGACCAGCCGCGCAAGGCCTTTCCTTCGCGTTAGGGTAGCGATCCTTCCTAGATGATATCGCTATTCATTGTTACTTTTTACTACAATGAGTAGTGTTTCTCCGAAAATAAAGTCAGCTGCCATTACGCATTACTGTAGGCATTATAACTAGTGCGCCTAGGCCATAGCCTAGCGCCTGGACTTGTAAAAATTAATTTTGCAAGTCTTCAATCTGACAATCATGTAACATTGTTTGCATGTACTATGTACGCGCTATCCAGCCATGTGGCGTGAACAGATTGCTTGACGTGAAAGGTAGCGAGTCGAGTCGTACGCGCGCGCTCGCGGACGTGTCTGACACGTGAAACGAAAAGATTTTTTTGGCGGGTAGTCGGCAAAAATTAAGTGACGGTCCCTTTAGTAGGGTGTTCGGACGATTTTGAAAGTTGCTCCGATCTCCTCGATTTTAGTCTCATTAGAAAGAGTAGGATAAACTAGCCGGGAAATATATAAGGTTTGTCTAAATCCGACCAGACGTTCAAGAGTTATGATCGTTTGAAGTGCGCTTGTTGGCACTTTTGCTGGAACAGTTTTGATGCAGGCCAGTGGCACAAAACCGGGAAATTCAAAACCAACTAGAACAAGGTGAAAATCAATTTCGTTCAGGGTCTTTCAAATTTTCAAAGATAATAGCCAATAGAGAGCTTCTATCACTTGACCAATTTTTTTGGTATTCCATCTAGCCAAATTCAAATTACGCCCATAGCAACCACCATAGCAACGCATACAAATTAGTGGAAATAGATGCGAAAGATGTAACCCTTCACAGGCTGAAGCTAATTGGAATACGGGTACTACAAAGACGCATCACCAGGAGGAGATTACAGTTATCTACCCCATGTAGATGAAGCATCCAAGAAAATAACATACGCACTCAGCCGAGACGGCACCCGCACCCGGGCATGTTGCGCCGCGGGACCGGATGCATGCAGCCAATTAACAGGTATGCTGCACCATTGCAACACGATGTAAGCTTCAGCCAGACCAAGGCAGCAACAGTCCTGCTAATCATCAGCTTTAGAAGGACAACTTGTTCCCAGTCATATACGGCGCGTGCAGCACTTCGGGGCAATTGGTGTCGCACGTCACATGTAATTCATTCGTACGATTTGCACAATCAACAGACAGTTCATTTATCGGATGATTGTGCAAGCGTAATTTGGATGTAAATTATAAAGTCGACAAATACACTGGCCCTACATTGCCCATGCTATGTGGATGACAATGTACTCCAGACACGGTGCATACGGCATAGTGTAGCTTCACTGCGTTAGCGCGCTGCAATTATGCAAATCCTCAGAGTGTCAATTCTGTGCAGATTTTCAGCTGCATATTGAACGCAGTATTGGCAGGAAATCTGTTCTTGACCAATTTGTCTCCACAATGGCTTTCTCCACTCTCCATATACAGCGACCAGAGGTTTATCTGATGTGGTAGCTCAGCGAAACTACAAATAAACAGCACTACAGCCAAGTCCATCAACTCCATGTACATGTACATGTACTCCATACATTTGGTATCCTGGCGCAAATCGATCGCTCATAGAACAAGAAGACAGCATCGTACAGCCTCCAAATTTCACACACTGCGTAGTTTTTCGACGCTGAAGACGATGGAATGGTCGCCGGCGTTGCGACCGGCCCAGAACAGGCCGAAATCGATACCCTGAAGTTGCGCAGGGCGTAACATTGCTAAAATTCGTCGTGTGGAAACGGGACTTACGGTCTCAACAGCAGAGACATCTCCTCTTTCCAACAAAGAAACAAACTCGTCCTGAGCTGCTAAAATTTTACCTTGCCTAGGCAAGAAGCACAGTGATGTACGATTGTGCCACGGACCCCGTACAAAACTGTTTCCACTCAAAATGCGCCTGGGTTCGAGGCACCGAACACCCTACCTTTAGTCCTTCGCGTCAGAGAAAGCCTGCATAAGCGCCATGGCAACACAAGGAGCTCCAAATCCGTCTCTGTGGCAACGGATTCAAACTTGAAGCGCCTACCGGGATGTGGCACTTCGGAAGGACTCTTGAATCGTCGTTGCTGCTTGTTGCTTGATGATGTGAGTCGAGTCAGTGAGAGAAGTGTCATTCCTTTCTTCCAGTTGGTGCTGACAATTTAGTAAATTTAGTTGAGAGCTCTCTGCAGCAAGTACAGAGCCGATAAAGTGCATCATGGGAACTACGTCGAGTAAGAACTCCACTGCTACGCAGTCGCAGGACAAAGCTGGAGCTGGCTTCTCAACTCCAGTGAGACCCATGCCCGAAAACAGAGGTGCGATGTTGTTGGACGATCCTCGATCGCCTGGTCAACTAAATCGTACGCCAATAGTGGTGGAAGGTGCTCCGGCTTGTGGTACTGGATTGGTCGACCCACGGTCACCCGGCGCTGGTGAAGTGTCACGAACTCCATTACGCACTGGTTTGCAACAGGCCAGCAAAGAGAATCGACCAGCTCCGCCGTTGGCCAAAACCAGTGGCGATCGCAGCAATGGACCCATGCTCGTAGATAACAACAACAGGTACTGAGGCAAAGGAGGCTATAACAGTACGAACGCATCACACACTTGTCTTGAGTTGGCTGCCTCTTGCCTTGCTCGCTGATGCTTTTAAGGCCACGAGTCGCTGCACACAGTCGCCTCAGTGTCTTGTACAGCCATGTCACAAGGCTATCATTCTGCCTGCTGCTGCTGCTATCACCAGAAGAAAGCTACCACTTACCAGCTTGTAGTGAGTTTGGAATTTTGTCATGTTTGAGTCTTGATTCATAACAATCTACATGTAGGGTCATTATCATTAATATTCAATTTTAACTCCATGCCTTTGAAACCATTCCATGCATCCGTCACTGAACGTAATTAAATTCACAAAACAAAGTAGAGCAGCGCACAACAATTTCCGCACTAGGTTTTCCAATAGAATGTAGGCTATTGCTGAGCACAATGATGCTGTGTGATGTAAAACTGAATGCTTTGTCTGCGCACAGACTCGCCCTGTTCCTACTGCTTCATAAGTTAGCAGCTGGCTGTGATCCAATTGTTAACTTGTTTTTTTGCCCCACCCCTATGCCTATGGCATATTGCACAACTCTTTCTTCTCTTTTTTTACTTTACGCTATGAGGACCAGTGTCTTTGGTACCTAGTAGCATTGTTAACATCTCTAACCATCATGCGAAAACGAAAAGACAACCTGTGTTGGTCTGGAGCTTGCTCACAAGTGCACTGTCTGGTACGACAATCTCCTAATTATTTTCGGATTCTGAACTTGAAATAGAAATGACTATGAACATAAGCGGTGAGCCATAAAAAATTCATAATGATAAAATGACAGGAAGTCGCTCACACACACGGGCGAAAACAGCAATGGCAGTGCATCTACTGAAGGCGTAAGATAATAGTAGTGTGATAATGCTGCACGGACAGAATGTGGAGTCACTAGAGAACTGATGCTGTGAGTGCCAGCTGTGTACATGATGTGAAACGGAGTTACAATGTAGTACTACATGTATCGACTTATGTACTGTAGCAGTGATAGTACTACATGTATCGACTTATGTACTGTAGCAGTGATAAAGGAACGGGTGGGTGAAACAAAAATGAACCCAAATATGACAAAACTAGCCACTGAGTGCAGTGGCATGGTGCTATGTGCCATCTACACTTGCATAGCCAACTGGATTTTGTTAGAACAATTTAAATAGTCTTCAAGGAGAGGAGAACAACCCAGACACACTCACAGCCACACTGGCCGCAAAGGAAGCCCACACGCACACACACACACAAGCACATACATCAAAAGAGAACGCGTGCCACTACTACTACTACTGTGACTAGACATTATCAGAAAAGAAAGCCAACGTGGGGAGCTAAGACCTGTTGCCAATAATAGATGCCAGCGCTGGACTGTCAACAGGTGCATTGGTGACCAGAACGCCACCGAATACATGCGTTCCCCACTTGGGATGGCTCAGGCACTTGCAGCAGCCCAGGTCTTCAACAGTGTAGCCAAGGTGCCTCATGCGCTCGTCCGTCTCCGTTAGTGTATTATTTGTGTGGGAAGCATAGAACTGCAGGGACAAGTGTCAAACACAGTATAGATATGAACATACCTGTTGTACAGGATGCCGTAAAGTCGTGTATACAGGCCGTGGCTTATATGACGCTTTTGAGGAACTTTTGAAGGCTTCTACATGAGACAAGCTTCTATACAAGACAGGTGTTTCTATGTGTGTCAACACTAAAACCAGGCTTATGTGCCGACAGTATCTTGAAAATCAGGCTTCTATTCAAGTCACACGACGAGACAAAGCCAGCTGTGAACCTGATGAGGCCTTTCGTACCATTACTTCTCAAATGAGTACATGTGATATTAAAGGTAATGAAGCACGATGTCAATGTGTACAGCGTATTGGCGGTGAAGTGGTGATGAAACGTACACAGGTTGAATGATGTTTTTTTGTACTCTTTGGCAAAATTAGCACCATCATTCAACCTGTGTACGTTTCATCACCACTTCACCGCCAATATGCTATACACATTGACATCGTGCTTCGTCACCTTATCACCATACAGTCAGACCTCGCTTATCCGGTCCTCTTTTATCCGGATCCCTCGCCATCCGGATCGTTGGTCACCGATTTACAGCATATGCGATGCATACATACAGTATGTGTGTTCGATTATCCGGTTCCCTCGCCTATCCGGATACTTTTGTGGAAAACGGATGTGCGCGGTTATGCGAGGTCTGACTGTATCGCCATGTACTGGTGTGAGAAGTAATGGTGCGGAAGGCCTCGTCAGGTTCACAGCTGGCGTTGTCTCTTCGTGTGACTTGAATAGTCTAATGTGCAGGTAGAAGACCGGACACGGGACACTTCACATCTAGAAACGGGCAGCACCCCCAGGTGAACACAATCATAGATGATGTAGTCTTCATCAGGTAGAAGAAAAGATACTTCGCACATAGGGACCGGTTTATAGGAGGGGAAAAAATGAGATACACAGAAAGAGACTACGTACCGCTCGGCCCGAGTGAGGATCGACAAAATCAGCCCAGTACCCTGCTGCCATCAATTTCCCACATGCCGACTTCGCTATCACCAGGAACTGAATGGTACAGAAGAAACAACAGAGTGAGGATTATACTCAAAACGGAAAGAAACATTCAAATAAAAGCAAAAAAACATGAACCCAAAACTTCTCCCGTGCATTGGTGATCCGCGAGTCTTCCTTGACGGCATATAAAAGTGCATTTACGCTTCAAGCACTCCATCTAGCATAAGCATGGGCCGTGCCAAAATCATTTCTAGCGGCAAAACGACTATCTCTAGTGGCTCTTTTGGTACGCCAGTGGCGGGCCACTTACAGCAAGTGGCTAACATCTACTTGTAATCATGTCAATAAACCCACTGTGAGCAGTGGGTATCACTGATCAGTGTTCTGATGGTCTGTACAACGTGCAGCCGTATCTGGTTGAGTCTTCCACCGGCCCTGGGCTTTTTTTCCCTGGCCCGATGGGAGAGCATCGTCATCGTGCATGTAACCTTCCGAAGGCTATGCTCAACCCTGGTTACTGTACAGTAAATCAAGCTGCACCAGCCTGGACCGGCAGTGCGAATACAGCATCAGCATCAAGGAGCCGCCTACACGGATGCAAGCAAGTGCCCACCACGGGCAATCACCTGCCCACAACAGAATTTCATATGACGTCTGTACAAATGAAGAGCCCTTGCAGACTGCTCTGCTCACTTGTACTGGTAGCACAGGGCTGTACAAGCACAGGACATGTGCGGATACTGTTTACGGATCATGGCGTGGGTTAGTAGGAATGTACGAGCGGGTTCTGGGCCAGGGGGCGCCCGGGTCCCAAAAAATGGGGTATTATTGAAAAATGGGGTACTAATAGTACCCCATTTTTGCGGTGAAAATAATTTTTGGCCCGGTTTTTTTGCGGATAAAAATATGTGCCAGGGGGTGCCCTGACCCCAAAAAATGGGGTATTATTGAAAATATGTGTTGTGCACATGTGGGTTTGAATCTCACTTTTTTGGGCCACCTTGCCCCGGATGGGAGTGGGTATAAAAAGTAGAATGTTGAATATGGTGTTTATCATGAAGTTTTTTCCGTGACCTACCCCACCTCCCCATGCAATTTTTCAAAAATGGTCCTGCTCGCACACACGTCAGAAAGGTCAGTTCTTGATAGATACGATACATGTCATTACAAAGAATAATGGAACGAACAGTGAATATCGCAATGGAGTGGAGGAGAAAGGTAGTACAATTCAGTTCTTGTTGTCCTGATTTCATCAAGCTGGTATTGGATGAGAGACCACAAAGTTTACTCTTCGAATACGTGTGAGGATGGATTCACCCATGATCTCTTCCGTGACACGCAGTACGAGGTGGAGTTGTCGGACGCTCTGATGTGCACCAATGGTTCCACCCAGTCAGCAATGGAACTGTCAGTCGACGACCTCCTTTGCACCGCCATCGTGTCAACAGTCGACTCGGGTAATTTGGAGATAAATCCATCGTCGCCGATGTCGATCGTACCAACTCGCACACGAATCCGCGTTACTCTTGTTGCAACGGCACGGAGTTGAACGGCCTTGGTACTACGTCGTACACGCACACGATCAACTCGAGAGACTTCATTTTTCGTTCACCTCCTTGACAAGTTGCATTACGTCGCTGGAATCCAAATAGGTTGCATCAGCGAAGAGGTCGATGATGTGTTGAGAGCACGGTTCGTCACGCATGTCACTAAGCTTGTAGAATGAGTGTCTACCATCAGTCCACCTTCGCAGTATGACACCATCATCAGTCTCACTAATAGTTCCGTAGTCCTCCACACCACCGATGACGATTTTAGGAAGGTGCTGTTTCCTATTCTTCACATTCAAGATCAGACTGGTGACCCTGCAGATAATATACTCAGCAGCAGTGAGTGGTGACATATCGAATCTTCTGGGATGTGCTATCATCGGGTCAAGATCCCTGGTTGTCTTGCTAGCACTGAGGCGACGGATTGAGAACTCTTCATTATCGCATGAAAATAAATACCATTTCTCTGCTCTGCACGTCTCAGAAAATGTCCACGCCATTTTAGCTTCTTCACACTGCAAGAAGGAGTCGATAATGAAACTGCAGGTTGAGACTACTTCACCTCGAGGTCAAAGTTCACGCCGCGATGACCTTTGTAAACAAGGCTACGTCTAGACGTCTCAAACAAGACCAAGGGGTCACGCCACGGGGAGGTGACGACCTTGGAGAACACGATGTGTTTCGAAAGCGGAAAGACGCCCCCGTCATGGTGAGTCTTTTTTGTTCGGGTTTGGAATCTTTCGACTATGATATCAGATTGAGATGTGAATGCCTTTCTTCTATTGAAAGGTCGATGAGACGGAGGATTTTTCTAGCTTTCTGCTCATATAATTCTTACTCTCATAGTACTTGATTTTCATATATTTTCAGGGGTGGAAATACGTAAGGCACACGGACCATGGATGCGCACATCATGGAGTGTGCATTGACGTCACAGTGGATTGTAGGATGCATCATGTACCACACAAACACACACACACACACATGCACATAATATACATACACTGTGCAATGACATCACAGCGAACTGCACGATCGGTGGATGCTATACATATACGGAATTCCGTGGTCTCTTCTCACACAGAGATGGTAGAGAGGAATTCAAAAGGAATCTTGGAAAGAGGACTCAACTGTCAATAGAGCGATATTCCCCGCTCGGAGCACGAATATTCCCCGGGTCTTGCGACAGAGTAAATAAGGGAGATGTTAGTGCTGATCACGCTCTATTTGGGATAGTACATGGGATAAATGGATTATACCATTCGTACTCTGTGCATACCGTACCCATTATATTTTCAATCGTGCTGACGCACTCATGAAAATATCTAGCGGTGTACCCCTCGTACCAAGAGTACATGTACTCTTGCTCGTACTCGTGGGATAATCGATACATGTCTTAGTGCTGATCGCGCTCTATTTGGAATAGTACATGGGATAACTGGATTATACCATTCGTACTCTGTACATACCGTATCCCTTATATTTTTCGTCGTGCTAACGCACTCGTGAAAGTGTCCAGCAGTATACCCCTCATACTCATGCGATAATTCTCATGAACGCCATCAGCTTGTACATAGCACTCAATCATTTATTTTTTATTTTTCATTATGAATGACATTGTGAATCATGACCGAAGACTGTTCACATCCTTCTTTGTGAGCCAGGTATTGAATTTATTATCTGTGTAGCCTTTCCATTGCACAAGACGTTGATCCTTGTTGTATTTTAACACCTTGTCGAATCTCAAACCGGTCTCTCTGGCGTGTTGCAGTTCTGCTTCGTAAAACGATCCGATGATGTGTTCTCCCATCAGATCACGAATCCTGTAGGTGTGTGGTGATGTTGATAGGATTTCATCCACCTCGAATACTTCCTCCGTCCAGTTCGCAGTGTAGCCCTTCTCGAAATGACGCTTAGATACGGTTAGGCGCACCTCGTCACCCACTTTGAACTTGGGTTTTGACTGCAGGGGGTCTTGTTGATCTGCATCTTTTGGTATTCTACCGTTCGATGCTTCGTGAGGTGTCATCCCAATGCTTCTATGCTTTGACTGGTTGTAGCGGTCTAGTAGATGAGGTAGGACATTGAGGTACCTGTTCGTGGATTTCTCTGTAAAGTGACGCCACATTCTTGCCTTCAACGTTCTATTGAAGCGCTCGACCACCACCGCTTTACCCTCGTTATGGGTGCTGTACATGATGACGTTGTGTTGTGATAACCATCTGACGCCACATTCTTGCCTTCAACGTTCTATTGAAGCGCTCGACCACCACCGCTTTACCCTCGTTATGGGTGCTGTACATGATGACGTTGTGTTGTGATAACCATCGTTTCATGGGGGCATTGTAGAATTCCTTGCCTTCGTCTACCCAGAGTTTTAGCGGTGTCCTTCCGGATGTACTGACAATCTTATCGAACGCATCTCTCACGGCGGTACCCGTCTTCGATTTCAAAGGCATTGCCCAGGCATAGCGGCTGTATAAGTCGATGACTGTTAGCAGGAATTTGATGTTCTTATTGCTTCGGGCAAACCGTTGCATATCCACGAGATCTGCACTCCATATATGGTCAATTGCTCTGCTCTTCACCTTGCGTCTTTTGAAATGCACTCGTCTGGGCTTGTGCAATTCGTTAGCCAGTTTCGTATGGAACTGTGCGGGTTCTGTCTTCTTCTTCCGTCTTCCATCCTGAATTGCCTTTTGCACTTTGTTGTCCCAAAAGGCTCCAGCACCTTCCAGGGCACCTGAACTGAGAACCAGTTGATCGTTTTCCAGCTTTTCGTCATCATCAAAGACTCTTCGGAAAATTCGAAGTGCTTCATCCAGACCATATTTGGAAAATAGCTTTCCCATCAATATGGCATACCATCCACATACTGCTGTGCTTCTGTCTTGAACGGCTTGGGTGTTGGTGATGATCTTACAGTCTGCGTAGGCTTCTTTAAAGAAATCGCACAGTGCAGGTTCAGTGTAATCTTGCTCCATAGTGTATAGACTGCGTCCGAAACTGTCGAAAACCAGGATCACGTTTTGCTCGCGACACACGGTCAACCAATGATGTCCGCCTTCCGTTGCATCGTACACCGGTAGAACGTTGTCGGTGTTGACGATACAAAAGTCTCCATTGTTCAAGGGTGGCAAGAGGTCGTAACTCGTGCAGCCCACGAACCCTCCGACACCATTCAATCTTCCTTTGATATCGGCACTGCTGAGAGGATAGTCCATTCTTGATCATAGCCTGAAAATATTTGGCACGTGATCACATGGAGCGTCCGCTCAGGATATCCTTGATGATACGAGTGATCCTGCTTTTGTCCTTCAGCACCTGTTGAATGAATGATGCATCGTCCACCATCACCTTTTGTGCTCTGATCATGAAATGCTCGGGATGGATCAATTTTGCTTCTGTTGTTCTACCATAGGTGGAAGTCATATCGTTGAGATCTTGAAACTTGAGCTGTGATCCCGGTATAGCTATCACAAGGGTGGTTAGTTCCTGAATCTTTCGTTCTGATCGAAGGAACCCATCGACGTGTTTGTTGATTCCCATGGCACCTGCTATGGCTGCAAACGGGTACCTGGACATGTAGATGCGATTCGTCTCGTTGACCAGAGTAGTGTAGTCGTTCATCGTCTGCGTCTTCAGGGCATCCGCAGCCGCTTCCACCCGACTCCTGAACCTCAGTCGATCTTCATCGTAGAGTTGCAGCAGTTGTGATCGGCTTGTGAAATAGTTGCTCTTCAAAAAGGTTACCGGTATATTTGTATGCCGGAGGAAACTGTCCAGGATTTGCAGGATCCATCGGTCGAATTCATGATCTTGTAGTAGATTGAAAGGCACCGATGTTAAAGGTGCCTTTCTCTTCTTCCTGACATCTGAAACGGAATCGCGAACTTGATCGGTAGTGGAATCATAGTTGAGTATGTTGGATGCAATCACATTTCTCACAGACGGGTAACTGATGTGATCGGGATTGTTTTTGAAGTGGGTGTCATATAGACGCTTTACTCGCGGATCGGCTTGCAGTTCCAACAGGGTGGAGGTGCTCAAACTGTGATCTGGTACTTGGGAAAGAACTTTCTTAACGCTTTTCAAGTATGCATTGTAGTTATTACCTCCTTTTTGCCGCATGAGTGGTGGTATACCGAGAACTTCCCACGAATTTGCTCTCTTCTTAATGATGTGTTGAGGATGTTTCGTCATAAACTGCAAGGTTTGCAACCTTTTACGCTTGGGTATCGAGAAGGATCCCTTTCTGAGTCCCACTCTTTGTATACTACTCGGTAGCCCATTTGAGAATTTCACCGTAAGATGCTCCATTCTTATTCATGATTGGAATTTTTTTCAATGTTGTGGCTAACTTTTCGGCTAACTTTTCGGCTAACTTTTCGGCTAACTTTTCGGCTAACTTTTCGGCTAACTTTTCGGCTAACTTTTCGGCTAACTTTTCGGCTAACTTTTCGGTTAACTCTTCGACTAATATCGTACACACACACACACACACACACATCAACGAGGTTTTTATTCAAAAGTCACCTTTAATGCAGTGTCTTCGCAATACGTGTAGTACTGATTAGAAGAGCAATCAATGGTTAGGATAGGTCTGCGACACACCGCCAATAACTTCTCATACAATCTAAAGATAATGGATGACTTCGTGCACAGACCACCAAACAGAGTATTGAGATAACGCTTGATATTGCTTTTATCAGTGAAGCGAAATAGATACATAAAGTTTGCATTGATCTTCATGTCCTTAATGTTATCAAAGCTCTGAGAGAGAAAGAACACGTTCAACTTATGATGATGACTGTACATGGTGAAGAACTTGTAGAGACACTCTCTTTGGCTGCCGTGCTTCAAACCCATCACTCTGATGTCATCAATGATCACATAGGTGTTAGGCTGGAGATCCATGTCTTCGATACACTCGGGCATGGTGCTGTAATGCTTGAAGGATTTGAGGCTTGGGAGACGATACTGATCGGCCGGCGTGTTGGAGATGACAACTATACGCTCAGGTTGCACACGTTTCAGGAGCTTGATGAGAAAGTAGGATTTACCCATGTTGCTCTGTCCCAGAAACAATACGTTTTGACCCCAGGATTTCAGAGCAGGAATGATTTCCGTGAACCAATCCTTAGACTCGAACTGAAGACCAGGAATGTGCAGCCCGTGTCGAGCAGTGGCCGTGGTCGGAACATCGTCGTTCCTTACGGGACTAGTCTTTTTCTTCCTCCCGATTTCCTGTCCAAGGAGCGAGATAAAGTCCATGATCAGATGTTGTAGGATGGACCGATGTGAGCGGAACTCATAGAAGACGGTCCTGCACTGTTAATGTTCTGTCGAATTTTTTGAGCAAATGGAGTTTCAGGACGGGTTAGGGATCTACGAGGTGCAGACAGGAACGATGAAGCTTCGTCGAGGGCACGATGTCCTAGTTTTTTGAACAAGGCCCTTCCTTGTTTCTTTATTCCTCGTGCCCTGCGGCCTTTGGAGCGAACTTGACGAGCTGGTTTCTTGGTTTTTCGAGATGCTCGTTGCCGAATCTTCTTCGGTGCATGCCGACGACGACGACTTTTAGTGCGCTTCATGGCACCTGCTGAGCTTCCCTTCCTTACTCCTCTGCCGAATATTTTATCCATTACGTTGTCACCCAGTGATGCCATGGTACCCATGGCCAAGGGAGCAGCCAGGTTCGTCAGGAGTGGTATGGCCTTGGCGGCTAATCCTGGTGGAATGGCTAGACCTCCTCGGTGCATGGCAGGGTTGTAAGCTGTTTTCATTTGCGCTTCCACAATGTCTCCGGACTCTCCTCTCCCCAAAAGCATGGGAAGAAGTGTCATTCCTGCCATGGCAGCCAGGGGTCCAAGTCCACCGCGTTGCATTGCATCTTGTTTTGTCGTGGGTTCCGCCATCTGCTTTTCCATCTCATCCGGTCCAGCACCGATTAGGTTTTTCCAGAAGCTCTTTTTCCAGAAGAATCCACCGTGTTGTCGACTCGATGTTTTCAAATCACCACCGTAGACACGATGTCTGGTCTCCAGGTCACCACCTTCCATGATGCCCTTTTACTACTAGGTCGGAATTAATTCATACAACTTCGGCTTTGATACCTTCATCTTTGCTCATGGTGTACAAGTACTTGTCCATGCAGAGAAGGTTGACTTTGATCGAGGCGCCATTTTCGCTAGGTCTCCTCACGGGGGCGTTTGTCACGTCGCTAAATTGATAGTCGATGGACAGATTTCCTCTCGATCTTGGATTGTCTGTGGTCCGATCCAGATTCAAGTTGATAGGCACCATAAAGTAGTGATTGCAGTAATCTGCAGCGGTGATGGGGATTTGCGTTCCATACGTCTTGCCGAAAAAGTCTTGTACCAGATTGTAGCCACGCAGGTAGGAGGATTTGTTGTAATCGTAGAAGTATTGCCCTTCAGTATTACGACTCACATCCCACTGGAACTTGAGCGGGTTGTCAAAGAGCGTCTGGTCGTTGACAGTGACACGAAGTTGACTGAGATTTGCATGAATCATGGCCAGTCTGTTCGAAGAATGCGATGCTTGACCTCCAGCCAATGCTGGCTGTGTACCATGAGTCAAATCTGTGAAGAACAGGATCATCCTGCGTGGAATGTCCGCATTGTGAAGCAGTTCCAGTGTACCAGCATCATCTGAAATGCTCTTTTGTATGAGACGAGGGCACCACGTGTGGAATAGAGTTGTTTGGGAAGGCGTACACGATCGGTGAGATTGGGTTCCATGCGATAGGTAGTGTACACAAAGTCCAATTGGAGTAGATCGATCTCAATATCACCGACGCTCAGAGCACTGTTGGCACCACCGCCTTGATCGCTAAGCATGATGTATCTGGAAAGCTCGGATTGTGGCAGATCAAAGCGAAGCTTCACCTGTGTACCCGGGGGTAACCAAGCATCGTCCTGATTGAAAAACGGTAGGAAGGGTCTCAGCTTGTACTGAAACCGTCCAACAGCTGCACGAAGTGCATTTTCCTGAACCGTGTTGGAGAAGCCTTCGTTGGTGACAAGCTCGACGGTGGGTGCACGCCTGAGTGTGAAATCATCGACGAAATCCGGTGCTTGTGCTGCATTAGCGTTTGCAGCGTTTGTTTCGAAGGCATAGCCATGCTTACGCTTCACACCAAGTTGATAGGGCGTTAAATCCACACCTCTCAATGCTCTTTGCGGATCCAGTTTCTGTAGACCGTAGAGATCCGAGTCCACGTACTGAAGGCGTTCGCTGCTGCTTTCCATTAGACTGAGGATATGCTGAACCATTTGCATGTCGGCAACTTTACTCGATTGCGTGACCTCTGTTCCGTTGATCTCCACTCGAATGTTCTTGAACCACGAAAAGGCTGGTGACGTGGTGCACACCCATCGCGTGTAGTCTCCAGGCTGGTTATTGAGATTGTTTTTGACACTATAGCGCATTTTCACGATGAAATAGCTCTCCCCCAGAGCAATGAAATTCGGCGACGAGATGTCTAGTTCATTGTTCAGGGATGGTGGTGATCGATCTGCTGTGGAAAAGAGTCGTACTCCGCGTCTACCCTCAAGCAACGAGAGTTTCTTCTCCGTCCTGTCGAGGATGTTCTTCTGAACGATCTTCGTGTTGGTCAGGAGTCCCGTGAAGGACTCCGGAGCTTGTGGTGAGTATATCTCCTGTGCCATTCTTGCGAGTCACATTATAATAGGGGTGAATTTTTTTCAAAGATCCAATATCCAGTGTCTTGCGAAAGTCGTTCATCATCGATATCAATCGTTGATGCTCCTCGTTAGTGAGCTTCCCATCTTCCAGAGTAATGCCCAATTCCAACATGAACGAGTCTTCAGCTCTCTCCATCTGCTGCAGTTGTTCAATACACTTGACAAGCTGACGTTTGGTGTCGAGAACGTGTTTACCAATGCATGCCATGATCACACCGATGATCGTGCTACTGATGGCGATGATTCGAATGCGATGTTCTCCAGATACAACACCACTCCCTTGAAGGATATTGAGAATGGTTTGAATGAGTATGAGAAAGGACAAGATTGCAGTGTTGTAAATTACGTACTTCTCCCGGCAACGCACCTTTTCGCTCTCCAATTTCTTTCGTTTTGCTATATCCTCCACCATGTCACGCACGTGACGGACACGAACATCTGGAAGATCCATCTAAGTAGTTGTGTTGGTGATCCGAAGATCAAGGTAGACGGGATATCCGGAAGTAATGTGTTCACCGGTGTTGAATTTCAACCAGAACGAAATGCTAGTCACGTTTTCGTGTGGAAGCAGCAGTCGTTTGTCTTCTTTCCCGAACACGTAGTTATTCAAACCGTTGAGGGTTTGAATAAGAAAAGTCTTCAGCACCCTCGAATCAGTATTGTCTTCGTACTCCACAGCAGGTCCAATGAGGTCGGTGTAGAGCAGGACAAGTCTTCTGCCTTTCGTCAGATCCACAGCGAACGGGAACGTGTGAGATCCCTCGATCGTGTATGGCTTGAGAATAGTGCCCACACCCAGCACCAATGCGGGTGAGTCCTTCTTCAACAAGCACCGTTTATTCCTGGGTACCGAGACACTTATGCGGCTGGTGTGACGAGAGTAGGAAAACACAATGTCTCCGTGTCCTGCTCGTTTCAGAGTGGCATTGATAATAGACACCAAATCGTCTACATCGCTGTATGTTCCCGTCTTGATGGAAAGTCTATCCTCTTCTTCTTCTTCTTCTTCTACACCATGTACCACATAGAGTTTGTTCGTTGCCTCGTCTATGTTCTCAAAGTGTACTTCAAACTGAGCCGATTCAACATGCAGGACTTTATCACGCGTATCGAGCTCCTTCACATTTAGAGTAAAGTTCGGTTTGTGCAATCCCCTGCTCACGCCCGACGTGTTGTTCGCCACTGTCAATATCACAGACATTCTGGTGTTGTGATGACACTCACTATAGATAGGTTTTATTTTTCATTTTCATCTCAAGAATGTAGTGTAGCATGTGTGCTATATATTATGTACAATCAAAGTAGCACTTTCATATATCGTAGTGTGCCATGAGTTCTGTGTGGATGCGCTGGACTGTGTGAGAAGATAAACTCTCTGCAAAGTGCAAATGACAGAACAACTTTGATGAAGTGCCGTTGAAGAATTGAGTACCACCAATGCTATAATTGCAATCTTCGATTCCATTGGTCCTGGAAAATGGGACAGTGTCTAAGTTGGAATGTATCAAAATGGAGTTTACGTATAGAGTGAATAGGCCTTCTGAATTCCGAGCGTAACTTATGACACACTTTGTACCCAAGAGATCCGTCATACTCGACACAGGTTTATCCAAAGCCGCCGATAATTGGCTGACTACAGACGAAACGGGTATGTTGAATGATGAATGGCCGGGACGCGTGAAGTAGTTGCCACTTATGTGGGTGGCAGTGAACAACACGTACAAACTATCCAAGCTGAAATTTCCGACAGTATCGATATCGAATGCCTTCAATGACATGTTTCTAGGGTCAGGTGCGTCCACTTGAATTACTTGGAACATTGCAAAAGACATGTTGTCGTGAAACAGATTGACGAATCGTTCTCTAATGGAAACTTGGCTGGGTTGTGTAATGTTGAGGTAGAAGTGATCGTCTCGGAACATGTCGATGCTGTTCACGTTGATTCTCTTGTCCTTCATGTCAACGATATTTCCCCCTCTGTATCTGTTTCTGCTCACCCTGGTGACGGATTCAAATCTGCTAGGATGAGAGTATATGTAGAGGTAGGCGTTTCTCCGAATGAGAGGTAGTAGATGAAACGGATCGGATAGGTTCTGATTTGATTGCGGACCCACGGGACCTCTGGCTCCTGGAGGACCTATGGGGCCGACGATTCCTTGGGGGCCCACGGGACCTCTGTTTCCTGGAGGACCGGTTGCACCGATGGTTCCTTGGGGACCGACGGGACCTGTGGTTCCTTGATCACCTTGAACACCACGTTCACCTTGTGAGCCGTCTTGTCCATCTTCTCCTCTAGGCCCAATCTCACCTTCAGGACCAACTAATCCACGTTCTCCACGTGGTCCAACTTTACCTCTGGGACCTTCTGGACCAGGTATTCCTTGATCGCCTTTTTGACCGCGTTCACCACCTTGTCCATCGCCTCCTCTAGGTCCAGTCTCACCTTCAGGACCGATCAATCCACGTTCCCCACGTGGACCAGCTTCACCTCTTGGTCCACGAAGCCGACCGAAAGCCATCCATTTCGAGCTGAATTTCTTGTACACGATCAGCGTGGCTGCATCGAGGTAGAAGTCACCATTTCTCCCTACAGAGTTCAGCGGCATGCCACCTCCACTAAGCCATCCCAATCCCCGATCACCACGAGGACCTTTCATCTTGCGCACAGCGTCGATGTCGTGTTGCAATCTCGATGAGGATTGACGGATTTCATTCTTGACCCAACCGGCAGGGACAGCACATGTCAAAGAGCTATCGTCGTACGCCAAATTACAGATTGAATGTTCGTTCATGTCGAGGTTAGCATCCATGGACACGGATCCGTCTGTTCTAACGTGCAGCTCATCAGTTGCTATGGCTTGATCTGTGTAGCGCGTAGATCTGTTTTCCACATCTTCCACTTTGCTCTCATCGGCTTTCTCCTCTTTCAGTTTCTCCACATCATGAACCAAGGTGTTTTCGGTGTCTTCGTTCCCCACAACCGATTGCATCTCGATAATGTCATTCCGCATGCTTTGCATGTGTTTGAGGGAGGCCTCATCACCATCACTCCTATGGAAATGCGTAGCCCAGTACGCCATCTTCAAACACACACACACACACTGTACTAATTATGAAAGGAAATATTTTCTTTCTCAAATAAATCTTTATGATGCTCATAAGAACAGGTAAACAACAGGTAATGCACAACAAACAAGAGCCACAGTCATCGTGTTGATGAGTCGACCGTTCATCCTCCTCCTCGATTGTTCATGAATGTGTTTCATGAGGAAATCTCGTGCTAACAACACCTTCGCACGATCGCCTTTCCGTGCCAGCATGTCCAACAGAGTGACTGAATATGCCAAGGTCATCTCCAGGGCAACGACGTCGTTTGACGCATGACTCCATAAACCTTCCATGATGCCGCATATGCAACTTTCAAGTCGTTCAGCTTGTTCACGATCACCATCGCCAACAGTAAAGCTCGCAGCATACCTGAGAATGTCAGGTCTCTTCATAGCGACATGTTTAGCAGATGTCCACACGTGAAACAATGTCGAATCACGAACGAACAAATGGTCAATGGCAAAGGCATGACGAGTCTCCGAGCATTCACCTTCATCCTTTGCGTATGTTGCAAGAACATGGTCAGCAACTCGTACTAGCAGATGACACACCTGACATTCGTGAGTCTTGTGGTCAGCCGATCCGTTAAGACTCTTTGCAACGTGAAACCATCTCTCGTAAAGGGAATTCATTTCCTAGAATGCGAAGACACGAGGCAACTGATCAATACTGTATCGGGTGAAGGAATGACTCGACTGCATGTCAAGCATGCATATTTATACAAGTCAGAATGGGGTGGGTTGAAAATGCAAAGTTGTCAACCAATCACCATCAAGCCCGCCAAAAACAGATGATGTAACCTTGACATGATTGATCTTGTCATGAATGACGCATTCATTGATGGTGTTCACATGAGATCACCCTGGTTCATCTTTCCCAATTCCATTCTTTTCACATCCTGCAACCCATTCTCCACTAGTAGTAGCAGTGGGGATACTAGAGTCCGAAGAGGCAAGGCAGCACTCTTCCGTGGACGTACTACTCGACACAACACCACCCATACTTGTTCTTTAGAAGTTTTTTTTTTTAAATTTGTATCATGAGGTATTGACGTAGAAAGTAGTATAGGATAGTATAGGATAGAATAAGAATGAATGATCAGCTGTGTGATAAAGAAGGCAGTTCATTAAAGACTTCTTGGAAGGTCTCTACCAGCTGATCGTCTTGTTGGACGACGACACTGCATAATGATGTGAAGCTCTCAGTCAGCTGTTTCAGCTCCGTGATAGAAAGTGCCATGTGTGCGTCCAGAGCACGATGAAAACATCTGGGTTCCACGTTGATGCAGATGATTGGAGCAACAGCAAGACGTACCTTCATCACTTGCTCGTCAGTGTCGAGGGAGACTGCCCCGGGGTAGATGAATACATCTTGTTCCACATCCAGTTCAAACGAGCTGGTCGGGACTAGCTTGTTTTCACCGTTGATGTACACCCGACATTGACCGTCGGACGAACGTGATGTATAGAAGTTGGTTATGATCTTCTCCACACGTCCACTTCGGAGAGTGTCACGGAGCGATGGACAAGTCTTGATCAAGTTCGTAATGATGAACTCAGTGGACTCGTTCAGTTCGATGTAAACTTGTCCTTGAGCATCTTTGCGAGCTGTTGCCGTACTACCACAGGCTGGCAGAGCTCCCGAAGGGAAGTACATCTTATATCCAGGCTTGTAGAAGGATTTACCAGATAACTTGTAGGGCAGCTGCATGTCCTCCTGAAACCCATCCACCACAATCTCTTTGTGGAGCTTGGTAGGAGCAGGTGATGCATAGCGACGCTTAGCCGGTACTGGATTCGAAGAGAGCACAACTCGAGGAGGGTCAGCAGGAAGAGCGGAATTCTTCTTCATCCTTCGCTCGTATAGGGAAGCCATCTTCTAGGAAGTGAAGTCAGGACAACTCGTCAGCACTGTATTCGATGAACGAATGACTCAACTGCAGACAATCATTCGTTTATACGAGCCAGAGAGGTATGTGGATTGAAATGATAAGATATGTGTCAACCAATCAAGCCCGCCAAAAACATTTCACCAATCAGCATCAAGCCCGCCAAAAACATTTGACCAATCAGCATCGTAATGGGGCCGTTCTCGGCACTTGTGCCAGTGGTTGTGAGACTTATCCACTCACCCCCACCGTTAGGCGCTGCATCTGCCGCTAGGATTTACCGGGTGTTAGCGGCCGTCGTGAGTTCCCTTCGGGAACGGACACGATAATTTACTTTTTTTTAATCAGCATCGTGCCCGCCAAAATCATATCTCATTATAAAGATTCCTTACATGATACCGCCACCTTGGTGAATTGATACAGTATGGAAAGAAGATCACAGTCAAACGTGTGCATGTTCTGGATCACGTGATCAAGTGAATAGATTTCCCAGCAATAAGCATCAATCAATGATGTCATAAGAGATATATCAGATTGAGATAAAAGCAGCAAATTCGAACGCAACATGGACAATTGCAATGAAGACACCATCCTAGTCGACTCCATGAGATGCAGTACGTATAGGAGTGGAAAATGCTGAGGAAGAGGTTTCATGATTCGACTGAACCTCAACCAGGCTACATTGCTATGAGGTAAGTAGGAATACAGTTTACGTAATGCATCCACATTCGTATCGTATACTATACAGGATAATGCTATAGCATAATTTATACTCTTGTACAAACAGGACTTCTTCATCGCACGTATCTGCTCTCGAAGAGGGTGTACACGAAGCTGATCGGATAAGAGTTCAGTTTTCGAAAGAAAATGCAAAAGATGACGATCCACACCACATAACCGCTCATGCGCAGCGTAAGGCTTCTTCATCAAACTACATCTCTGATGCACATCAACTTCAGGTAAGTAAACCACATCCATGACAAGTCCACAAGAAGAACATACGTATCTTCCTTCATGAACAACATGATCAAGATGATGACACTGCTTTTCCTTCCCTTCTTGCTCTTCTTCTTCTTCTCCTCCTTCTTGTTCTTCTTCTTCTTCTTGTTCTTCTTCTTCTTCACGAAGTCTCTTTTCACGTACATAGGCACGTAAGATCTCTAATTCAGAATCCATCTTCACCCCACACCATCATCTTCATAGTGAAACATTATCCATCAATATATCTACTTTTATACCCACTCCTATCCGGGGATAATAGCAAAATACTCCTGAAAAAATAAATAAAAAATGAACAGAATAAAGATTAACAATGACGATAAGTGTGCCTTATTCAACCCAAAGGTCAAAGGTCAAACCCTGGGGGAGTCCCGGGGTCAGACCAAGCACGACCGACACAGTGTGCCTTATTTGGCCCAAAGGTCAAAGCAATAGAAGAAAGGCATTCACATCTCAATCTGATATCATAGTCGAAAGATTCCAAACCCGAACAAAAAAGACTCACCATGACGGGGGCGTCTTTCCGCTTTCGAAACACATCGTGTTCTCCAAGGTCGTCACCTCCCCGTGGCGTGACCCCTTGGTCTTGTTTGAGACGTCTAGACGTAGCCTTGTTTACAAAGGTCATCGCGGCGTGAACTTTGACCTCGAGGTGAAGTAGTCTCAACCTGCAGTTTCATTATCGACTCCTTCTTGCAGTGTGAAGAAGCTAAAATGGCGTGGACATTTTCTGAGACGTGCAGAGCAGAGAAATGGTATTTATTTTCATGCGATAATGAAGAGTTCTCAATCCGTCGCCTCAGTGCTAGCAAGACAACCAGGGATCTTGACCCGATGATAGCACATCCCAGAAGATTCGATATGTCACCACTCACTGCTGCTGAGTATATTATCTGCAGGGTCACCAGTCTGATCTTGAATGTGAAGAATAGGAAACAGCACCTTCCTAAAATCGTCATCGGTGGTGTGGAGGACTACGGAACTATTAGTGAGACTGATGATGGTGTCATACTGCGAAGGTGGACTGATGGTAGACACTCATTCTACAAGCTTAGTGACATGCGTGACGAACCGTGCTCTCAACACATCATCGACCTCTTCGCTGATGCAACCTATTTGGATTCCAGCGACGTAATGCAACTTGTCAAGGAGGTGAACGAAAAATGAAGTCTCTCGAGTTGATCGTGTGCGTGTACGACGTAGTACCAAGGCCGTTCAACTCCGTGCCGTTGCAACAAGAGTAACGCGGATTCGTGTGCGAGTTGGTACGATCGACATCGGCGACGATGGATTTATCTCCAAATTACCCGAGTCGACTGTTGACACGATGGCGGTGCAAAGGAGGTCGTCGACTGACAGTTCCATTGCTGACTGGGTGGAACCATTGGTGCACATCAGAGCGTCCGACAACTCCACCTCGTACTGCGTGTCACGGAAGAGATCATGGGTGAATCCATCCTCACACGTATTCGAAGAGTAAACTTTGTGGTCTCTCATCCAATACCAGCTTGATGAAATCAGGACAACAAGAACTGAATTGTACTACCTTTCTCCTCCACTCCATTGCGATATTCACTGTTCGTTCCATTATTCTTTGTAATGACATGTATCGTATCTATCAAGAACTGACCTTTCTGACGTGTGTGCGAGCAGGACCATTTTTGAAAAATTGCATGGGGAGGTGGGGTAGGTCACGGAAAAAACTTCATGATAAACACCATATTCAACATTCTACTTTTTATACCCACTCCCATCCGGGGCAAGGTGGCCCAAAAAAGTGAGATTCAAACCCACATGTGCACAACACATATTTTCAATAATACCCCATTTTTTGGGGTCAGGGCACCCCCTGGCACATATTTTTATCCGCAAAAAAACCGGGCCAAAAATTATTTTCACCGCAAAAATGGGGTACTATTAGTACCCCATTTTTCAATAATACCCCATTTTTTGGGACCCGGGCGCCCCCTGGCCCAGAACCCGCTCGTACATTCCTACTTGGGTTCATTTCCAAACAGGGACATTTACGCACAACAGGGTGGGGCATAGAGCCGCACTTGCTTGTAATTATACTGTATAGAGGTTATGCGAATGATTTCCTGGCGAATTTTCAAATGGGTGCTAAGTGTACAGCGCGAGTTGCTAGTGCAAGTGTACAGCGCGAGTCGCTTGTGCAAGCGTAGCGCTGTGCCGCGAGTCCGCGACTTCACTAAAGTATCTCAGCTGATCAGGTAATCGCATAACCTCTATATGTAACACTGTGTCTCCTCAAAACCCTTATCGTGGCTCAACTGCAGTCTGCTATGCTACTAGCAGAAACTCTAAGCGGTAGCCCCTGAGCCCAAGCCTTACCCTGGCAAGAGCATCATCGCGCTCCTCGGCAACCGAATCGGACCAGTTTGACATGTTTGCATGCGTATGCTGGCTGACCGTCATGATGGTGAGCCCGTCGCGTGGCAGGGCTGGCGCCTCGGGGAACATCTCCATCATGCTGCGCTGCACACGCCGATTAACTGTCTGCACGCTGCATTCACACTCCAGCAAGTCCTGCAGTCATAACCAAGCATGCCAACAAGCAGACACGGTGAGCTGCACAGAAGCCTACATGCACTGTCCAGCCAGCGGCGGCAGGGTACTGTTATTGTTTTCATGATACATGGTACGAGGCCAGTCACACATTACAGTACGTGTACAACTGGGAGGTGTAGCATCTATGGAGACGACACCACATGAAATCATAGTACCGAAGCTACGTGCGTATCGAATCCGGATTCGGAAGTTCTACATGAAATGATCAAGGTGATATCTGTACTCTTGGCAGCCTACCTGACCAAATGGAGAAGGCTTTCCCATCGGTTGGACTGTCATGTCCTCAGTGATGTTGGACAGTGCTTTCTGGAACTCCTCCATGCTCATGTCGTCCTCTACAGGCTGTGCATCACTTGCCCCGCCGGTAGCACGCAAAAACTCTACTGACGACCTGTCACTGGACATGTTGGGTCCGACAAGGCCCGGCATGGGGAACGCGTAGCTCTTCTTGACGGCAGCGCCGACTGACTGTGTGTCTGCAGCAGCGGACAAGAGAGACACCATTACAGAAAAACATACTGTATTGAGCGGGAGAACCCGACACATCTGTTGCTCATGAAATTGAGCAGAACACATCATGAATATATACAGCCCACTAGTAGGGAGCGACACAGAATTCCACTCGTGGAGTCTATAGAATAGACCGATTGCCATTTGTACAGATCCACGATTTCCCGTAGAATCCCGTAGACCCGGTAGGGTGTTGAGTGTGCAGGACCCTATTGTGTTTTCTGCTATTTCCACTAAGAAATGGGGCCTGAAGGCATTTCATACGAAAACCTTTTTCTGACAAAGATCTAGCTAGTCATTAGTTCTAACCAAAGTGAAGAAGCTGGAAAAGCGATTGCTGGTCATTGAATTATGATGCTAAAAAGGTCAAATGCGCATGCATAGCACACAATGAACACCCTACCGGGTCTACGGGATTTTGTGGATCTGTACAAATGGCAATCGGTCCATTAGATTGGAGAGGTTGAACTTGAGGGTAAGCAGAAGCAAAGTTTGAGCTTTGCAAATATCATAGCCTGTCCATTTACTTGTACAAACACTGGAATTGGAAAGGGGGATAATGACCAAAATACTCTTAGCAGAGTAGTGACATGAAAGATTCAAGTTTGCAAATGCCCAAACTCCAAAGGCAACATGAACTACAGCACTATCTACATTTTAGTCTGACAGGCAAGGAAAATCCTGCCAATAGAAGTAGATACGAGAGAGCTAGCTCAGGACCCTTCGCTATGCTTGTCGTCATCATGATCATCGTCATTTTGCTGAGCTACATGCAACTGAGCTCGTGCTCAGTCACGTGTCACGGGTATACGCCCAAGTGCATCTAGCGTGCTGCCGGCCTTTTTTCACCCAGTCATGTGATGACGGCCGCCCTGTACGCCCGTACCGCACACACACACACACGCACACACAATTTAAAGCGTTGTGGACGCTGGCTAGGGCCAGACACCACTACACTCATATATTGGTTATCCGGACCCCGAAGTTACAGGCACTTCGGTCTACCGGGCACCCTTTGGGCGAGTTTCAATGGAAATATCACTACAGTCCATTTCAAAACTATAGACGCGTACCTAGGCAAAAACCGTTATGCCAGCATCTATACCACATAAAATCTTTGATCACTTTGTGCATAAATTTTTCCAAATTGGGCGTCTGTTATCCAATCGTTTAGAAACTATATGAGAGTAATTGTGGAGCGGTCCTGAGCAATATTCCGAAAACTATTCTCAAAAAGTTCCAGCCAAATTTGAAATATTTCAAAAACCCTACGCGTCTATAGTTTTGAAATGCACTGTAGTCACTACTTTTTTGTCCCCTTTTAACGGAAATAGTGACATCATATTCCATATCTACGGCCTTTCCCCGTCAAAATGTATGTGATTCAGAGTTGCAGACATTTCAAGTCACGGGCAGTCCCCGGTCCCAGACCGCCCTAAGAAACGAGGTACGAGTGTATTCGTAACGTCTTTTGCTTAGCTACGGGAATAAAGTTCATAAACCAGCCTAGGACTGTCTGTTGAATGATGTGCAGCACGTCGAGCCTGAACTTGGAACCGTAGCGAAACAGACAGTGCACAATGGACTTGGTGGATGCATTGCCGCTGAGATGCTTGCAATACACATGGAGAACGCACATACTGTACAAGCATACAAGTACGACTGTCTTGCAGCTGTTGCTTACCAACTGCAGCAAACCGATCCACGCGTGGCTCAGGGCTGGACAGCTCCTCAACATGACGTGAATCTACGATGAAGAAATTGGTGGCACCTTCCAGGGCAGCGAACGTGGCCGGAACAGACGTTGACATTCGCATATTATTCAACAATACGCGAATGTTTGTCATGCACGTCGTCACCTTGAGTCACAGCAGAGTGGTATGCACAAGCTCAGGACCAACCACACACAGAAGTAGGCAAGCATACTTCCCACTCAGCAAGCTTGACCTCCTACACAAACAAACGCCGATCAGAAATCTCACTTACCTTCGCCATGGTTGTTGTTGACAGTATCAACCTATTCTCTAAGTACGTTCTCTGCCACTCTGGTGCAGAGATGACAAAATAACTAACTTCCTCACTGCTAATTTTGCTATTAATCGTAGTAGATGCACGAATGGATTCCTCAAACTAATCTACATGCACTCGGGTAAAAGACAAAGACGACAAAACAGCCGAAGACTACACTGCACTACAACTAAAGTACAAGAGTTGTAGAGATGACTTGCCCCGGACAAGAAAACAAAAAATGTTCAGAGCAGCTATGAAAATTTAATTTCGATGACCATGATGACCACATTTTGGTATGATGATGACAGCATGCATAGAACCCAAACATGATACGGTACGGTACGGTACTCGTAGACCTACTCTATTATACTGACTCTTGTTTTTATTGCGTCCAAAATAATCCTTGGCCTCATTTTAGCGATGTTTATCACTCCCAGGATTCTTGCTATTACCGGTGCATACCTACAGTAGTTGTACCTGCGGTCAAAATGTTCCTGCATACATATTTCACTCCTTTTAGGCCTATGCCTATGGCTGTATTGACTGCTTATATTTGACTCCTTTTTAAAGGGGAACTCCACGAAAAAATGAAAATTTGATAGCCTGTAGAGTTTCGGGCGCTGAGTCGAATGGTCTTGGTCCGACGCCTCTACGACGAAGCGTTCTTGAGATATTTCAATTATTTTAGACACGCCCCTATACCAATGTATGTGTGACGTCATTGTGGCAAAGTGCGAAACTAGCAGGGTTTGGGATCGCACTTTCTTTTTGTCATGTGCAACTTCCCTTCCTGCTTAGGGCGCGTTCAGACTGGCGTGAATAGCCGCCGGAAAGCTGCAGCGTAATCCCGGGAATCGCAATCACACTGCACGTGTATCCCGCTGGAATGGCCAGTACATGTGAAGCTTCGACATTTGAAAAATTTGAGTTGACTCAGTTTGAGTTGGATATCAAAATAAACTAATTCAGTCTGTTGAGATACTGGATCATTGTGCTTTTGCTTGTGCTTGTCGACGGAAAGAATACTATGTCCGGAGTGTTTGGTGCTTGCGTGGCATTCATCCGTTTCGCGATCAGAGTATGCTTCTCGTTCGCAGTAACGTTTTGCCTGCACTGGCTGCAGAGCGGCCCGCAAAAATCACCACGTACAGCTCCATGAACTCCCTCTCCATTGCTGAATCGAACAAAGATTTCGGCATGATGGGAGAAGTTGGCAGTCTAGAAGTCAAAACTCAAAACTCAAAAGCATGCAGTCAGACTGCAAGAGTAGAGGCTGAAATAAAACGAAAAGACGGAACATGTGCTGCAAGGATATCAAAAGCGCTCCGCGTTCCGCCGGAATCTGCATTCCACTGGCCTGCAGAGTGGTGGGAAACCTTTTCCGTGTTTACGCTGGCGGGAACGTCACGTGAGCGATTCACCTTGACAACTTTCACATTCCGCTTGTTTTTTACGCCAGTCTGAACGCGCCCTTAGGAAAGTTTGCCATTTCACCTGAACTACCGTGATGCCGAATTGTTGTGTGGTCGGTTGTTCCAGTAGAGCAAATCATCCTCCTGGGGTTAGTTTTCACAGATTTCCCAAGCATGACGACCTGGCAAAGCGCTGGGATGTTGCTATACGTCGGGAGAACTTGCCAGCGGATTTTCGCAGCACTAGCTACGTTTGTTCCCTGCATTTCTGCAAAGAGGATTTCGCGATACAGAGGGACTTGAGAGCCGAGTTGATGAATACTCCGTCCAGGAAGACACTCACCCATGGAGCAGTGCCCTCAGTTTTTCCGGACCGTGAGCCTCCAGCGAAGCGGAAATTCAACAAACTGCAACTGAGTAAGCAGGAGGTACGTGCCATGCAACTTTTGAAATTTTCTGGGTCTGATGTTGGATGTAGTCCTCATGCTGCGACTCTACTGTTTGTTCGTTCTCATCAATGTTGCCTGCATATCCTCAGATTGCATTGCCATCAACTCCAACAGTTATTGCAGCTGAGGTCGATGAACCTGAGGTCGAGGTTGATGAGCCATGTACATGTACTCCCACTAACGTTGGTACGCAAACTGTAAACCCTTCGTTCTCATCAACTGCAACACAAACACACGACCCCCCGAGCAAGTACGAAGGGTACAGAAATGTTTGCTTGCGATGCGCAGGCAGCATGCACAAGGAAATGTCTGACCAATCCTGCCAAACTGAACCAGAGTAAGTTGATTGTGTGCATATATCTCTGTCTATAGCGGTTACTGTTTTAGGCGTGGTTGCATGAATATCGTACCACTCAGTACAGTTGCTAGAATCTGAATAGCGATAATAGTCCCAACGTAATTGAGAACAACTATCAGGGTAGGAAAACTGTCGTCCTTAGTGTACTTTCTATTTCCTGTGCACACTCCCATGCTGCAGACACGTGGACAGGCTTGAAGCTCTATCACCGGCTACGAAAGCACAGAAAGATACCCAGTGCAATCAAGAGTGCATAAGAGTGTTTATGGACTCTTGGTGCAATGTGTCACTCCACACAATGTGACTAGAATGTCTCTGTACTAAGTAAAATGAAATGTTAGTCAGATCAAGACTGAGTGATAGACCCCAGCGGCCAGACTATACTAGTGTGTAGCTGAGACAGTGCCATCCCCTGGATTATCCTGTCCCCGGGGAAAATTGCAATTCCGCGGCCGCGTTATTTTCCGCGTTTTTTGCGATTTTTTAAAAGACCGCGTTTTCCGCGATTTTCCCGCGTTTTTTGAACTTTTTTGTTGCACTACACGTACACACAGTGCACTGTTCGGTCAGCAACGTCTCATCGTGGCGGCTTTTTACTCAAATATGACGAGTGCTTACACCAGAGACTTGTAACTGATTGATTTCACTACATACTCACTGAAAATTGCCGCACATCAATATTATTCACCGCATATTTACCGCATATTTACCGCAAATTCACCGCAAATTATGCCATATTATGCCGCGTTTTTCCCCGCGTTTTTTGCGATTTTTTTCCGCAATTTTCCCCGGGGACAGATTATCAAAATGCCAAATGGGTGCCTTATCATTTTTCTGTTGTTTTTACACTTCTTCGTGCTTTGTAAATAAGTTTTCACTCCTGTTGTGGGAGATATCGTTGACCGTTTTTAGGGATTGAACACATGCTTTGGTTAGTCGTGTCAAATCTAATACTAGTACTGTAAATATACAAAATTTCGGCGCTGCAAAATTTCGGCAGTTCACGATTTTTGACATTTCGGCGGCGATTTATTTTCGGCGTGGGGTAGATATAGAGGGCATATATAGTGCGACAGATGCTGTGAAAAATTTCATCGGCGTTTTAATTTAGGCGTTTTGGGTCGGTGCCGAATATAGCCGAAATTAAATAGCTGCCGAAAATTATTTGTATATTTACATTATTGCATGTCACGTGAGGGTTGCCTGTACTACAGCCAATGAGCGCTCTTGCTCAGCGGTCTGTATTTCTCGGTATTGCCCGGCAAGTTATTGCCCGCTCAGTTACATGTACGCGCATGCGGACTGTCATTCTTGTACTTTGTGGTTCGTGATCAGATCAAGTGTCTACTGTTCGGAGTTTCAAATTTGAAACACAAAACAGCAACTTGATCTGACTACAAACTACAAAGCACGAGAATGACAGACCAAACACTCGCATGTAACTGAGCGGACAATAACTTACTTGTTCCAGCCACCTGAACCAGCCGCCTCAGAAGGTGAATGCAACCTTGACATCGATATCGATGCGTTGATGAGCAGCCGACGAACTAGACGAACTGAATGCGTTCGAGACGAAGTTGTGGAGCCCATCCCACTTTCAGTTCCGGTTCCTACACGCAGTGCTCAATCACAACAACACCATCGATATCGTAAAGAAATAGAGAATTTCAAAACCACAAACGACGTTTACCACTGAACAAGTGTGTCGGGAGACTGAGAAAGTCGGAAAGGCTTCTCTCCATTTTCTGGAAAGTTTGGGTCAAGCATGCAATAAATGATTTACTGCGCCTCGTACGCACTCGTACACGGGCAATACCGGCTTGATACATGACCTCACGGCTGGCGCCGTTCGGTCATGTATCAGCCGGTATTGCCCTTGTACTCGTTTGTACTCGTGCAGTAAATCATACGTATTGACTTCGTACTTGGTCAGTATAGGAAATAAAAACCTCGAAGACCTCGGCTTCGTCTCGGTCTTCTTATTTCCTATCGACCTCGAACTCAGTCATATTAGATACTTAGGGTGGGTTCTTATGTGTAGGGCCCTGGCGGCCGTGCCGGAGAGGCATGCGCAAGGGGTTAAGGTTCACCAGTTTTAGACACTGTATTCGACTTGAAAAGAAATTGTACGAAAGGCCTTATTATCGAAACTAATCATGGCTTCGTGTGCTGGTTTGCTTCCCTCCAACCAAGAATCTATTCACCAGTTTTACCAAGAGTACATAACCCGGGGGGGGTTATGTACTCTTGGTTTTACGTACCGGAATGCGTAAACATTGCATGCACCCGTGACCGACGATGATTGCTACAAGGCATTCAGTTACAGTATAGCACATCAGGCCTAATATACATTCATTTATCACTTCTCAATCTGCCAAAGAGACTGGTTGGGAGATAGAGAAAGAATAGATACGGACTGAATGGCCGTGTTGAAGTTGACAAACAATTGGACAAGCTCTCTAACATAGTATTGATTATACTGATGCTCAGATAGGATTGTTTGCAAGACAGCCAGCCGAGAGCAAAATATTCACTGACATCCTCTACCAATGTCAATAGGAAGAAGACAGAGCGAACAGAAGCTCAATCGGAGAACACATACATGTACATGTAGATCCAATGTACCTGACATGGAGAAAACAGAGAAGTCAACAATCATACTCTATTGTACACACTTCTCGGCAGTGTAAATATATTCTTTTCACGTGAAATAGGACCGGGTACAACGAACAGCGGGGTTCTCAACATGGGGGGGGGGGGGGGGTGACATGCAGGACACATGACCAGCAGAAAAGTAATCTACATGTGAGTTACAGTGTGTGCCCAGCGTACCATGAATGTCATGATGTATCAATATGGTATGGAAACGTGAACCCTAATGCGATGTTCGCGCGCACAATAACATAATAGAAATTGGTCAGATGCCTAAGAGATCTGACAAAGCAGCTATGCGATAATGTTGACGGGAAAGAGAGGTACGTCACCCGGATCTAGCAGCAGCAGCAGCAGTAGCAGTAACACTATCCAGTGTAGCGTGAACTCGTAGAGTATCATGTGATCATGTGCATTTCACGACAAGCTTCGGCGCGGCGTCTGACCCAGGGTACAGTTCTACTTCCGCTTCGTCTTCGTTGCCCATGCTGGCGAGCGCGGCAATGAGCTCGTAGTTGATGACCGGGCCATCCTCCTCGAACGAGGTCCATCCGATGGGCGGTGATGACGGTGGTGAAATCAGCATGAGCCGGTGTGGCTTGGGTGGTTCCAAATACTGTCCATATGTCTGTGTTGACCCAAGTCATGATGGGAGAGAGAGGGAGAGAGAGAGAGAGAGAGAGAGAGAGAGAGAGAGAGAGATGCAGATGGAGATTCGGATTCAGTCAGTTGCATACGCCTGAATATTTCAAATGCCAGGGGTGATAACAGCAAAGATGAGTGATCGCCCTCTAAGGTCAAAGCAAGTAAGGGTTGGTTCACATATCGCCGGTACGCGCCGGGAGTCACCGGCGCTGGGCTTCTTGCAACCTCTCCCGGCGCATTGCGATTGTGTGAACCAGTGCAGTCGTAACAAAATCATACAGTAAAATATCGCAAGGGACCGCCGGCAAAGTTGGACAGTGCCCAACTCTTGTGATCTGCCCCGGCGCCGATCCCGTACAATTTTGACCAAAAGTGGTTTGTGAACCGTTTGCGCCAGTGATCGCCGGCTGCCGGGAGCCAGACTTTGTCAAAATGTTAAACCAATACTTGTCCTAAATTTTCCTAAATTGAAGCTAGAGAGGAGGTCCGTTCGCCATTCTTGTAGTCGCTTCAAGGTGGCAAATAAGTCAGCATACCAGCCCGTCCTTCTCGGATGATCTGCTTGACCATTGTGCAACTTATGAGACAAATACAATTGAAACAAATAAAAAGATATGATGGATACATTGGCAAGTTCTTGTGACTTCACCGACGTTTGCAAGCATAATTTCGACAAAATCGCTTACTAGACTGAAATAAAATGTGTAGAAGTATTTTCATGATCTCCAGTAAAAGGTAGCACCGAGTGGCCATCACCGAAAGACCTTGAACTATTGAAGAAACAAAGAATTCAAGCTTCCATTTGCAAACCTGTCGTAGCATTTGGGCACATTCTGTGCTACTTTGTAGTAGATTTGGTACTCGAACCGTATACTGTAAGACATGTATATATAACGAGGAAGCAAATCTAACGTTTTAACGGACGACATTTCTTCGTTATAATAAGATCCGTTGAGGCCGTACTGCTTCATATATGCTGTGTGTGGATATGGCAGAATACTGCAAGATCGTTAACATATCTTCTCGTTAACCTATGAATTTTGGACAATCGTTAAATTTGCGACTCGTTATAATAACATGTCTTACAGTACGCAACAGATCGGGAGCTGGCTCACCGCCGATGTCTTGCGGCGCCGATTTTGCTTATGTGAACCAACCCTAAATGTTATGTGAGGATGCCCCATATCGTACACCATGTTATGACCATCTGACACACTCACAGAACACACGAGTATCTTACAAGTATATATTACAGACAAACTACCGAAGCAAGCACTGAACATGTAGTGGTGTCGAGAAAGAACGGAAAGAGCGATGTCATGGCAGCATGATGTATGGGTGCAGGGTACATCCATAGTCCATTTACGATGTGAGGTACCAGACACAGTGGCGCATGCCTGCAGGATAGTGCAGCATTGAGCGCGGAGCTCAGATAAATCCTGCGCCGGTTTCTGTGTAATGATTCTCTTTCGGGTATTGCAATTACAAGTAGTGTTTTTATGTCAGAACACAGGAGAATTTCTACAGTGAGGGAAAAATAAAAGTGTTACCTTAGTCTCTCTCTCTCTCTCTCTCTCTCTACTGCGATACTCAGCAAGTATAATTATACACAATACAAGGCATCAACTTACAGAAGACCGTTGCGGCTCCTCCACTATCTCAACAATGTCATCATCATTCTCATCATCCATCATGGCCTCTATCGTTGCCTTCTCGGCCTTGATGGGATGAACAGTTGTGATCTGAAGAAGAAAAATGCAAACACACGGCGGCATCATCAAGACCAGCATTCTCAGGGATGTTTCTGAGCAACGCAGGCGTATGACACTACGGCAGGGTTCTAGCCAGGTCAAAATAGTAGGGAGGTGGGCATGGGAAACAGTTACCCTATATCCCATTTTTCCACTTTCCAATATTGTCTTGCCACGCCAAATGCAACGTATGGGACAAATCCCTGACTTCACCCCAGACAAATGTGCCTTTATGAACCATCTATGCATGAAAAAACACGAAAAGCGGAAAATGAGTAGGGGGCGGCAATTTTTCATAGGGGGCGCTGCGCCCCCCCCCCCCCCCACCCCCTTTGGCTAGAACCCTGTACGGTCGTAGGAGCAAGGTCGTCCTATATCTACAGCTATGGTGAAGTACTTGCATGAGGTATGTGTGTGAGTAGCAACAGCAAAAGCAAAAGCAAGTTACATGCCGGCTATGCACTCATTCCCACCAAAGGAAACGAGTTTGTCTACAGGGCGGGTCAAGAACCGCCTTTCAGCTTCCGTGGGACACCACCACCACATGATCGGGTGTTAAAATAAGCCGACCATAAATGTTGCTACAAAACAGGCCGATGCGGTAGCAAGTCGGCTACCCAGGCTTCGCTAGTCTGAACACGTTGATCAACCGAACCACTGACCCTAGGGGAAATTGTACGACGTCAGCTCATTAGGATTCATCATTTGCATGCTTCAGAATGACCAGTATCATTCCAGTGTAATCACAGTCAGACCTCGCTTATCCGGATCCCTCGCCATCCGGAAGAAAATCGTTGGTTACCGATTTACAGCGTATGCCATGCATACATACAGTATGTGTGTTCGATTATCCGGTTCCCTCGACTATCCGGATATTTTTGCCGAAAACGGATGTGGGCGGTTTTAAAGTGAGGTCTGACTGTACTTGTGCATGGAGCACAGCACACAGTTTGGTACTGTGATGAAGATAGCAGCGATGCCGGTATACGAGGATCAGAAACTACGGTAAGCAGCAGAGGACTACGGTGGAACAAGGATTTGTTTTCTAGGTATCAAAATTAGTGGAGAGACCCCTTTACACTTTCATACAAGACAAGCATGAGCATGAGCTAAACGGCGACTAGTTACCTGAGTTTGAACATTCACAAGAGTACTGTAGAAACTAGAGAGCCTGATTGACATGCGTGCATGTTGTTTTATCTGCCGGTTTCTCCGAGCGGAGTTTTCATTTTGCGCTCGTTTCACCGTGGACTGTGAAGCACCTCTCTATTCTCTTATCCAAACAGGTAATGGACTGATGTCAAGGTGTTTGCGAACAACAGACTTGTGACTGAAGTTACACATGATGGCGCAGAGCCTAGCTCAGCTTATGGTTCAGGAGAGGCAGTTATGCGGCTCCTGTCGGAGCACCAACAACAGCTCATTACTAGCACATCAACGTCACTCACCCCTTGCGGTCGAAGAGGACTCCAGTATGTCGGCGTGAGCATTCCAGGAGACTGCAGTAACGGAACCAACACAAGGTGAAACACGAAAAGAACACTGAGACAGTGTAGATAAAGTGCCATCATGGCACCTAGTGTTAAAACAACCGTCGACTCTTGGCATAACGAACCATTGTGCAGGAGAATTATCGTAGTTCTTTCTAGCCGGAAGTTGGTTATAACGAAATGCACTCACACTGTACAAGCAGCAAGTCATGACTGGCATGTGACGCATGACTGCATGAGTGCACTTGGTTTGCATGCGGTCCTTCAAGACGTGGTTCGTTATAAACGAAAAAATGGTCCGCTTCAAAGAGTCCATTTTGGATGGGTTCAAACCGGGACATGAACGCTGGGTCGCTATATCACGAAATCCGCTACATGCGAGTTCGTTTTAAGTGGATTCGACTGTACACTGTTATTTTCAAGCACAGTTATGAGGTTGTAGTAGTGCATGCAAGCCTGGTGTATGGCCCTTGCTCTTTGCCACATGCATATGAGCAGTGCATGTATTGAGAACGCTGTTGTCATCGTACAGGCACATGTTATCTTATCCAGTACGGTCCCTCCATGCATGTAGACATGTACAATACTGCTCAATGAAATCCAGTCGAGCCTTCTCAAGTACGCGCCGGGGGCGTTGCGCAGCCCTAGACCTGCGAACACTGGGCTGTGAAATGGTGCGAGGTGCAAGCTTGAGTGACACCGCGACTGGATTCCATTGAGCAGCACTGTGCATGCACGCGCGTGTGCGTGTGAGCGTTTCTGCTCGTTTTGGCTTTAGGTGAACTCCCCCAGGACCAGGTCTGCGAGTCAAAAGTGGATTATGCTTGGAGGGAGAACAACCCGTGCTAGGCAGCTTCGCAAGTGAAAACACGAGAAAGCTGATCGTGCACCACTTTAGTCTGAACAGAGTGCGGGTGCACAAGTTTAGTTAGGACCAGCACCCCACATTGACAAGAAGGTGTGTTGTCCTTTCCATGCGAATTTGTGATTCAAGCCAACAGCATGCATGAGAAGGGTCGGGTCGTTGTCAACTGTGCACAGGTGACAGGTGCCCACTGCCCAGTCTGTGGTCAACGTTTCTAAACCACTGCATGGGTAGTACCAGCATGAACCTCGCATTGTGTTTCTGCTCATTTACTTGTTCATGAACTGAGGGCCTCAGTTCACAGACCTGCGGGCCTGAGGGAGGCCCGCGGGTCTGTGAGTGACTCTCAGTGGATTTTGCTCGAAGTGAGAGAGTACTGTAACCTGTGCTAGAAAGATTCGCAAGCGACAATACGACGAATACAATACACACGTTGTCAAATTGAGTCACAACATGAGTCGGGATGCACAAGCTCACGGCCAACACCGCACAAGTAGGCAACCACACTGTCCACACAGCAAGTTTGACCTCCAAAACAAACCAACGTCGATTAGAAAATCTCACTTACCATCGCCATGGCTGTTGACAATATCAACCCTGATACAGAGATAACGAGATAGCCAAGTTCCTCACTGAGAAATGGTAGAGAGGAACCAATGTGTTCCACACAATGATCTTCACACACGCGATTATAAAACAGAGACACGGCTTGCAGAGAGATGACTTGGCCGGCAAGAAAATCTGCTCTGACAATATTGACACGAAAAGAATTTGATGGCCTGCGTTCAACTATCAAGAGTGACTGATGAAAATGAAAGCCGCCAGGCCCAGGAAGTCGTGAAAACACCGCGATCCTGTGCCTGTGGTTTTCCAGCACAGATCCACAAAGCTGCGCTTCCTCACGATCACAGTTCGTGGCTTCACTGGCATGCACCCTGCAAGAGTGTACAGTGCAGTGCAGTGGGGAAGTACCCTTACGTCATGATGTACAGCACTTCCATCACAAAAATGTTGCTGACACGGTCGGAGCAGCTATACATGTACATCAGGGAGTTTGAGTACGACTCCCTGATGTACATGTACCGCGGTACATGTGAAATTATAGCAATAAAAACTGCTTTATGGCAGTTTTCTAAAAAAAGTTATTGTGTTCTAGTCCATGGACCCCGTCTAAAAAGTAAGAAATTTACGAAATGTGATAGCTGAAAATTAAAATTTCACACAAAACCTCACAATAATCACAACACTTGAAATACTGCTTTCAACACTAAACTTGTACTGCACCAACATGCATGCATAGGAAAGAGGATCACGAGGGGAAAAGGTCTTCTACATGTAGCTTTTCATTGTGTGTGATTATTGTGAGGTTTTGTGTGAAATTTTAATTTTCAGCTATCACATTTCGTAAATTTCTTACTTTTTAGACGGGGTCCATGGACTAGAACACAATAACTTTTTTTAGAAAACTGCCATAAAGCAGTTTTTATTGCTATAATTTCTTTTGTTTTTTTCTGTCACCAATCAATGGAATGCCCTATATCAATATGTAAATGATGGCCTTCACATCATATCAATACCGTATTATACGCATTGATGTGCAAGCATTTTCTTGCAGAAAATGGCACTAGCATAATGCATGTTCTTCTGCGGGGAAACATGTGAGTAGTGGTGGTGATACTTTTTTATACGGAGGTCATTCTGTGCACGTTGCTGTTGCAGAATGTCATGACTCTGTCATAAAATTGTCTTGCCTTTCAGATATTTCAGATTTCCCCACCCTCGATCAGATTTATTTGAGAAATGTAGCCAGGTGCGTGTCGCAGATGTTTTTGTTGATTCAGTGTTTATAATGGTTTATAATCATGGGTTATCGTGATAAGGTCATCCGGCATCATATTGCATTGAAATCGTTATCCTGTTGATGTCGATACAACTTTTGGAAGTAGTTCAATGACTTCAAACTATTAGTCCACGATTTTCTAAAACAACACAGAAAAGGAGGAACAATAAACATGTAATAAAATGTAAACAAACACATTGCTGAGTCCGACACCTCGTTCCAACAACTACACTGATCCTGAGGATAAAAGGGGCAAGGCTATGGTTGGAGGTACTGAGAGATAAACAATGCACTCCATGATAATAACATCTTTTAATACACATATATCGGTGAGTCTGAATGATATCCAGTCGAACCTCTTTAGGACGAACACCAAGGGACCGATGGTATTTATTCTGTGAGTTTGTCTTAACCTATTTAATAACCAGTGAGTACAATTATTTCTCCAATAGACATACGAATAGATTTTTTCTACAGCGAAAGATTCTAAGCCACGCCGACTCATTCGCCTCGTATGAAACAAATGAGTCACTAGAGGTTCTGCAAAAAGAAAATGCGTATAAACTTTCGCTCTACATTTTGAAGTGCGAAAATTCGCACAAACTTTCGCAACTTTGGACGCGAAAGTTACTTGCAGGGAACGCGAAATGAACTGTCTTAGGAAATTTCGTGAGATCGGGTCCTGGCTAGTGCTGACCCGAATTTGCTAGCAATTCTTCTAGCAAAATATCGAAGAATTTTGAAAGGGAATTTGCTGGCAAAATGGAGCAAAATATCGGTGTGTTGGCTGGGAATTGGGAGATTTTACACATATACGGTGCACATGACTCATTTCGGCACAATTTTACCAACACGTGACTCACTTTTTCTCATTTTTGCCAACACGTAACCCACTTTCGGTCAGTTTTCTCACACGTGACACAAATTTTGGAGCAAAAAGGGAGCAAAATATCGAGTGGCCTAGCAAAATGAAAGCAAAATTTCGACGATGCACGAGCAAAATTATGCCGCAAAATATCGAGATTCAGCTGGCAAATTCGGGTCAGCACTAGTCCTGGCGTACGTGCACTTGGCCCGCGCAAACTACGAAAATATGCAGAACGCAAAGTTCGTACACACTTTCACAAGGACTGTCGCGAAACTTCGTTCGAATTTTCGTTTTGCAGAACATCTCTAAGAGGTGAATAGCAATTTCTGGACATGAAAATAAAATAGAGCCCCACTGGCTGTGTGTTTCACATTTTTCATATCTTTTTGTATCTATTGTATGGTCTAATCCTTCATCTTTCCAAATATGTGACAATTGCTCATGCTGTGATCCCAGAGACTTTATAGCAGGACGTTTTCGACAGGCCAATTTTTCGGCCTAAATTTCAGTGTATGGAATTCTGGACATGAAAGTAAAATAGCGTCAATAGGCATCCTATACTGCACCATTTTGGTTATTTTTTCTATTGGTGGACTGCAGTTGGCCTCTTCACACTTCCAGCCAACAGGCCCAAGACTATACAGCGTCTGAAGTGGAGTGCACATGGGGAAGCCAACGATTCGTCCATTACTTCTTATTTTACTCAAAATTCTCATGCGACATAGTACAACAAAACCCGTTGAAATGCCGCACAAGCAAAGGCTATCAACAAGGCACCGACACGAGGAGAAACTACAACAGCCCAGCTGCAGCTGTCAACTACGGCAAGAAAAAACTTCATCAACCTGACTGACTTGACTCTACACGCGACGAAAAATTATTTTACTCGAAATGTCCAGAAATGTACAATGTCCAGAAATAGCAATTCACCTCGTACTGAACCTTTCTTTAGCAACATGACGGCAACTGAGACAGCAACAGAGAAAGTATGATACATGTACTGCACATTCTTGCAGGTACTACAAACAGATTGCAGATCGTATTTCTTGCTTTGGCGGCACGAAACTTTATTTGGGGCAGTGCAATCTCGCCAGTACTCACAAATCAAACAGCCCAGACTCGAGTAAACAAATCCAATAATACAAGTACGAGATTTTCACGAGACTAGACTGCACCCATTGGCTTGTTTCGTATGAAGCAAACAAGTTACTGAACATCTCCACAATGGACATTTTTCCTGATATGCGAATTTATTTGGCAAACTCGGTCAATGAGTCCTTGAACCTTTCCCTCCAGATTGGGAACTGCCAACGATAGTATGCCACTGACCAGTGCCTTACTTGTAACGTACCAATGTGCAATGAACATGAGTATTTCGACAACACATCTAACATAAGCCTTGCCGTCAAGAAGGTGAACTCGCGTTCTTCGCACACTGTAGACAAGGACAAAGAGATAAAAATGGATCTAAACCCGAGTAAAATCAGCACACGTTTCCGTAAATGAAAGGGTGAGCATAAGCAAATGAATCGAAGGAAACCGGTTAACTCAGAGATCACCTGTCATCTAGTATTCCGTAAAAGGAGGCCTCGGCAGCGGAAAAGCTGAATTTGGAAAAGAGATCCTGTCAGCTTTTCCATTATTTATTGCATTCCGCCCAAAATAGGCACACTTTTCGTAAATGAAAGAGTCAACACAAGCAAATGAATCAAAGGAAACTGGTCAACTCACCTGTCATTGAGTAATATTCCACGAAAGGAGGTCTCAGCAGCGCCGAAACGAAATAAGCCAGGCCAGGAGACGAAATATCCGAAACAGCTCATACAAGAAGCAGTTCCAAAGGAGGAAGTTCCTCGCGCATGCACATCCGAACACGGACTGCATGCACTGCATGCAACACAATGTCTGCCGTGCACGTGCACAGCACGCGGCTACCACCCGTTGGTACAGTGTAGATCCGAGCACCTTACGTAGAGACTTACGTAGCCTAAGTGAAATACCGAGCACCTTACGTAGAAACTTACGTAGCATAGCGATGTCGTTTTTTCTGCCATGTGAACACAATAATAGAAAAGCTGACAGGATCGCTTTTCTAAATACAGCATATACATAATACAGGGAGTCGTCAAGTATTTGACGACTCCCGGAGCCACAGTACGAGCACTGCACAATAAATTGGTTATCCAACCACGCCTGCCCTCCCCTCCGGCATTGTCTCATTACATTCTCAGTCTCCAGGAGTCGTCATTCGACTCATTTTTAAAAATTAATATGCTGCTGCCTGGTTGACAGTGCCTCTTTGACACTCATTTTGGGCCTCTGGGGCCATGTACATTGTATACATTCTGTAGCCCTGCCATGGGTGTGATAGTGCCTGCAGCGGCGATGCATGTGCATGGGCGTTATTGCCAGGAAGGGGACAGAGAAGCGGTGCAGGACAACCTTTTTCTCCACACAGGCTGGACACACCCAGAGGGAACATTGGACTTAAAAAATATATATTGTCAAGCGCAGGCCAGCTGCAAAAAAATCATCATTCCAGAAACGGAAGACATCACAGAGAAGAAAAGATGACAAGACACAAGCCAGGAACCTCTGGGCATATATGAATTGAATGCTACAAAAAACTAACTAATACTAGTAGTAGAATAATACAGATAATTTCAATCTGGGGCTGGGAAGGGTGAAGTAAAGGCAAAAGGTACAAGGGTTCAGTAAAACATCCAGGCAAGTGGATAGCGAATGGCAAAGGCCATGCATGTCCCAAGTAGCTGCAGGAATGAAAGAGTAGATACACAGACACCACAGAAAAGTGAGCACAAAGGTTAAAAATGCAAAAATTACCTGTTCGGTTCGCGTACACAAAACCACGATGAACATAACCAGCACGAGCACCAACACTAAGACATGCCCCTCTCTCTGCCAGAACACACAAAACGTAGACACGGGTGTGTGCAATAGGTAACAGATTAAAACAGACTGATGGAGAGACAGACACAACAGATAAGACCACCAGACAAATGAACAAACAGACAGAGCCGGAGAGTAACAAAAGAGAACGAAGGGAGAGCCATTGCAAGGTTCAATAATCCTTCTTACCTGAATGAAGAGTAAGATGATTGTGAGGCTCTGCTCATGCACCGGTCCCAGCACGTACAGGACAAAGTTGATCAGAGTGAGATTGTTCATACGCAAGCGTTTCCCGTCGTCAATCTTCTCGACGTGGGCTAAGCGGAACATTCTCACCACGTTCACAATCAGCCGTCCAAGACCACCCAGCTCATCGGGGTTGAACTCGGTGAATGACATGCCCAGCAAGCCCTGGGCATTGACCCTACGGGAAGAGAGGTCAATCAAACAGAGGCATACAAATGTATTCGTGTAAAAGCACAGTACAGATAACGCCAAGAAGAAATAAAAAAGCTGCACCGCTCATTCTATCTGCACAAGCATGACCGATGGCCAATCTGGGAATCATTGCCGCTACTGCAAGAAATGCTACGGAAGCCGGTACAATAATATTTAAAACCCAAGCCAGCTTGGAACGCAGTCTCAAACACGATTATACACGCACATTAAACTGTGCTCTCTCTCTCTCTTTCCCTCTCTCTCTCTCTCTCTCTCTCTCTCTCTCTCTCTCTCTCTCTCTCTCTCTCTCTCTCTCTCTCTCTCTCTCTCTCTCTCTCTCTTTCTCCCTCTCACACTCACTCACACACACTCACAAGACATTGCACTAGAATCGTTCTTCCTCACTCACCGTGGCATGCGGTGTCGGGGACAAGGTATGATGTGGAAGAGCTGCGGTACCGAATACAGGAAGTTGAGCACCTGTGGGATGAAGAACAGTAGCAGCGTCTTGCTGAAGATGCCCAGGATGCCGGCGGCGGCGAAAGTCATTCCAGCAAAGTAGCAGAACGTGTCGCCGACAAACACACGTGACGGGTACCTGGACAGGGACCATCATCAAGATAGGGTACACAGCACATCACATGACTAATGGTTACATCATATTGGATTATTACAGTACTGCTGACAAGAGACCATAAACCAAAAGCCTGCAACTATGGTCTCTTTTCTACTGAACACACTGGGATCAGCGAAAATATTAGTCCAGTTTAGTTATAAGCCCAGACACTGGCTGGTGAACGGCCACAGTCACAAAGCATGCGTCTACGACACTCTATATAAGCAAGCCAGTCACTTCAAACACATTGGCACGTGCACATGCACACACACACACACACATACACGTGTGTGAGTGTAACATACCAGTTATGCTTGAGCAATGCAGCGGTCACGGCAATGAACGGCAGGAAGAGAAAGATGGAGAAAAGATGCTGGTCGACGGCGTTCCCGTACACAAAGCACTCGACAAGGTTGAAAGCAAGTACGCTGGCTGCAATAACGATGGTTTGTCCAGCTTCTAGTCCATTGACACCAGCCAGGATATTGATAGCATTCGTGCAGAACACTGCCAGCATACTCATGTAGATGTAGTAGAGAATTCCTGCAGGAAACACGAACATTTTAATAGCACATGCACAAACAGGCATCATTCGTTTTCCTGGTGGATGGAGGGCCTCTGAAAGGATCTGTGTGCAGAGGCACCCCCAACATTGAGATAGGTTAGAATCAGTAGAGTCAGTACACAAGGTGAACAATCAGCAGCTCCTCAAGATTGCACATATGCTGCACTGTACAGGCACACCACAGTGAGCGCATAAGGGCACGTACCAACATCAAACTCAGTGCCGAGGACGCCGCGAACAGGCTTGGGGAAGATGACCTTTGTCGAGCCGGGAAAGCTGGTGACGAGAGGAAACGATGCCAGCGTGGACAGGACGATCTTATGCCTCCACTTCAGGTTCAGCACGTCGTCGGCAAAGCCAAGGAAAAGCATCAGTGCAATTGCGTGCACTGCGCTCTACACACAGAAGAAGCAGTCAAAGGTACAGTTGCAAAGGGAAAGGAGCGTTTCAAAAGCGTAACCATCGACTACTCAGGAGCGCACCAGTTAGCAAATATGCCCTGCAGTCCATAGCGGGTAGGCAAGCACACGGTTTAATGAAACATGAAACAGTGACAACGGGCAGTTCAACAAGCTGGCCCTGTTCGGTTTCAAGGGTCCACCATACACAACAATACAGGCCAGAGACTGAGAGCACGGTTTCGGGCAGGGAAAGGAAACAGCTTCAATACGCTAAGGCCTCCCTCAGTGCGTCATGTACCTCGTCATGCGAGAACCTCTTCAGTTCATAGTTGAACGCCAGCTCAGAGATTGAGGAGACCACTAGGTACAGAATGCGAGTCACCAGAAATACCATGCCAGCGACAACGCCGAGAGCTTCAGGTCTGCAGGAGAATACAAGACATGACAGCAGGGGTTGGATTAAGTACAGTGAAACCTGTCCAAGCCGACCACTCATGGGACTTTCAAAAATGTGGTCCCCATGTACAGGTGGTCTCCGTATCCAGGGTCATTCGACTGGAAATAACACCCCTTGGTCCTAGTTGTAGTGGTCCTCTAGGACAGGTGGTCGCTTTATCAGAGTGGTCGCCTTCACAGGTTTTACTCTAATTTCAATTCCAGCTAGCAGTGATGACGGAATCAAAATCCAAAACCAATATGGCGTAAGTAATATTGTTCAGTTTGAGCCATCAGTAAAGGGAACAGCAGGGTGTTCTCTATCAGTGTCCATACATTGAGGGCCCGGCTCCTGAACTTATCGATCTCTTTTCGAGAACCTGATGATGAAAGAGTGTAAAAAAAGGTTCACACAAGACTGAAGCAATGTCGGCTGGTGATTACACTGTATACTGTGTGGGCACGAGGCAATGTGAGTAGCAACACTGCACCTGTTGTTAACCACTGTTCGGCGGCTGTACTAAGCTGTAACACCCTGTAACGGAATCTCAGCCATTCCGTCCCCCGGGACGCAGGACACAAAGGACAAGACTTGTTTGTTACATTATTTATATTGACAACACGGAAAAGCAAACTGCTCTGACAGAGACGAACAATAAGACTGACAAAAGGACGAGCTGCAGGCGCTGTGCGACGACGTGGCGGCGCGCGTCCAGGACGAGGATCCAGTTCGCGGTGTCTGGGATGCGCAGCCGGCGGGTCCATGGAAGGCATGGTGCGATGCCTCCGATATCGCCTATGGCGTCGTCCTCGAGGCTGACGGAATTGTCATCGAGGACAAGGACAAGTCATCGAGGACAAGTGCTGGCTCCGCACGAAGGAGGATCGGCGTCACATCAACGTCGCCGAGCTGGACGCGGCGATCAAGGCGCTCACCCTTGCTGTCTAGTGGAAGCTGACGACGGTCACCCTGATGACTGACTCGAAGACGGTGGCGGGATGGCTGGGAACGCTGCTGAACAACCTGCGACGCGTGAAGGTCGGCGGGCTGTACGAGATCCTTGTCTTGTGCCGTCTCGACATCATCGAGGATCTGGTGTCGACGTCTGGACTGACGGTCGATGTCCAGTGGGTGCCTTCGGCAGAGAATCTGGCCGACAAGCTGACGCGCGTGCCGGAGAAGCTGGGTCGGTACTGGAAGACGATGAAGGCTACGGCAGTCGAGCCTGAGGTGTCCGCCGCTGCCAGGGCGTCCACACCCTTGACTCCACTAAAGCTGGACGACATCGCTGCCGCCCAGCTGCGCGACAACGTCATCGTCAACGTGATTCAGCAGACGGTCGCCGGCGTGAAGGTCGACGTGCCGAATTTCGTCAAGGTACAAGATCAGCTGACGGTGGTTGACGGTATGCTGATGCGGAGCGTGAAGCTGCCCACCAACGAGGTGGTCGTTGTGCCACTGCTTTTTTCCCCCAGCGCTGGAGGATGCCGGTGTGCGCATCGCCCATCAGCAGACCGGCCACTCGTCATGGGAGACCACCTGGCGGTTCCTGCGAGCCCGGTGCTACTTTCCGGCAATGGTGTCGCGGTGTCCGGAATACGTTACCGGCTGCCCGTCCTGTGCGGCCGCAAGTCCACGGCGGGGTGAACGTGTTCCCCCGACGCGGCCTGGCGTACCGAGCGGCCCGTGGAGGACGGTTCAGATTGACACGCTGAAGCTGGGTCGCTTTCACTGTGTCTTGGTGATCGTCGATTCGTTCACCAAGTGGGTGGAGGTGGTGCCGCTGCCACGCCACGATGCAGCTAGCGTCGCACGGGCATTCGTGTCGGTTTACACTCGCTGGGGCCCGCCCCAGATTGTCCGCTGCGACAACGGCACCGAATTCGTAAACGCAATCATGGACGCCGTGTTCGACGCGTTCGGCGTGCGAGTGCATCATGGTGCGGTGAGGCAACCTCAGTCGCAAGGGTCAGCTGAGCGATTCAATCGTACGCTCCTGACGCTCATCCGGAAGACGCTGGAGGATGCCGACGACTGGAAGTCTGCGCTAGACTTCATGCTGCACTACTACCGCATCCGACCGCACTCGGTCACTAAGATCTCGCCGATGGCCGCCATGGTCGGCTGGGAGCCACGCGAGTTGCTGGTGCAGAGAGATCTGGAGGAACTCTCGGAGAGTGCATGGATGGATCGCCAACGGAGGCAAGCCGCCCAGACGAGAGATTCCCTGGAGGGCGAGCTGTCAGCGCTGGACTTCATGGACGAGCCTGACGTCCCGTGCCCGTTCACGGGCGGCGATGCTGTGTTGCTGCGTCGGCCACACCGCCACCAGAAACGGCTGTCGCCGTACGAGTCCGGCTGGCATGTCCACCGGGTGATACCTTTTCCAAGTTCGTTTATTATTGAAACTGCTACTATATATATAGTATATGGAGGAATTTATGCCATTATCTTCAATAACTGGGGGTCGTGGTGCTGGATGGTATGGTGAATGAGGTCGGCTGGAGAGCTCATGTGGAGGAGTTTGGACTAAATTTGTAATGAGCCGGCCAAAAGCTGCTGCTCACCCTCCTGAATGGAGGGGTCGCCCAGTTAGAAGATGTCGAAGCGTTACATTATTCACCAATGATGTATGCAGTGTGCCGAGAGTGCTAGCCATGAGGGGGTTGTAAGGGCCGGGTTCCACTGCGGCTCCGCGGCACTTGGCTGCATGCAGCGGAGCAGCGCGGTTCCACTGACACTCGCCATTCGCGGTACCGCGGTCGTGCTCCACACTTTTTGATGACGTTTCACCTGCCTGCGCGCGCGCGCGCGCGCGCGAAATCAAAAAAATCCTCGTGTTCTGGCGGCCTGCGCAACGAATTAAAATTTGAATTTTAAAATTCTGGCGTACAAAACAATGCAAAGTACGGGAAACAGGTCGAGCCGCGACCGCGGCTCGCAGTTTTTGGTCAAGAATCGTAGCAAAAGCTCGCGGTGAGCCGCGGACTCGCTGCTCCAGCTCGAGCCGCGGTCACTATGGTAATGATGACGTTTCAAGCCGCGAAAGACGAGCAGCAGAGCAGCGGAGCCGCAGTGGAACCCGGCCCTAAGGAAATGTGTAAAAAATTAAATTCCTCCATATAGCAGTTTCAATAATAAACGAACTTGGAAAAGGGTAGCAGTTGCGTTCACTTTGTTCAGGGAGCCCTACACATACCATGCATGTACGCAGGATGTAGTGACAGAGACTGTGTTTCTTGTCTGAACTGCTTGCACTTTCCCTGCAAAATATCGAAATGTGTATTTTCTTCACTTGCAGGTGGTATCGAGTACCCGGTCACTACCGAGTTGATCATCTAGGGAGCGAGTTCTCGGGTACTAGTACCTGGGCTACCCGTTGGACCACTAATGTTTTGTTTCAAATTGCTATTCACTGGACTCCATTGCGATCACTGGGGTCAGTCCGCCACTCTGAGCTCCGCCGATCAGACCTAACAAGGTCGAAACAGCTAGCTGTCTGGAGATTGAGCATTCTATTATAGAAATACGATTCCAATGCACAATAGAAGGAGGTATATGTAATGTACGTGAACTACACCAGGTTGGGTTGCTACACGCCCATTTTCATGTTTGATTGGTTTTGAAGAAGGGCTGAGGCTTCCTGCAGCTTCATCTGTGAAAAGAATTCGGCTGGACACACCCATTCCCATAGCGCTGCATATCACATCCGAACCAGTTCCGTTATTTTACAACGTTTCGGCTCTTGGCCATCATCAGGTAATAACAATGAATACCGTGGAAGCCACACAAGAGCAGTATATACGCAGAGTGTAGCGCCAAAAAAGATGCGAATTATGTCACCTAGTATGACAGAGAGAGAGTGATTGGTTTTGGTAACAAAATTCATGCCCCAGGACTCTTTCTGGAAAAAGGGTTTCACTTCTGAACATTCTCTGAAACTACACCTGTCTTCTTTGTGATAGGGAGCTCTGCTGATGTTCCAATGCGACCTTGAGCACTCTACCAAACCATTCCCAGTGTGTACATGTACTCACATTGCAATGATTTTGCATGCTCAATGTAGGAATTAGAAGATAACTACACGTATCGCCAAATACTTGTTTCACAACCAATTTTATATTGAAGACAGTAGCTTAGTTCACATCCGCGGCCTTCTGTAGCTATGGCGGACAACCACAACATGAAATGACTTACACTTTGGCATCAGAAGATTTGTTGAGATCACGTCCAAAGAGATGAGCTTTGATAAACAATTCGCCAAGAGCTGGTATATAGTAATTCGATGACCAGTAAGCTACACCCGACAGCGCACCAACTACTGCCAAAGAAATCAAATCTTCCTCGCTCGCCATTATTGTATTTCACGACTACCTGCGCCTGAACAAGATTACATATCCCACATCTGCAATTATTTCTTTCTCGTTTCATTGGTTCATTGCATTTTTGCCATGTGCACATACACCACAGCTGGTGGATTCGTCGACTCTGCACAGGTATTCCAGGGTGCAGGACATAGAATTATTTGAAAAATAATCCTGAATCCATGGGGATCCACGTGAAGGACCGGTCGACCAAGGGATTTTCAAGTAAAGTTTGTTAACATCACGCGGGTAATGCAATAAACCTATCCAGATCCGGGCTACTTTGCAAATCCGTGGTAGATTGTATTCCAGCGTCAAACAAACTCCTCGTTCATTCCCGAATTCAAGCCAAGAAAATTAATGAAGACTTCACATGTTCAAGGTGTCGACATGTCATGCAGCAGAGTAGAATCTGACACAAATGACAATGTACAAGACGTAGATTCAATGCTGACAAAGACAAGTGGCATTCTCTCTCATGTAACTTGTTTTGACGTTCTCTTTCTCCTTGCATACAGAGTACAGACTAACAGTCACTGCAGTCTGCACACATGACTGTGTCTGGGAATGGGTCGGTAGTCTGCACAGTGTAGGGTACTGACTATAGTTTGACACCATCATGCCGTGCATGGACACTGCTGTGGGCCGTGTCCGATCATGGCCGGCTTGGGCAGGCTCATTGTCACAGTTTGTGTGGCAATTCAGCCTGTATACAGTATAGCACCGATGTCGACATGTCCGCGTATCAGCAATCCACGCGGACCAGTGAGTAAATCTTTACACATGGTGAGTGCTTGGCAGTTCATTTCATGCAGCAGTGTACAACAGCAGGGCCAATGATGGCCGCTTCACTGATTATCAGGATTGTGGGTAAAGACGTGGGAACTGAGCACTACATAGTCATTGTACTATAAAACAGAGAGGTAGTAGTCATTGTACCATGGTACTGTCGGGCGCCGAAGAACGGAGCGCCGAAGAACGGCCAGCCCAGCATACCAATGTATACACGGTCACTCAACTGTACATAGACTGTAATACATGAAATTAAGAACGGTCTAGGCTCAGTAGAAGGCTGACCCCCCCCCCAGTTCTTCGACGACCGACGGTACTGTACTGCAGCCAGCGGACTTAGCAGCCCCAGGAAAACTCAGGGCATGGCTAGCAACCACCAACCACCAACACATCGGCAGGGCTGGGAAGCCACAGGCCTGTGGTGGCATTAGGAAGTATGCAGTACATCAGGCAGGCCCTCAACCGAGCCGGCGACTGCCATAAAAGTCCGTAAATATGTAAAAAGTATTTCATGTTCGAATTTAGTGGCTGCACTCGTAACACCTTTCGGGCACGGACTAAACTTTGGACTCGACTTGCCATGGCATGTATTGGAGAATTGTTTTCTCCAGTTAGTGTTGCAGCAGCATGCATAAGTACACTGTATGATGTGTTTGCTATGCTGAGCATGTGAAAACCATATTGATTATTGGTACTTATTTCGGGCTAAACTCATGCCGGACCGCAATAGGCAGAGTCAAAAACATGAAGACCGGGATAAGTTACATTTTTCGGGTACGCACTTATTTACGGACTTTTACGGCAGCAGAGTGCCTGCATCGTAGCTAGATGCAGAAAGACAGAGCTTGATAAGCTGAAGAGAGTCTGTGACTCACGCTTAATTTTAAAACAGCTCAAGGCACATGTACAATACTCAGCAGAAACATATCACCGCCGCAGCAAGCGAGCAGTGTTTTAAAAAGAAAGCATTGAGATATGTTCACAATCAGTGGTTGCCGGGAAGCGGCAACCAAACCAGAAGCAAGAACACCTACACCAAATAGCAGTCAATCAATTATTTAAAATATCAAACCCTTACTCTGCAGCAAGGCCATGTTATATTATACATTGCCGGAGTCAGTCCAGTAACAATATATTTCATCAGAGTATCAAGTCAACACTTACATCATGTTCAACCGTTTTGTGCCGATCTCAGTGACCAAGGCGCCAATATTCAAGTCCACGATTCAACGGCATTTCTCACGGAAACATTACGAGCACTGGCTAGCTGAGCCGATGGGTGACACACAAGTTCTCCAATGTTCCCACCTTGCGCTAGGTGTCTGGCTCTGCTGTCAAGCCACAGTGACTCGGTGAAGACAGCCATCAGCCTCAGGTCAACCGGGTAACGGCCAGTGAGGCGGCACACGGAAAACAACACGAGAGCAGGTTCCAGTATGATGACCGCGCGGGCTACATGCTTAGTCACATGACGTAACTTGTATCGTCGGCAATGAGCCTTCGCCACTGTATAGTTCAACCACTGATCCAGACTCTGCTAGGCCTGCCACAGCAGCCTGCAGCTGAAAGTCCACAACTGGCGGTGCTTCCACAGATTGAACCCAGCCAACAGGCGGTGACGGAGGCGGCGAGATCAGTTCCATCCGTTCCGGTTTGGGAGGCTTGAGAAACCGGCCTCTGGAGAAGAGCTGCAGGAAGCACGAGAACACAACAGATGGAGACATCGTTTCCACTGAAACACGAACATACAAGGCCAGACGAAAAATGGATTTCACACCCGCCAGACACGTCAGCTAAGACTCTTCGCTTGATACATGTACTAGCATGGTGCATGTATTAGATAACCTCGTTTGTTCAAACATGTTGTTCCTTACGGTTCAGATGGTCGCAAGACCGGGGCTCTACCGACCGTGGATGGTTGTAGAAAGGTCACTGTTTCCGAACACGGTGTCCTCCACCTTGTTATGTGCTGTCAACCAACAACATGTACTAGTTTGTAGCCAGAGTGGTGAGGAAAAAGCTCTCCATATGCTTTGCGTGGCATGCAGCTGTTGTTCTTCCTGACATGCGCGTGTGATAGGCGCACACAAACCCGGCATATACATGTTGGATCATGCTATGACTGAGATCCACTCATCGCAATCATCCCCCACACATTTTTCTTTCCATGCTTCCATGTGTGCTCGAATGCCATTCACAACAATGGCAGGGGGTATTCAAAGCACATACGATAAGCTCACGGCCTAACTGCAAATGAAGGAGATTGGTTTTACTGCGGAATTCACCAATTTCCCATGGTTCCACAGCTCACAGTAAGTGACCCCCCTCCACCACACACACACATACACACACACACACACACACACACACACACATACACACACACCACACACAAGCACGTACACACACACACAAGCCCATATGCACACACACGATCATGCACACATACACAAACACATACACATACACATACACACACACACACACACACACACACACACACACACACACACAACAGGACCAAGTAGATAGAGGATATCAGTAGGGAGGTAGGGAGGATGGGTATCATGAGGGAGGTAGGGAGGATGGGTATTAGTAGGGAGGATGGGTATCATGTGACCATGGTAAACCAAAATGGCGATACACCAATCATGCCATGTCTAGACAGATGCAGCACAGTGTGAAACTGGGAGAGTGGTGTACGTTCAAATGTTACATTTATCTTTGATGAGTAGGACCACTCCTTCACAAAGTTGTCTCATGACCAAGGATTCTTCGATATGTCCAGGCATGTGACAGACAGTCACGCATTGAAAGTTGCTTTCATCTCATCGTTCCCCTGTCATCCCCGAACAGCCGCCACATTTGGTTCCGGGCAGCTGGGGGGGGGGGGGGGGGGGGCTAGACCAGTGAAGTGCTCCACTGCCTACATGCCGGCATGGCCATTGAACACAGCGGCTTGGAGGATAACCTCGTTGGCAACCGACCGGCAAGGACATGACTCCTTTCCCCCTATGATCATTGACTAAAGCCCGATTCATACTTCATGTCGCGTACGGGAAACGCGTCGCGTCGCGAAAAAGTTGATCTGAGCTCAACTATTTCGCGTACGGGAAACCCATCGCGCGACAGTCACGCGATGGGTTTCCCGTATGCGGGATGAAGTATGAATCAGGCTTAAGACCGGGCCAGCTTGATGACAACGCTGCGCTTTCCTCAGCAGTCCGGGAACGACAGGACTCTGCGATGCCGTCTCACGTGCTGCACAATGGAGTTTCACGATCAGTGTACGTACCAGGGGCGTAGCTCGCACATCTGTGGTGTGGTGACCATGTACCTCATATTCGCCATGTTTTACCTATTTCCACTGTGTAGTAGTACACATGCTAGCCCGCATTCGCAGGTATGGTGACCGGGCTATGCTAACTAGGATACGGGGTACGCGCCTGTGTGCGTCAAGTACCCATGGCCAAGGACATGGCAGTAAACTCGCTCGTGCGAACAGTGGTAGTGCATCAATACAGGTCGCTGAACTGATGTAAACTTGCCCATTTCACAAGCAATGATGCATTGTGATGTGAAGTGGGGATTGTATGAGGAGCGGAGAGCGGAGATATAACAGTGTATACCAGCCCGAAATCGGGTTTTCCTTTGCTCGAGACAGCATTTTCAAAACGCAGTTTTACTAAAAATTCAAAAATCAAATTTTGGTAAAAGAAAAACTGCGCCATATGTGATCCATCAGCTCAAACACGGGAACTCTAGCTTCTTCTTCACCCTTTTTTCAGCGCATTATAGATCTTATTGGGAGGGTACCAGGGTGGGACTGTTATATCTCCGCTTTCCGCTCCTCATACAATCCCCACTTCACATCACAATGCATCATTGCTTGTGAAATGGGCAATTGCATATCGGAGCTTCGAGCTTCGATATAACAGTGTATACTTCACAGCGCACATCAACCGGCATCCGTGGCAACAGTTATCTTATGCACAAATGGCTACTACGAGCGCCGGTGATATGCAGCAGCAAACCAGAACACCCCGGCGGGAATATAACACAAGGGCCTAACACCAACTAAGTGTGTGGCCACACGAAAACCAACATCGGGAACATAATCATAATCCAGTATGGCAAGACGCTAACATAAAGGCTGTCCCGTAACTTACTTGCACAGTAATATGTACCCCACGCAGGTAAACTAACGGATTAGTACAGCATAGTCACGGTATGTGTTTGCATACATTCACACCATCATGACATAGGTGAAGAAGCACACTGTCAGCATCGTTTTTCCCTGAATTAAAATTCAGGGCCGTGTAGATGCTGGCACAGCAGAAGGCATTGGATCTCTGAAATAGAAGCGCCGGAATGTAGACTCTTGTTTCCAGCCCACGGCGCGTATGACCTCATCAGCTGACAGGCCAGCAGCTCCAGCCGTCGACGATGCAGTGGCTCGAGTTGAATGCCCTTTGAACCGACCTGGAGGTCCAGAGACATCCGAGCTGCCGAATTGGTAGTCAGACCAGACGCTGACGTCAGCTGACCAGAGGTCCAGAAGTCACGCAAGACGTGCAAGGGTTTTGCCGGGAGTTCAGCCAGGAAGCGGAGCAATGTGGAAGGTTAGGGGCATGGCTTGCGGAGGTCTACCCGTCCCTGCGGGCTCCGCTCCCTTGAAAAAAAATGGCTCATGGGAAGCCTCCGAAGGCTTGTGGCATTTACTGTCGCTGTCCCCCTGGTCTTGTCCAAATCGTGACGACCATCTGTCCTTTCGTTCAGCTGGGAAGCAACCGGGATGACTACTGCATGCAGTAGACCTTGCCAAAGAGGAGTCAGCCGATTGGGAAGCAACCGGGATCAGGAGTGGATCAGTTTCCGGTGTGCATGCACCATCCACGATTCGCGAGTCATGCTCTTGCCTGGAGTTGGACTCCAAATTTCCCACGGGCATCGACGTGTTGTGGCCTTCCAGGGGTGCCAAACACCTCTCCAGTGGGCGTAGAGCATGGTCCAGAGCCTGCTGGACTAGCGAAAAAACATCCCGAGGTCGGGAATCCATACCGAAAACTCAGACAACAGAAAACTTCAACTGCACACTTCCTCGAGCAAAGAAAAAAGGTGAAGAAGAAGCTAGAGTTCCCGCGTTTGAGCTGATGGATCACGTGTGGAGCAGTTTTTCTTTTACCAAAATTCGATTTTTGAATTTTTAGCAAAACTGCGTTATGAAAATGCTATCTCGAGCAAAGGAAAACCCGATTTCGGGTTGGTATACACTGTTATATTGAAGCTCCGATGTGCAATTGTAAATCTAACCACCAATGCTGGGATTCAAATGAAAATTTAATGCAGTTGCTCAGTACCTTTTCGGACTAATGTGCCACTACTTGTTGACTATCAAAGCAGCCCTCTGATACTAGTAGTTTCCCATAATTATAATTATCTGCTGCCTTGTGTTTTACGACAGAAACAGCTACCTGAGGTGTCACCAGTCAGTGCACCCAAGAATTTTTTCCATTGGCTATTGCTAATTCACACTGGTCAAGGTAGAGGTATGTGCGTGTGCGCGTGTGTGCATGCGTACACGCGTGCGTGTGCACGTCATGTTCTGCATATCGCCACCGGGCTACAGTCAACCCTGTACTGCACTCTCCACCAGTGATGTGGCCAGAATGAAATTCTTTTTCCGCGTTGACATAATATGTATGGTGGTAGTGAATAAGTAATGAAGTTCTTCCTAATTTTAAACTCACTGATCAAATACTTTGCGAAATCCTCAGAATATCGTAAATCTATCAATTGTAGAATAGTACACACGCTTAGGGGCCGTCCGTAAATATCGATGTTTTTTTAGAGACGATATTGGTGCGTCTGGGGGGGGGAGGGGGTTTGAGCCATGTGCGTCTTTTCGAGCATCAGAAAAATATCGATGTAAATATCTGAAGTTTCGCCGATCCCTGCACGCGGACGTCTAAATGGCTATAGAAGAAATGTGAAACCAGCTTCCGTTCGCGGAGCTAAAACTCGCGACACAAGAACAAAATCAAAAATTGGAAGCTGTACGCCCATGGCGAATTTCAAGAGCAAAAGAATGAGCTATTGATTGTGGAAATCGGCCGAACGATGCCTGCAGGAGACCTTTTTCAAGACGTAGAGGCAGTGCGAACAAACACGGACGAACTCCACAAGAGTTTCCAGTCTTCACTAGGGAGGTTCTGCTATACGTGAAACGTAGAGAAATCACGTAGAGAGCAGGTGTCTGGGTTAGAGTCTACGGCTTCGCGTGTTTTGGCTCCAGATTTCTACGCGGAGATGGGGTTCTCTACGTTGTGGCACACGCAGAGAAAATGCGTACGGATTTGCTGGGTATCGATCAACTGCATGCAGAAAACTGCCAAATATGGAAGGGGAAATTCCCAGTACACATTCCACGTGACTTCTCTAGGTGAAACGTAGAGCAGAACAGCATTTCTTTACGTTACGGGAACGCGAAGAAAGTTCGCGTGATTCTTTGCGTCGCGTTCCCAAAACGTAGAGCAGAACCTCCCTACTGTCTGAACAAGGATTTGAAAAAAATATTGATTCCATGATCTAGATGTACATGTGCGTCTTCTGGGGGGAGGGGGGGGGGGTCAAGGGAGAGAAGCACCAATATCGTCTCTAAAAAAACATCGATATTTACGGACGGCCCCTTAGAATAATTTGCCCTTACCTCGGTAAGACTTTCTCTTGCTCTAAAAACTGACAATTTTTGTTCCTCGAACATGGTGCCATGGAGCGCTGATCTAGCGGCTTCTGCCTGCGACTCGTTCAAGTAGGCCACTCGCAGGCGCCGGAATGTTTTCATGTAGTGGAAAGTGGCGTGGACGCTAAAGCTCAGGAACAGTCGTTCGAGGCTTTCCTGCTGGTGCAAATTTGTAGAAGGAAAGAAGAATTGTGTCAGCGCTCCGCCCAATATTTGCAACGTAAAACCAGCGACGGGTCAGCATGCATAGTTATAATAATAATTATGAAGATTATGAAGCAGATAACGAAAGCAGATAGCTGTGAAGCCTCACCCTGACGTCGTCGTCGGTGAATATGGAATCAGACAGATTACGAACTATCAGCTTGAAACTACTCTGCTCCTCATCGCTGTTGTCAGATGGAGAGTCGCCTCGATTAGCCATTTTCAGCTGCATACCGCTGCTCCAGGTGCCCTCTACATGCAAATCGTTTCTTTCAGCTCAGCCACAGAATTGCTTCCGACAGTGAAGGTTGGAACATGGAGTGTTTACTGTACTCCGATAAAACAAGTCACCTATTCTGATTTCCCCGTAAATATTACTAGTGGGAAGTTGTCTCCGCGCAAACAGCGCACTTACTACGATCGATAGCACTCGACTCTCGCACGCCTTAGTATTTATTCGCTATTCAAAATCATCAAAACAAATAAACTAACTAACTTTGAAAGGAAAGTGTGACAAGTAGAGTATTCCATGCGCCATGCATGCCCGCGCAGCATGCAGCCAGCTTGTGACCGTGTCCCAGCTAGCTTGGCCAGTTGCGTAGGCTGCAGCCTGCACAGGCTGCAGTCAGTGCACTAGTGATGTTGTGATCGATGACGATGGTGTGTTTGTGTTGTGTCTTAAACTAAAAGGGGAAGTTAAAGGGGAAGTTAAGGCAAAAATTAAAATTTCACCAGTTGTAGTCTTCGGGGTGCTGAGTCGAATGGTCTTGGTCCGAGAAAGCTGAGACGCTCCCTTCCTACTTGAATCCCAATCGAACTCGCGCACTTCCACCGAAACTGGGTGACTGCGCCCTACTAGATGGGGATTTGTATGCAAAATGTCACTAAAAGCGCCATTTCGTTCTTATAAAAGCACGGATGACCGCGATTGGCCCATATGTTGTAGTCTTTTGGACGCTGAGTCGACTGGTTTTGGTCCGAAAAGGCTGCGATACAGCGTTCCTCCTTTATTCCCAATCGAACATGGTTGAACAAGTGGTCACGTGCTCCTGCGTACACCAGTCAGCTGGTCACCGTGCCTGCAGGGTACAACTTACTAGCCTGTTTGTCCTTTTTTGGGTGCAGTCCTGTCACTCGAGTTGAACTCGAGTTGAACCTTGGTGTGAAAGTTGTCACCTGCTGGCGTGGTGACCAGGTGATTTGGGCACCCAGGAGCACGTGACCGCTTGATCAACCATGTTCGATTGGGAATAAAGGAGGAACGCTGCATCGCAGCCTTTTCGGACCAAAACCAGTCGACTCAGCGTCCAAAAGACTACAACATATGGGCCAATCGCGGTCATCCGTGCTTTTATAAGAACGAAATGGCGCTTTTAGTGACATTTTGCATACAAATCCCCATCTAGTAGGGCGCCGTCACCTAGTTTCGGTGGAAGTGCGCGAGTTCGATTGGGATTCAAGTAGGAAGGGAGCGTCTCAGCTTTCTCGGACCAAGACCATTCGACTCAGCACCCCGAAGACTACAACTGGTGAAATTTTAATTTTTGCCTTAACTTCCCCTTTAAGGCAAAAATTAAAATTTCACCAGTTGTAGTCTTCGGGGTGCTGAGTCGAATGGTCTTGGTCCGAGAAAGCTGAGACGCTTCCTTCCTACTTGAATCCCAATCGAACTCGCGCACTTCCACCGAAACTGGGTGACTGCGCCCTACTAGATGGGGATTTGTATGCAAAATGTCACTAAAAGCGCCATTTCGTTCTTATAAAAGCACGGATGACCGCGATTGGCCCATATGTTGTAGTCTTTTGGACGCTGAGTCGACTGGTTTTGGTCCGAAAAGGCTGCGATGCAGCGTTCCTCCTTTATTCCTAATCGAACATGGTTGAACAAGCGGTCACGTGCTCCTGGGTGCCCAAATCACCTGGTCACCACGCCAGCAGGCGACAACTTTCACACCAAGGGTCAACTCGAGTTCAACTCGGGTGACAGGACTGCACCCAAAAAAGGTCAAACAGGCTAAGTTGTACCCTGCAGGCTAGGCCTAGCCCAAATTTGCCGGCAATTCTTCCAGCAAAATATCGAATTTTCCAACGAAAAGAAATTGCTGGCAAATTCCGAGCAAAATATCGAATTTACAGAGGATCCGGGTGTGTTTTGGCAATTTTATTCAAATTTCGTTGGTTTCATTGGACCAACGTCGTGCTGAAATAGCTCGTGCAGGTTGTCAGGGGTACATAAATTTGAAATCATGCTCCAAAATCCGTAATACTGACACAATTATAAGTTTTGCTTTCCTCATCAGAGTCACCATCCATTTTTACCAAAGTAGACGGTTCATTCGAAGCCATTTTTGCCACAAAGCAGGAGCAAAATGGAGCAAAATATCGGAAATGAAAGGCAATGCCTAGCAAAATATGGAAAGTGATCGGGCAAAATTTGCCGGCAAAATATCGAAGCGCCCCGAGCAAATTTGGGCTAGGCCTACTGCAGGCACGGTGACCAGGTGACTGGTGTACGCAGGAGCACGTGACCGCTTCTTCAACCATGTTCGATTGGGAATAAAGGAGGAACGCTGCATCGCAGCCTTTTCGGACCAAAACCAATCGACTCAGCGTCCAAAAGACTACAACATATGGGCCAATCGCGGTCATCCGTGCTTTTATAAGAACAAAATGGCGCTTTTAGTGACATTTTGCATACAAATCCCCATCTCGTAGGGCGCAGTCACCCAGTTTCGGTGGAAGTGCGCGAGTTCGATTGGGATTCAAGTAGGAAGGGAGCGTCTCAGCTTCCTCGGACCAAGACCATTCGACTTTGCACCCCGAAGACTACAACTGGTGAAATTTTAATTTTTGCCTTAACTTCCCCTTTAATACTTTACTTTACTATAGTACATGTAATACTACCGGTAGTCTTTAGTCTTTACAGTGAACAGTTTACTACTGTACGAGTACAATAGATGATATGCCAAATAAGCGCTCGAAAAGTTGAGAGGGCATGCGATTGATGCGCCCAGGCTTAGCTTGTCAAGTGCACGGGATGTGCAAAGTACACGGATTTTAGGCTTGTTGCGCGCTTACGCGATCAGGTGCTGCACGTGCATGAATGGAATGCATGCAGTTCCACTGTTACCGCATTTTAGCATTCCGTCGGAGAAAATTTTCGGATGGAGAAAAGGAACTCTGACACCTTTGTGCATAGTTTGCTTTCAATTTTTCATTTTGATACCCGGATATGGCAGCAAGAAAAAGTACACCAGCAATTGCTTCTCGTTTTGCGAGCCCACCTGTGGGCGAAACGATTGCTAGATGGACTTTTGCTCAGCTGAAACTTACGTGAGTGAGAGATACCGGTAGATGGAAAGCGAGATGATTAATTTTGTTGCAGAGGTAAGACCGAAAGATTTTATTTTATTCCCAACGCCCCAGAGCCTAGGACAGGGCACAATGATGGCAGTCGGCGCCGAGCAGCGAAAGGGCGATGAAAATCCGTTCCTCCTTCACTGGTCGCTACAGCAGCAAATACCTTGACACCATCTGCTTCGGGAACAGAAGAAGCTGCTTCTCCGGTGAAGAAAAAAACAGACGCAGAATTTCCCGCCGAGGCCTGGACCCATCGCTCGGATGATTAGCTATGTGGTGTTTCTGCTAGTGCTGTACTCCAGCATCTTCAGAATCGAGAAAGGTACCTAACGACACAGAAACCATTCGGGGATGAGTCCTTCTTCTCGCCATTCGTTTACAGTGTTGAGTGTTGCTTCCCAGAGCCAAATAATTCTGGACCGCAGAGATACTTTGTCAAGGCAAAGTGTTGGGCATCTCAAAAGAAGAAGGAGAGCTAAGTGTGTGCTACAGTGCTAAACTAGAGGAAAGCATGTACTGGAAGTGATGTCTGCATATTGCACTTGCACTGCAGCATTGCATGCTCCTTCCACCACATAGTCATTGTTGCATTGCTGCTGACCCTCAACTATTGTGAGATGAAAGGTCGATACCTGGCATATGCAACCTAGCAACAACAGCAATGGGGCCCAAGGGCCAAGGAACGTACTTATGAAAACTCCTTATCAACCACCTGGGCATACTGACACTGGCAACATTGATTTGCCTTTGTACTGGAAAATCCCGCCTTCCTTATACCACATCACAGAGAAGGTGCTCCTAACAGAAGCAATAGCAATAGAGCGCCGTACCCAACAGCAGATTGGCAGCGGCATATGGCATAGGCTGAGAAGCAAGACCCTGACTGCTTCGCGGTTTCACCTCATCCCTCACCCGAGTGAGATCAGCGTTTCTTCCGTCATTGCTCCAGGCAACCAGTTTCTCATGTGCTTTCGCTGGTAGTCAGGGCCAGCACAAATAGGAGTTGTTCTATTTGTATTGTATTTATTATTTTACTTGGGCAATCCCTGCAGACAATACGCCTTTTTACAGGGTGCTCGAGGTAAGTGGGTAAAACAAAGTTGAATGAAAAACCGAGGCTGCATACTACGCCATTACGTATTGCTAAGGAGGTTACGTACATTTAGAAGGTTGTTATAACATAACAGCCTTCTACGCAGCCTCTGCGGCATGACGAAGGAGGCTGCCTAGCAGCACCCCGATGGAAGAAAACTCCAGCTATCAGAGACCAGGTACCTGTATGTTTTGCAAAGAGAAGCCATGTCGTGAAGAAGCATTAGGTAGGGCTAAAGCGAGGGTGTACTATCCCCTGGTCAAGGCTTCCGTAGCCAGCGTAGGGTGAATATTTGACCTAAAAACAAAGGAAACTCTGCAAAGAGGGGGCTGTGGCGGCCATGCACACATTTATAAAACAAGGCAAAAAGAAGGCGAAATAATTATTATAAGGTTATAATGGATGGCGACTGGAATATTTTGTGGCGGTGACAAATGGTGGCTGCTGGGTAGCCAAATGTTATCTTGAGACTCCGCTGGAAGCGTAGAATGAGTGTGTTGTGCAAGGTTACTGATTATGATGCCTTGTCTTTGAATCTGGATACTAGAACTCCAAACATGCGACTGTTAGTCATTTCGCTCAATCTTGCTACTTTATTCTTGCAGTCACCCATTGCATTGAATACTGTCGAATGCTTCCTCCAGCGTAGGGACAGTATGCCTGGGATATCACTAGGTATGAGTCGTATGTCTTCAGGCAGCTCCTGTGCAGTAGCTCGCGACACGAGGTAGAGCGACGCCGGTTAGCATCAGCCGCTGTTGTCTTGGTGGACCAGATTGAAAACTCCAGATACAAAATGTTTTACCAGTCTTGCTCTGGCGATTTTCTCCCCTTGTACGTAATCTTCTGGCAAGAAATGGTCAGATCACACCACTGTAGTGTCACCTTTTTTTTACTCTCCTTCTCTTTCCTCCCTTCGAATAGCAACAGTCCATTTCCTTCCACAGTTCAGGATGATGGAAATTTATGGAAAAGACGAATACCATTTGCTGGGGCCGGGGAGTAACGCCGGTCACCAGTACATCCTGGAACACAGCAATGGTCGTGGTTGGTCGGCATCCGAAAACAAGACAGCGAAAAATCACTCCAGCCGCTATAAAGCAAGCAAAACTGTTTCTTCTATCCAGATTTACAGCTTTAATAATTTCAGTAATCTCAATGCCGAAGGAAGTGCTAAAACTAGTAACGGTGGAACTGCATGCATTCCATTCATGCACATGCAGCACCTGATCACATAAGCACGCGACAAGCCTAAAATCCGTGTACTTTGCACATCCCGTGCACTTGACAAGCTAAGCCTGGGAGCATCAATCGCATGCCCTCTCAACTTTTCGAGGGCTTATTTGGCATATCATCTATACAATCATGATGTAGTTGTGTGACTTCAACTGACTTGACGTTGTTTTGTTCATCGTCTGCTAGTACAGTACACTGACTGTACACCATGGTAGATCTACACCAGGTACACAGACACAGTCATATCTACCAGGGAGTCGTATCTGTACTTGACACTTGTACTGCAGTGCTGGCAACTGAAATCCGACCCCCTTGGCGGCGCGGCGGTGCGCCGCCAAGGGGATCGGATTTCAGTTGCCAGCACTGAGGTCTGTAGTACATGGTACATGACATTGTAGTGCCCGGCCTACGACTCCCTGGACTGGTCTACACTACACTACAGCTACAGTACATGTAGTCTACACGTACGTAGTCGCACAGTTCGGCGGCGCTGCAAAGTCCGGTGCCACGCGGCGCCAGGTAAGCGGCGGTAGGCGTAGTCGCTATGATTCGATCACACACTGACAAAGACATGCAGTAAACTCAGTTTAGCTGTTTACTGCACTACAAAGGTAGTAAGTAACTGTAGTTTACTGTATAGTGTATACCATGGTATACAGTACAGACTCAGTCATCACACAATGTCATGTTGTTGGTTGACAGCATGTAACAAGGACACCGTGTTCGGAAACAGTGACAACTAAAACAAGGTTTATAATGCGAAGGACTAAAGGGACGCTGGTCTAGGAGTGCGGCAGTTTTTGCACCATGGCAACCAGGAGTGCGCGCACGCGACAGCCACCAGCGCAAAGCGCTCCAGACTTGCGGCGGTAGAGCGAGTGAGACACTTCGCCGTGACCCAGTACGAGTGCAGTCTTGAGCTACAGCTACGGCCAGGCTAGGCCCGCGGCCAAGGGAAAAATATTTGCCGAACGTGTGTTCGAAGCGGTTCATGTTCACTTCTTTCGATGATTACTAGTATTATCAATATCATGATGTCTTTTTCAACTTCTAATAATTCTACCACTGTACCAGTGAATATTATCACTTCAATATTATTTATTAGTGCAGTAATTGCCAAGACAGAAGACTGCAGTACGAACTCGTACTCGTAGCAGCAGCAATGTCAAGAAGAGCAGGCAGCGTAGCAAAAGCAGTCACAACAACGCAGACGCAATAACATTTTCAGCAGCCGTTCATCTCAGAGGGGATGCAGCGCCAAACTGCGAGGGTGAGGTGGTAACTCTCACAACCAATGCCTCCGCAGGTAAGTACTAGTAAAGCCTCTTGTGCGGGAAAAATGAATTGCACATATCATCAAACAAATTCAAATTCAGTAAACTACTTTGAAGTACAAAAATCAATTTAAATGCATGAATCTTCACTAGTTTGAGGGAAAGAGACAAACGGGAAAAGTCTGAACAAAAAATTGACTGTCACCACCAGGACTCGAACCAGGGACCCTCGCTTGTAGCTAGCGATGCTCTAACCACTGAGCTATGGTGTAGTCGTCATCCCAGCAGAGACCGTTCAACATTTTCTTCAGACTTCGTAACTCACACTTCCTGTGAATCCACACAGGCGGGTGGGACGCAGCCCTCACTGTACCCACACACTTCACGTACACTCTAGCACGCGTGCAGCCTCAAGTCATAAAAATGCATGAATGTTAGTATTAAACACAAAAATAAAAAGTAAAAATCAATTGGAACACAAAAAAGAGACAAAAACCCTAGGTAAAAGAGCCCACAGAAACATTACCGTACTGGCAAAGAACGGCAGCTATTTACAAAGGCCCTATTCCTACGCCTGTATGATGCCCGGGACCCTCTGATACAGACAAGTACTATTATATAACCCTGTTCTTACTCGAACATGCCTCCGGATAGCACACGACTCGTTGTTTTAGAAGACTGTATTATAATGTTTTACTCTGACTCTGATCGAAATCATCTTGCAGTACAAAGGAAAGTTCTGCTTCTCTCGAAGCAGAAGCGGAGATTCAAAAAACATTCAAATCAAAAGATTGCGCGAAAGCAGTGTACGCGACTACGCGCATCAGACGTGAATACAACATGAGAAGTGAAAGCAGTGTACGCGACTACGCGCATCCAGACGTGAATACAACATGAGGAATGAAAGCAGTGTACGCGACTACGCGCATCAGACGTGAATACAACATGAGGAACGAATGCGTAGTAGTATGATAATGCACAACAGTACAACAAGCAGTGCTGATAGACACATAAAACGGAGTGGCTCTGCACCATTATCAGTGGGCTGGATATAGACTGTACAAACCCAATACTAGTACAATACTAGTATTAGATAAACCTTGTTATAGTTCACACATGTTGTTAGTTTGACAGCATGAAACAAGGCGGAGGACACAACACCCAGCTGGAGAAACTAAAGAAGTCAGTTACGACTGCCCTTGAAGCTGAGAAGTTGTGTGAGCTCAGTCTGTGCGAACGGTAGGTTCATTATCCAAACAAATGGCGAAATAAAAAGTTGCCAGAAGAATAACCTCTACAAATAACCACTTGTGTTATCCACACGTATCAACTACTTATCAGCATTTCAATGAATATTCTGATTCTGAAAACAATCGTTTCAATGCTCGACCTTATTATAATGATGATAAACTGAACACAATTCAAGAATACTATAACTCAACACATAAGAGATTGGAACTCAGACGGTGAGCCAAGAAAAAATTGTAACATGGAAAAATGTGGGCACAAGGCACTTTCATGCCGTGGAATGTCTCCGTGCTCCTTGTCAGTTTTGTGCTGGATTGTGCACGTCTGACTCTTCAAAATCTGGCTTAGTTGGTAGACTCAATCGCATAACTTGTGCCCACATTTGTCCATGTAACATAAGTGATATGAATGTTATCTAATCTGGCACTCAATGTGTGACATTTTGTGTGTTATCTTGCAATATCACGCGACTCAATATCACATCAGACTAATTATACCAAAGTTTCTCTGCAGGGACTGGGAGGATGGGAGTTGAAAAATCCACAGCTGATGCAAACCGGATTTTTAATGTATGATGTATATGTGTTTTTTTTCTGCACCCTACTAGGTTCATCGTTTAGCTACCCCACAGCTGAGTGCCATACTGGTCATGACGTAACTACAGAAACAGGAAAACTTGCCGGGGAGCTGAGCGAAAGTCAAGGTAAGAAACTAAGAATCACTCCGCGACATCTGAGGCTTCATGCAAACGGTGATAACGGCACACGCGCCATGACTTTGTTTTGTAGGCTCTGTTGAGAAGCGACACTCCAACGCGTTCACCTGTGACCACCACGGCACAATGTATAGCGCGACAAGGCTGGTGTGATATTCAGTACTGAGAACGTGACCGCGGTCCGAGCAACAAACAACACCTTTGTGCAGTTGACAAGACCCTTGTTCACCCTTGACCATTCCTGGAGCAATATAAATCTAAATCTGCAAAAAACAAACTCTCTCTACAGCTACTTGTTTTCTCCTGCAACCTTCTCCGGGACTGTGCTGCTTTTTAAAACGACTGTCATGTCCAGCAAAATCCAGCCTTATCATGCTCAACTAGGGTCAGGACCATACAGTTGTTGCCCACAGGGACAGTTGTCTGTGTACTGCTGCGGGGTACTGATGTTTTATTTGGCTGGATTTCATCAACAACGACTACTTTACCATTCAAATGGTTGGTTGTTACCTGTGATCTCTGTGTTCTCTTTGTAGAACTTTATACCTGTGCATGGCCATGATCCCATGTACAAACAGCCCCAGAGAGTACCCATGCGTGCTGGCAGCTTACTCATCTGGGACCAGCGTGTGGCGCACGGCAGTCGGCCCAACAACAGCACGCGAGCAAGGTACGTCAGAACACTGCTACGTATATGAGTATTCGTGTGCCTGTGTGTATGAGTGTGCGCTCGTGTGTGTGTGTCCGTATTTGTTTTAAAGTTTGATGCAGTGGTTTGTACTAGGTGCTTTCCCGCCTACTCAGTTCTCACCAACCAGACTGATATCTATGATAAAGCTCTGGTCTACGGTACATGAGTAGATGATGCTCTCCGGATATCTAGCAGCATCTAGACCCTCCTGGAATACGGAGAACTTAATTATGGGCTGCTTATCGCTATAGGCTACTGACATGTATTGTACTATGGTACTTGAAGTCTTGAATAGTAGTCGTTGGTGGGAAAGGATCATCCCTCTAGGCTATGTGTGGGTTCGTGTTATGACAAGTTCTTGTGGACCTACAATGTCCTCTGCAGGTATGTTCAATTTGTAAAGATGTTCCCATCCATCAACCTCCGCTCAGAACGAGCTAAGAATCGTGGACAGCTTATCAAGGACAAGGTATGTTGCGGGTGCTCCGCCGGCTGATGTGACCAGTAATGGATGTGTCTGTCCTGCTGCTAAGTATACGAGATCTCGTAGTCCTTAGGCTGTTTTGTTGTCCTGCTGCTGCCTAGCGGATCATGTGATTGTTCGCTTCCCTGTGTGTGCTCTGGGTACTGCCCCTCGCGTTGTTTCCTGTAGCTGTGTGCTTATTGTGCTGTTGTCTGTGTTCTTGTATTCACATGCCGGATTCCCTTGCATTCATGTATCCACATCATCCGGGTGACGTCACATGCCTATCATAGTGCCAGTGGTGTAACGATGTGCTAGTATTGTTTTCCTGTGTGATGACATTCCCCAAACTGTCTCCTGTCTCGCATGCGCACGTGTGATATGAGCATGCATGATTCGTGAGTCTTCAGTCAGCGAGTCTTGATACACACATGTAACACAGTGTTATCTCTGTGTTTACACGGTGTACTTGTAGGTTGAACTAGCTGGTGTCGACTTGACTGACCTGGGCAAGAAGCTGTTTGCCCTCAAGGCATGGGCATCCGCGCACACGAAGGTGCCCCGCGCCAAGGCTAAGAAAAAGACATAGACTACGTGTTCGCATGGCTCTTTGTACATTCACAGTTGAGTGCCTCGTTTTATGTGTGTATGTTTAAATCATGTACACCCTCTGATGGGAGTATGATAATGTAGTCATCTAGGACAGCTGGACTGTCCCTAGTGTTCCAAGTGCATACTGACGCTAACCTCCAATGTTATATCCAGCAAGTATCAGATCTGCACTATCGCACATAGAACTGGTGTATATTTCTTTACTGTGTTGACTCACTACCCTACTAGCCACAGTCATATTTATATCAACAATAACGTGGGCACCGCATTATTTTTTGTTTAGGAGCTGTCGGTATGCCGGTAGCATGGGTCACGCTAGTGCAAAATAGGCTAGACTACATGCAGCCAAGAACCAGGCACTATTCCATCCAAGAAATAGTGGGAGTAGCTATCCTGATGCCTTGCAACATGTCCAAACCACTTCAACTTGATGCTTGGTAACGAGAGAGCTTGGAAGCTCAGGGCCCTACGCTATGCTTTTTTGCCTTGATGACCGAGACAAAAAAAAGCATAGGGATGTCATAAATTCTTATAAGTTTCTACTTTTTGTTTTTAGACATATTAAACCTGGGATTCGAACCCGCACTATCGCCCTGCATGCATCCCCCGATACACTTCGCATACATACTAATTCTTCCAAGTTGCTTCACGTTATGATCTTGTATTTGAAAGCCCTATTGGAATATGCATTGTGGCCAGCCGTTTTTGATTGTACGGTACGGTCGGGATAGGTACGGTCGAGGGTAATACGACACCGTCTACCGCCTTGATGACGGCAAAAAAAATTTTGGATGTTATAAATTTTTCAATTCTCCTATTTTTTTCGGGCATTACCTGGGATTCGAACCCGCACTATCGCCCTACATGCATTCCCCCATACACTTCGCATTCATACTCATTCTTCCAAGTTGCTTCACGTTATGATCTTGCGGTTGAAAGCCCTATTTGAATATTGCGGCCAGCTGTGTTTGATGGTACGGTACGGGACAGGTACGGGATAGCGCCAGGCGTGACACAAACACACAAACACTAAATTAAAGCTGTGTGGACCCTGGCTAGCGCCAGACGTTACTGAAGTAACGTCTTCTGCATAGCTACGGGAATAAAACTAATTATGGACCTTGCTTAAGTATTTTTTTAAATAGTTCAATACTCGTAAAATGAGTGCCAATGGGCAAATGTCCGGTGCTGCACTGAGAACGCATGAGTGGTGACATCTCATACTGCAATAGGGACTACTTGTATCACGACTAAACAACTTGGTCGTGTTGCTTGATTGCTGCGTCCATCAACTCAATGCACACGTCGGTGGCTTGCTGCGCCAAGCGGCTGACTGCGTGGAAGTTGAGGAAGCCATGGGATATTCCGTCGAATGGGTGTAGTGTCACATCCTTGCCGAGTGCGTGCAGACGACGCGCCATGACGATGGAATCATCCAAGAGGGGGTCAAATGAACTTGGCTGAAAGGTACAACAGAACGGATGGAGAGAGAGAGTGTGAGAGAGAGAGAGAGTGTGTGTGTGTGTGAGAGAGAGAGAGAGAGAGAGAGAGAGAGAGAGAGAGAGAGAGAGAGAGAGAGAGAGAGAGAGAGAGAGAGAGAGAGAGAGAGAGAGAGAGAGAGAGAGACATGCACACACACGCACACACACACACACACACCTGTACTTGTACTTGTTGCTCACTGCCAAAACTGGTCACGTGGGTCTCCCCGGGAGAGGGGAGAGAGACTCTAAAGGAATCTTGGAAAGATGACTCAATTGGTTATTGAACCGCCCAACGGCCGACACCCCCTGAAATCCCCAAAACTCTGGGTGGACTTGAAAACGATCCCACTTATGGGCTCACCACACCTCAGTAAGTGGGTGTGGACAAGGTGCAGAAAAAGGATTGACGGCATCAGGGTATCCGTCCTGGGATCCAACTGCAGTTACCCCTGCCCCCAGTGGAGGTAATACTTGCTACTAGTGCGGGTGGCTAAATCAGGCTGGATCTGAATTAGACATCACTAGCACCATCGATTACACAAGAGTTAATCTAGCCAGAAGCAGTCCATGGTTAACAGGTATGTATACTTCAAATAGAAAGTATATGAACCCTGGAACCAACAAAGGTGGCAAGTACAACATTACACCTTCAAGCAGCCGAGCCCGTTGGCAACATACCCAACACAGGCATAAGTGTACCCACCAACTGAACTAGCTGGCACACACACACACACACACACACACAGAGTAAGAGATGACCCATAGCACGAAGAAATCTATCGGCAAAGAAACATAGCTTTCTTACTTGAACACCCACAAAGGAGCACAATAATGTAGCATTTTGAAATGTTCTTGTACTCAAAGATACCGATAAGAAGTACGGCTGAGCCTCAGGCAACTCTTCCACTAGACAGCAGGGGTCCTTCTCCAATGGAGGTCGCTGTCATGGAAGTTCTATCAGCTCATACTGCACACTACTCTCTGTGGAAGGGGTGCTAGTAACCCACCTTCCCATTCCTAGCAGGGTCCAGCACATACATGTAGATGATCTATAATTATGTGCTTACCAAGGTGCTCTGTGTACACTTCACATGACTGACTATTAGAGAGAGGTTAAGCTGCACGTTATTTCTGACGTGATGCGCAATATCACGTCAAATTAGGCGTAAACCTCCAAATTTCGACGTGAGCTGCAGGTCACTTGCGTTGTTTTCCAACGCGCGAGCTGAACTTTCGTGTCACGTAAAGCTTAACCTCTCAATTAACACCCCTTCCCAGACACGCAATATGTCTCAGGCACAATCGATTTTCTATGGAACTCACATGGCCAGCTACTCATTACACACAGACTAGCTGCTCCGGACATCGCTACTCAATACACACAGACTGCTCCTTGCATTGATCAGTATTAAAGGCTTGAAAATGCTAACAGTACAGTCAGACCTCGCTTAACCGCACACATCCGTTTTCCACAAAAATATCCGGATAGGCGAGGGAACTGGATAACCGAACACCGGTTACATTGGATGCATCACGTATGCTGTAAATCTGTAGCCAGCTATTTTCTTCCGGGTCGCGAGGGATCCGGATAAGCGAGATCTGACTGTACATCACACCCAGACCCAGAGCTACAGGCCAGGGCCTGTCACAACATTGCTGACCTCTGACTCTGTGGCTCCAGCAGATCCTGTGAAGTACGTACATGTGCATGACTGTACTTCAGAATTAGGTTGTTTACATGCTCATCATGTCACATGTAGAGACTACACAGAAGACTCTCTACTCTAGGTCTCCTTTTTGGTGAAACACACTTCCAACATTGCACATGTTGTAAGGTTGCCTGACTTAGTTACATGTACATGACTATTGCATCTAGTCACAATTCACACACCTACGTGTGGTATAGCAGTGCTTGGGTTTTCCGGGGCATCGGAAAGGTTCCTTCTCGAAAGAGTATTGGACAGGGGTGTATTTGCGGACAGTTCCTGATCAATAGGCCAGTTTGTCAATACGATAAGTACGGAATTAGCACTCCTCAGCTACTGGTATGTGAATACATAGCTCATACCGTACTGCCATGTGTGCTATAGTGGCTTACCAGCAATGCAACCGATGGTAAGCTGTGCAGCATCTCATCACTGGCCAGCAGTGGAGAGAGGTAGGCCGGCGAAGCATTCAGGATGGTGGCATGACGTTGGTGGATGCCCGACTGCAGCTGTGACAGGTGACCGGTGTTCGGGTGATACTCTGGCGTGCTGGACAGGACAAGAGAAGAACACCATGAACTGGTACTCACAGAGCAATCAGCATTGCGGAGTACATCCACAGCATAGCCTAGCAGCGCGAGCACAGAGAGACTGAGAGAGTGGATTCCGATGACTTTAAGGAGACTATAGCAAGGGCAAAGGCAAGTCACACGGTCCACGTCCACCAAACACCTGCCTCTAGTCACAGAGCTCTCTGTCCTCATCCATCACCAACGTTGCATCAGATAAAGAAAGCAGGACAAAGGAAGCGACGCAGTTTTGTTTCAATTCCAGGTGATGAAAATCAAAGCTCGAGGTGATGAAAATCAAAGCTTGAGGTGATGTGCACACAGCTACCCAGAAAGTGACAAAACCATACAATGCTGCTCAATGAAATCCGGTTGTGCACAGCATACACAGCTACCCAGAAAGTGACAAAATCACAGCTAACCAGAAAGTGACAAAGTCACAGCAAAGCACTTTAAAGTACAGTGCTGCTCAATGAAATCCGGTCGCGTGAGTCAAGTTTGCGCCTTGCACCATTTCGCAGCCCAATGTTCGCAGGTCTAGGGCAACGCCCAGCACGTACGTGAGTGACTCGACTGGATTTCATTGAGCAGCACTGTAGGTTCTTTCACATTGCATAAGCACAAGACATGAAGTGTGAAAGTTGATTGTCGATGTGCTAAGAACGTGACTTGGTGTAGTTTCACCGTAGTACACGTGGACACACACACACACGCACGCAGAGGGAGACTGCAGCCTACAGCCAATTCCGGCCCATATTGTGCGAACAGCTCTCACATTGGGTGCACTGAGCAACCTCCCAGAGAAGGTGCCTACGTTGGCGTGGACAAAGTAATGTAACGCCTATCATTGTCACTACGTCGCATACAGTCAAACTTCAGTAGAACGTATGAGGGAGTAGTAAAACGCTGGTATTTACGTACTCCCTGAGCGTACCTCTAGGGGACATCCACCTCAGTGATTCACAGGTGAGGTACTTCACACCTGAGGTCTGGGAAAGGATACGCAGGGTCGTCGAAACAGCACTCCACACCCGATGAAAGGAGAAAAGGGTGTTAGACCCTGGGTATTTAATGTTGAAGTTTAACTTTTATTTCATGCCACCTTGCTTGTCACACACCAATATCGCAACCACGTTAGCTATAATTTTACAAGTTACTGTCTCCACGCCGACTGTTCACATTACAAGGTAAGGGTATATATTATTGTGAAATGGGCAATCCTATTTGCACCGAAGGAATTTTTACTGGAGTGACAGTCTATGCACCTCTTATCAGCTGTCACTATCCAAAGATGCCAACGTTTGCCAATTCTAATTTGCTAATCCCAGGAATGCACTATACAGTGAAATTTCCAAGGAAAAGAAGAACTGGTATCTCACCTGCCACTCCCCGGTACGCATTCAAACATGCCCGCAGCGTTCCAATGGGTAACAGCGGATCCATTACGCTTAGGCAGCGTGCCGGTGACAGATCCAGTGAGATTTTCAGAGCAGGGTACGCGCCCAGCACCAGACATGGCTTCGGAAGCTGGTACTGCGCAGCGAGGAATGCCACTCCGAAGACAAAGTTACCTCCGGCCGAGTCGCCGGCCAGGATGACTTTCTCGGCAGTGGTGCCCAGGCTGGTGGCGTTCCTCAGCACCCAGGCGTACGCGTAGAAACAGTCGTTGACGGCACGTGGGTACGGGTGCTCGGGGGCCGTCATGTAGTCAACGGACACCACGGGAACGTTGAGCTGGTTGGCCCAGTGGCTTAGATAGCTCTGCATGAACAATACACCGCAAGGAAGACACATGCATAGGGTATACTAATATTATGTACAGTGATGCTCAATGAAATCCGGTCACGCGAGTCAAGTTTGCGCCTTGCACCATTTCGCAGCCCAGTGTTCGCAGGTCTAGGGCTGCGCAACGCCCGGCACGTACTTGAGTGACGCGACTGGATGTCATGGAGCAGTACTGTACTATTGTATATGGGGCCAAATGAAAACCTGGTGCACATCCGTGTTACACACATGGTACAGTATCTTGTTTTATTGGCTACGGCAGCGGAGAAATGGATGGAGCATGGTGGCAGCAAAGCACACCCATTTGTTTCCAATGACCTAGCACATGTGACTGTGACGTTTGCGCCAGAAACCCTCCACCATGGAAGTGAATGATGACTGCCTTAGAAGGCTCAGAGCTGGCACTCTGCAGCAAAAAGAGAGTGTTGAGCATGGTACAGAACAAATCGTCAACGTCAACCGCACATGACATGCTAACACCTTTGTTTGTTTGTTTTGAAACTCGGATGTTTTTTTCTTCTTTTTTTTCTCTACAAAATCCACATTATCTCCAGACACTGGGGTGAATAATGGAGTGTGCATGTGGTGGTGGGGCTCAGCCGACCAGAGGTCTCGGCTTTATAGCTCCATGGACGCACCAAAGGGGGATCGAGTAGGAGTATCCAAAAGACCACGGACAGCTATTGTACTCTACGGTCGCAGAGCACACATACAAATGCCACCTTACTTCTCACAGTGACTTACATGAAGGCCGAGGCACCGTCCATAGAAGCTTCTCCGCTCCATACTCTCAGCAGTGTCCAGAAAGTCGTCCGGAAACTGAGTATGATCAACGATCAGGTCGCCAGTCTTGTCCATGCCACTTGCACGACAGCGTAGATGACTTTAAAAAGCTGCGCGTGATCCCTGAGCAGCTCTGAATGTTCTTCAAGTGCTGACACAGCCTGTGCGAAATCTCTCTTAGTATTCGATGACGTAAGCAGTGACTTGATGATGTCATCAAGCGCCAATGTACACGTGGAGAATATGGATACACTAGATCGCAGTCCGTTGCTGGCTACACCCGGGTAAGCATTGTAACGGGAACATTGCTGCAGCAAGTAAGGGATGGTGCTGAGCAACGACCCGATCGCAGCGCACAGCATATGACAAGCGGAAGCCAATCGGGACCTCTGCTCCGGGCTCAGTGCTCCGCCACCGTTGCTGCGCTGTTCCTGCTGGAGACGCTGCACTTGCGCTAGCAGCCCTTGCAACGCTGCGGTTGTGACACGCGGTGGAGCGGAATAGTGACGCGCTGCACTGCGTGACGCGGGGCATTGCCAGTGATGGTGTGTCACCAGCGACGCAGTGTACTCGCCACGACCTGTGTCCGCTACACTCACCAAGTTCCTGGTACTGACAACAGCTACTGAGCAGGGAGCACCGGTATGCTGTTTCACCACACGGTGCAGCTGGGCAATACGCCGAACTGATACAGCGGGAGCGAGAAAGCAGCCGCTGTGAAGCAACGACAGGTCGAGTGGCGTTACGTGCTACTGTTGATGCCGCCATAACAACAAGCTAGGCAATAAGAGTCCCTTGCCAGGGCAGGCAGTCCAATTGGTTTCAAAGGTCAGGCAAAATCACAAGTCCTGCGGAGCACGTACACGAACACATGTTCAAAGCGCATGCAAGGCAATTGCAAGCGCATACACACACAAAACAGTTGTGCACGGCACATTCAAAGTACACACTGCTCACACATGAAGACACATAAGCACATATGCGCGCGCACGCGCGCACACACACACACCGACACACAAGCAAACAGAGAGACAGACACACACACAGATGAGACCCTGACCAAACACATGTACTAGTAAAAGACCGCATGCACAATGTCAATGTGATGCACACCTCCAAGACGGAATGGGCGCTTTCAATAGTACACATACTACTTCTGGTGCTTTGAAGATCCAGAAAACCCCAGTGTAACACCGGCTTTAGCCTACAGGTTTGTACACACTGTGGGTGACATTGCATACAAGTAGATCATCACATCTAGTACGATTGTTCTTCCACTTCAAGAATCGTCCCTTCGTTTCACAGCACAGAATAGCTGTCTCTCAGCTGGTAATCAGCAGGGACATTCTCTACTTGCGAAGACTGAGTGATTGCCAGCACTCGCCCTTTCCTTCCACAAGCGATGTATAGAATAATAATATCACTGTTCGAGTATTTTTCTTTCAAATCTGAGACCATTGACAGGATCGGAAGGAGAGCTCTACTGCAAGCCAGAAGTCAGGCTGGCGTCAGCCTGTCGTGAAAAGTAACGAATTCAAACCGCTCCTCCACAAAATCATTACAGTTAGCAAAGAAGCTAGTTCCAACCAATCCAAGTAGAGTGACTTTCAGGAACTATAAATCCAACGTCTTGTTCATTCAAAGACAGTGCTTTTTTCGCTTCTGCACTGTCTTTGACTTTTGAGTTACGAGATGTATGCGCTCAGCCGCTCACCTGGGTCACCATGGTCACGGCTAGGCCTCCGCGGAATATGCTCGTATTTTTACCGATAATTCCTTTGAGCATTGCTCAAAATTACGTCCGATAATTCCCGTAATTCCACCAATAATTCTCACAATAATGCTTTTTTCTTCCCTTTTTTGCAGATACCGTACCGCTTACGGGTTTTTTTGCCACTTGTACGGGCAAAAAAATCACGGTTCGCGTGAAACTCGGCTGGAAGCTTTTTTTTCTTTCTCTTTTGAAATACCGGGCGATCAACTCATTCAGGATCACAAGCTTTTTGGTACAAATCAGGGTGTTAAAATGGAAAAAAATTGAAAAAAGGGGGGCATTGCTCAAATTTTACCGATTATTCCACAAAAATTGCCAATAATTCCTGTTTTAAAAATCACACCGATAATTCCCGAAATTATGCCGGCATATTCCGCGGAGGCCTAGTCACGGCGAAGTGTCGTCGCTCTCCCTGCTCTCCGGATCTCCGCAGCCTACTAGTACACAACGCTTTGCGCTGGTGGCTGTCGTGTGCGCGCACTCCTGGTTGCCATGGTGCAAAAACTGCCGCACTCCTAGACCAGCGTCCCTTTAGTCCTTCGCGTTTATAATCTAGCGAAGGACTAAAGGGACCGTCACTTAATTTTTGCCGACTACCCGCCAAAAAAATCTTTTCGTTTCACGTGTCAGACACGTCCGCGAGCGCGTACGATCGACTCGCGCGCGCCCGCGCTACCTTTCACGTCAGGCAGCACTAATCAGTCTAATGCCTAATGCCCAGGCAGCTGACTTTATTTTCGGAGAAACACTACTCATTGTAGTAAAAAGTAACAATGAATAGCGATATCATCTAGGAAGGATCGCTACCCTAACGCGAAGGAAAGGCCTTGCGCGGCTGCTCTACGAAGTGTTGAAGAAAGACTCATCAAAGTTTAATAGTTGGTGGACGAACAACTCGCTGGCGCCGGAAAACTTGGCCCCCAACGATGGTATTTGGTGAATCATCAAGCATAATGTCTTGTAGCAGTGTTCACCGAGGAAGGAGAACGCTCTAGTCGCTGCTGTTGTCCGTTTCATCCACGTTGGGCGTTAGCTGCACCGCGCCTATTGTGTTTTAGTATTCCATGGACACACATTAGCATTCAGAGCGATTGTGGAGCCACAATTTACTTTACACAGCGTTGTATTGTCCACGAGCGCAAACTTCATTATCAGCAGTAACTGTTACTCTTCATCCTACATGTAGACTTGGAGTATACACGGCCTTGTCACGACAGCGACAGCTCTACAGAGTGTTCAAGTGAGAAACATTAATTTCTATTGTTGGTGGACGAATAAATGGCTGGTTCCGAAAAAACGCGGCCTGCACCGATGGTGTTTGGTGGATCATCAAACAGGGTGACCAGCAGTGTTCACCGAGGAAGGAGAATGCACTCGCCACCACTCCGATTCATCCAAGTGGGCGTTAGCTGCGCCGCGCCTATTGTGTTTTAGTATTCCATGGACGCACACTAGCGTTCTCAGCGATTGTGGAGCCACAACATATCTTCATGCGGCGTTGCACTGTCCAAGAGCAGAAACGTCAGCAGTGACCCATCATCATACATGTAGGTTTGGAGTATACACACCATGCGCCAATGGGCCTTGGCACAACAGCGGCAGCTCTACGAAGTGTTCAAGTGAGAAACATTTGTTTCGACTTTTGGTGGACGAACAAATCGTCGGTGCCGAAAAACGTGGCCTGCGCCGATGGTGTTTGAACCATTGAGGGCTCCGGAAGCAGCAGCTGAGCCAGATCAGCCAGTCTTGCCAACTCTCAGTTGCCGGACTCCGTGCTGCAGCTAGCAGCACTGGCACCAGCCGGAAACAACAGCGGCAGCTCTATGGAGTGTTCAAGTGAGAAACATTTGTTTCGACTTTTGGTGGACGAACAAATCGTCGGTGCCGAAAAACGTGGCCTGCGCTGATGGTGCTTGAAACATCAAGCATGGTATGTGGTGACTGTCAGTGTTGATCGAGGAACTTGGAAGGAGAACACTTAGGCCGTCGACCGTTCATCCATTTCGTTAGCTGCACCAAGTATATTGTGTCCTTGTATTCCATGGGCACACAATCATGAAGCATGGCGTCTGAGCTGTGTTCACAGAGCGGGGAGATGCTCTTGCTGCTATCTTATCCGTCCTGTGTATTCCCAAGTGCCGAAGGCTCACAACGATGGTGTTGGACAAGTCAGATAAAATAGAGTCAACGTAAGTACGCATGTGTACTCTTACTGACTGAAACATAAGTGGGGTGTAAGAGCTAATTCAAATGGTGTCGTGACATTCTCATGTACGAGGTTAGTGTGTAGTACTTGTTACGTACTGAATTCTGTGACTTTGTTTTGTCTCCATATACTGCATGCATTCACGTTTCACAGTTATCAGTTTGACCCTGAGTTCATGTCTGTTATCCCGTGTCTCCTCTACTTATTTTTGTTTCCACACGGTTCATGGTGTAGCGCTGCACGTGTTCCGTTAGTTAGAACTTCAGCATAAATCGCAACTACTTGTACTTTCAGACATGTCACGTGATTGTTGCCAGGGTTTGAGCCAATCAGAGCGTTTACAGGCAGGGCCTGAACCCCTGATCATGCCTTGCCTGCCAGCTCTACTACGATATTACATGTCACGTACCCGCGCGCGCGCACGGTTCTCCTGCGCTTGGGCTTGCTTTCCCTTGGTAGTTGGAAGTCAGTGGCTGTTAGTACTCTTAGATTATGTACAGAAAGTGGTGGACATCACGCAACTGCATTGTAAATTAAAGGGTGGTTGTCAACTGACAACCGCATAATTTTTCGACATAGTTAATAAAAGAATTTTCTTCTAAAGAGTGAAAAGCAACTAAATAGAGCGGTTGTCGGTTGACAACCCCCCCCCCCTTTTATTTAGATTATGTATCTGAAGTAAACACAACGTAGAAATATCACAATTGTCTCTTGTGTATTATATCCGTCTGATGTCACCAGATCGTCACACGGTGCTGTGACCAAGATACGGATCATGCCGAACGCTGATTCAACTGGACGAATCGCGAGGCTTTTCAGATGCAGGGACACAATGGAAACTGAATGACTTCAGAACAGCACTGAAGCGTTATGTTATCATGCAAGACGCCTTTCTGCGCCGCACAAACACAGGCGGTACTACAGCAGAAGATGTCACTCACTATTCTGCAGGTGCACTGGTGACAGGCGCATGCAAGTTCACCAGAAGGAAGCGGTCTGATGGTAACTGGAATGCCAGCAGTATGAGAGGGTGTGCATTCTGCGGCGGATCTCACCTGGACAAGAGCTGCGCGAAATACACAACAGTAGCACAGCGGAAAGAATAACTGATTGAACAGAAGCGTTGCTTTGTGTGTTTGCGCACAGGGCACCGGTCAACTCAGTGCAAGGCCACCCGCAAGTGTAATGTGTGTTCTCGCATGGGTCACCAATCAGAGTCACCATCATGTCACGATCTGCCCTGAATCTCAACAGAAATCTGACAGCAGTACCAACATAGTAGCTGACCAGCCTGTGGCTGACGAGGTACCAGCATCTAGCGCAACAGCAGCTAGTGCAGCATCAACCAGTATCGCCATTGACCGTAAGATAGTCAGTCGTCTTGATCGGTGCAGATTTCCTCTGGGAGTCTCAGTTGACGTGGAGCACCAGAGGACTTCCGCCAGGACTACAGTTTCTGCCTACCACAGTCGGTTTTGTGGTGACTGGCCGAACACGTCACTCCAAACACTCACCTACGCCGATGAGCAGCCATGCCAGCTATCGTTTCTCTAACTGATGCAACTTCCGACTCCTGCACCATCCCAGATCTGTGGGACCTAGACTGTGTTGACATCCAGGATTCAGGCAATCTTACTAACAACGACCTAGCCATTAGGCAATTCATCATTGTTCTACGACTTTGCCTGCCACCAATCGTCATGACCTGCGATACTGAGAAGGCCATTTTACAAATCAGTGCCAACCCAGCATACAGAGTTGCGACACGATTTCTGTGGTTCGCCAACTCCGACAGTCCATCAGTCACCCCATCCAGCCTGTTCACGCTCATAAGCAGTCCATTTCTGCTTGGCGCGTCTATACAGCATCATTTGGCACAGCAAGATGACAAAACAGCTAGCAGTGGCTGTTGGTGAGAACATTTTCTGCTGTGCCATTGGAGTGTGCACGATACACGAACCCTGCTCTTTTGTTGGCACCGCCTATGTAACTTACTGCATAGGGTGCAAGGTGACCGTTGTCGGTTTACATGTACTCCAGTTATTACACCGTGCATGCACTGAGTCTGTGCTGCACTGTGCATCCATAGGTGTTCGTTTGCGGTAGCGCAAGGTGACACGCAAGGTTGATGGATTGTTTTGTCCGCTGCTATTCGAAGCTCTCGGAAGCGTTAGCTCTGTTCCCCTGTTCCTCCCTGCGCGGAGTCTGTAGTTCTGGCTTGCAGTTGCTGTTACATGCATGTTGGCAGTTGCATGTGTGTTTGGTTTTCAGTTGTCTTTATTTGTTTTGTGTGGACGACAGTTCAATATTCTAGCAGTTGTTGCACTTCCTACTTCTGAAGTACATTCCGTAGTTATCTGCGGTTGGTGTTTGAGAGAGCAAACTGTGTTCTTCTCCAGAGTGGAGTAAACCATTCGCTTGTGTCTGAGGAAAACCCTGTGTGTTGACGAAGAGGTTGACTTGGCTGTAGAGTGAAAGTACCACATGGTCACATGGTCCACAAAATCTTAGAACTACTTGTAACTTAGGGTCTTCTGGCGTATGGTATAATTATATGAGCAGCATGAGAGTGAAGTAAAAGACTATTAGCTCAAACATTCAGTCTTTCAGGAGTAGGTGTTTCATCACGGAATAGGTTCTGCAGTTCACTTACACACTGCAACAATGGACCAGCAGTGTCCAGCATACAATAGAGTCATGTGAATATGTACCGTATGCATACTCACAGCTGCAAGGCCAGCGCCCCGTGGCTGCTTGACTTCTCAATCGATATAAATATTCACAACAGTAAGACTCTGTGATCAATCAGAGCTGTGCTTCGAAGTAGTCACAAATGCCCCATGATCAGTCACAAAACAAAACTTGGCAACCAGTCACAGCTTCCACGGTGCCCCAAGACCAGTCACCAGAAATGACCGTAGTAAATCTGCAGGGAGTTTCATAATCTGTTCATTGCAGAGTCCACTATGCTATGATTCAAGAGGGGGGTAGCGTTCCTGCGGATGCGGAAAACTTGGCTGGAGCCCGAGTGTCACGTGAACCCTGATTTTTAGACTTATTATTTGTTTTACGATGAGCCTATTATACGCGATACAGGCTCAGAACACACTTTTCGTCTAGTTGGCATATCAGGGATATAGGGCGGAGCAGCCCATATCCCCAATTATGACACGCGAGTAATAGTGAAATACGATTGGCGTATTGTGCTGGACTGACTGCGGTAATGTAAAGCTAAAATAAAGCAGTCAGTTTGCCCTTAGCATGGCCTTGTCATGAGGGTGCCACATCCGTGGAAAGGCAACATGCCGGCTAATCTCCCTGAGAAGTTGAGTGGTTATCAGCAGGCGATAACGCTGTGTCGATGATGACCTGTTGATGCCCGACAGGAGCCTTGCGAGGAGAGTCATTGGGCCCGACGGGTAGGTAAAGCCAACTTCCACATGAAGTTTGCGGATGGCCGACATGTAGACATGGACAGATCGGGGCTGAAAAGTTCTGAACAACTCGCCAGCAAAATAACACATAAAGTAAAAAGTCATCACCTGGCAATGGATTCCAGTCATGCCCTTGACAGAACTGGAAGTAACGGGTATCGGCGGAAAAATATTTCCGGCTGGTGCCAGTGCTGCTAGCTGCAGCACGGAGTCCGGCAACTGAGAGTTGGCAAGACTGGCTGATCTGGCTCAGCTGCTGCTTCCGGAGCCCTCAATGGTTCAAACACCATCGGCGCAGGCCACGTTTTTCGGCACCGACGATTTGTTCGTCCACCAAAAGTCGAAACAAATGTTTCTCACTTGAACACTTCGTAGAGCTGCCGCTGTTGTGCCAAGGCCCATTGGCGCATGGTGTGTATACTCCAAACCTACATGTATGATGATGGGTCACTGCTGACGTTTCTGCTCTTGGACAGTGCAACGCCGCATGAAGATATGTTGTGGCTCCACAATCGCTGAGAACGCTAGTGTGCGTCCATGGAATACTAAAACACAATAGGCGCGGCGCAGCTAACGCCCACTTGGATGAATCGGAGTGGTGGCGAGTGCATTCTCCTTCCTCGGTGAACACTGCTGGTCACCCTGTTTGATGATCCACCAAACACCATCGGTGCAGGCCGCGTTTTTTCGGAACCAGCCATTTATTCGTCCACCAACAATAGAAATTAATGTTTCTCACTTGAACACTCTGTAGAGCTGTCGCTGTCGTGACAAGGCCGTGTATACTCCAAGTCTACATGTAGGATGAAGAGTAACAGTTACTGCTGATAATGAAGTTTGCGCTCGTGGACAATACAACGCTGTGTAAAGTAAATTGTGGCTCCACAATCGCTCTGAATGCTAATGTGTGTCCATGGAATACTAAAACACAATAGGCGCGGTGCAGCTAACGCCCAACGTGGATGAAACGGACAACAGCAGCGACTAGAGCGTTCTCCTTCCTCGGTGAACACTGCTACAAGACATTATGCTTGATGATTCACCAAATACCATCGTTGGGGGCCAAGTTTTCCGGCGCCAGCGAGTTGTTCGTCCACCAACTATTAAACTTTGATGAGTCTTTCTTCAACACTTCGTAGAGCAGCCGCGCAAGGCCTTTCCTTCGCGTTAGGGTAGCGATCCTTCCTAGATGATATCGCTATTCATTGTTACTTTTTACTACAATGAGTAGTGTTTCTCCGAAAATAAAGTCAGCTGCCTGGGCATTAGGCATTAGACTGATTAGTGCTGCCTAGGCCTAGCGCCTAGCGCCTGGACTTGGAAAAAAATTGATTTTGCAAGTCTTCAATCATGTTTGCATGTACGCGCTATCCAGCCATGTGGCGTGAACGTGAAAGGTAGCGCGGGCGCGCGCGAGTCGATCGTACGCGCTCGCGGACGTGTCTGACACGTGAAACGAAAAGATTTTTTTGGCGGGTAGTCGGCAAAAATTAAGTGACGGTCCCTTTAGTCCTTCGCTATAATCTACCCGGACTATGTGTACAGTCATGTACATGTAGTGCGGAAACAGTAGATTTACTATAAAGTACTGTAGTCTGTAGTGTAGAAACGAATGTTTCTTCAGAATTCCCAAACTCTTTCAAGTGCAAGAAACGAATGTGTTATTAGGGAGGTTTAGTCCCACGTAATCCGTGGGTACTTTACGTGGGTGTACCACGTGATACTCAGTGACCCACGTACAGACGTTTTCTGATTCACGACATGCCGTGTATGGAGGCTCACCCACGTTCCGCCAGAACGTGGGTGAAAATTAGAATGGAGCGCATTGTGCAAGCTGTGAGGGTGCTCAGCTGAAGAAGTTTCCGAAGCACGAAATCAAAATATTCGATGAGCTTCTTAGGCCCGGGTAGCTTCGTCTTTGACCAGGTTTGGGCCTTTCGCTTTATGCTTTTGTTTGTTCCGTGTGACTAAACACAACATTGCAACGTGGGTGCCCTTCATCCACTTTACGTGGATCACCCACGTACGCGTTTCCGTTACGTGGGAACTAAACCTCCCTATTATACGGAGGATTAGCAAGACGAAATTCGCGTTCGCGTTCGCAAACATTTTCGCGAACTGGATTGCGAACTTTCGCATTTTTCGTTCGGAAAAGTAGTCGGAACAGGAATCGCGGATTACACTTCGGAGGCTCCGGCTACGAATGTGACCTGGTGACAGTGTGACAGTGTGTTAGGCCTCAAATCTTCGCTTTTCAAATAATTCACAGCGATTTAAAGAGAAAAATTTACACAAACTCCAACCTCGTCCCCTTGATATTCCCGCCCTTTCCCTCGCTCCTTTGGCCTTTTTCTTCGCTTCAAATTGTTGCAGTTGCAGATTTATTTCTCTTTGGACGTAGCCGTATAGCCTACATACGTGTTGATTGCAGAGCCATGTCATCCGTTAGTGACCTCCCCAGTCAGGGGACGGCTGGTTCTGCGCGTCCCACGCAGCACGACCCGCTTGTGGCAAATCGTGGAGCTGCAGAGATCCAGAGTGGGAATGCTGTGCCCGAGAGGCCACCACAGCCCACTCAGCGTGATTTGCTTTCTGCCGCATCCCCCACTGTCTGCGGAAGTGGTGGGGTGCCGGCTATGCCCATGCCGCATGGAGGTTACCCGGCCTATGGGTCGTTTTATCTACCACCGCACGGGCTAGCTCCGACTGGAGAGCATCCGTTTTCGGCTGCACAGCGGGCTGTAGGGCTCTGTGTTTCCGCCGAGAACGAAGCACTGCCTGGCCCAGGGACTGAGGTCCTGGAGTCCAGCGGTGATGCAGCCAATACCGGTAGTAATATCGGAGAGCCTGCAGCCAAGCGAGCGGCCAGAGCTCTGGACTTCGCACCGGCCACTGCGGTGGCGAGTCGCAAATTCCTTTTCAACGCCCCTGAGGCGGTGACGAGTTATGTTGAGAAGTATTTTCGGTCTCCGCTCTCTGACGAGCAGCGGAAGGCCATGCACGAGGACCATCCACGGCCTGACACGGCAGCAGCCTATGTGCCCAAGGTGGATGATACAGTGTTGCGCTGGGCTGGTTCCCGTTTCCCCAAGACATCCGACTCGCAGTGGGCGGCTGTTCAACGTGATGTGGCATCGCTCTCTGGTCCGGTTGCATGTATGCTCTCCGCCCTGGTCGAGGCAGAGGAAGGTGTTCCGGCAGTGGAGGAACTCTCCGTACCATCGGCGGAAGTCAAGGACGTGCTCCAGCGCACACTTGTCCTGGTCGGAGACCTGATGGCTTCGATCAATGGCATCCGCCGCCAGTCCATCATCGAGGCTGTGGACAAAGACGTGGCAAGAGTAACCAAAGGTATCCCACCGCCAGGCACTGGGAAGGAGCTGTTTGGTGAGGAGTTTATCTCAGCCATCTCCACGAAAGTGAAATCTGAGGCGACGTTGAACGAGGCGCAGAGGCTGGCGCGCAAGCCACAGCCAAAGCCGGGTTTTCAGCGAAAGGGGTTCGCGTTCCAGTCATCGCGTACCCCGAAGCTGCATACCTTCTCCAGTCGCCAATACGGCAGGGACCGCCAGCAGCCGCCCCACCGAGGCTCATTTCGCCCCCACCGCGGAAGACCGCAAGGGCAGTGGACACCAGGGTCGAGGGGCAAGTCACCACCTCGCCCTCAGGCCCAGTAGTGGGCCACGCGGGGCAGCTCCGAGAATCGCCAACACCATCATCGGAGCTGCAGCTTCCCGTTCCTTGGCGATGGGAGGTACATCATCCACCTCCACCCGCTGGTCGCATTGCGGTGGCCTGGCAGAACTGGGAGCAACTGACGGCGGACCCATGGGTTCGCAGTACCGTCCGGCATGGCCTGCGTATCCCACTGCTGGCTCGCCCTCATCAGCGGCAGGCTCCCAGACAGATGCACCTGGCTCAGGCGGAGCAGGTTGCTCTGCAGGAGGCCCTGTCCAACATGGCAGCAGCGGGGGGCATCGAGCCCACTACAGTGCGAGACGCGACATTCAAGAGCACGCACTTCATGGTACCCAAGAGCGGTGGTCGATGGAGGCTAGTGTTCAACCTCAAAGCGCTGAACGAGTTTGTGGACAACTCCCATTTCAAGATGGAAACGTTGGCAGTCGTACCCGAGCTAGTTCAGCCGAACTGGTGGTTGGCGAAACTCGATCTGAAGGACGCCTTTCACTCGGTACCGGTGCACATTCACAGCCGACGCCTCCTCCAGTTCATGTGGAACGACCAGGTATGGCAGTACACTTGCCTCCCGTTCGGTCTGTCGGAGTCACCCCGCACGTTCACCAAGGTGCTTCGTCCAGTAGCAGCGTGGCTCCGTACAATGGGTCTGCTCATCGTTGTCTATCTGGACGACTGGCTGTTGATAGCACACTCCCCTGCTCTAGTGGCGCAGCAGATCCAGTTTGTGGCAGCCCTCCTAGAACGACTGGGCTTCATAGTCAACCGCCAGAAATCTATCATGGAGCCGACGCAGATCCTGACGTTTCTCGGAGTCGAAGTGAACTTGGTGCGCATGGAATTTTCCTTGCCTCGCGACAAGCTGGACAAGATTCGCTCCGAGTGCCGTCGCCTGCGCAACAAGGGATTTGCTACCCTCGCCGAACTGCGTTCACTGACAGGCAAGATGGTTGCAGCGCGCCCTGCAGTACACCTCGCTATGCTTCATGTCCGGGGACTGCAGTTCCTGCTGAACGAGGCTCTGGCACACCGTCTCGAGACCCAACAGTTGGACGAATGGGCCTGCAGCGACCTGCGTTGGTGGATAACGACGGCGGGGTGCCCGATACCCATGCACAGAGACCCACCCTCGGTCACCATGAGCTCAGATGCGTCCAATGTAGGATGGGGTGCTGCTGTGGATACGGCGCATGCCGGTGGGCCATGGTACGAGTCCGAAGCTGCGCACCACATCAACTGGAAAGAGCTGATCGCGGTATGGTTAGGTTTGAAAAGCCTGCTCCGCAACGCATCCAACCAAACCATCCGGTTGGAAATCGACAATACGACCACCGTGGCATACCTCAATCATCAGGTAGGCACTCATTCTCGGCGTCTGTGTACGCTTGCGATTCAGGTGCTGGAGTGGGCTGCAGCCCGACACCTGGAGCTGGAAGCGGTTCATGTGCCAGGAGCCCTGAACCACACAGCAGACTATCTGTCCCGTCACGTGGAGGAGACGGGCGACTGGATGCTCCCGTACCATGTGTTTACTACCATCCAACAGACATTCGGCCCGCTGAGTGTAGATCTGTTTGCGGCCCGCCACAATGCTCGCCTGCCCCGCTACCTGAGCTGGCGTCCAGATCCAGAGGCAGAAGCAGTGGATGCCTTCTCCACCCCTCCAGAGCTATGGGAGAATGCTTATGCCTTTTCCGCCATTCAGCCTGCTCACCCGGTGTCTTCGCTACATCCGGCAACACGACATTCGACGGGTAATCGTGGTGGCTCCAGCCTGGCAGTCACAGGCTTATTACCCTCAGCTGCTCCGAATGTCCTGCAGTGCTCCGCTACGACTAGTATCGTCAGACGTTCTGGACCCACAGGGACAAGTCCATCCACAGGCACAACGCCTACGACTGACCGTATGGAGTATCTCCGGGAAGCAGCCTCGCTGCGAGGCCTTTCGCAGGGAGCTGTCACTCTCTGGCTCTCCTCCTGGCGAACTAGCACCAACGCAACGTATCAGTCAGCATGGCGACAGTGGGTGGGCTGGTGTTGCGAACGACGTGTGGATCCCGTATCGGCGGACCCTACTCAATTAGCCAACTTTCTAGCGACACAGTATGAGGCAGGCAAGCAATACCGTACCCTGAACGTGTACCGTTCGGCGGTGTCATCCACCGTACCGCCACTCCACGATAATGTACCCGTCGGACAATCGCCTAGCGTCGTCCGGGTTATGCGTGGTATCTACAATCAACGACCGCCATTGCCTCGCTATTCACGTACGTGGGACGTGGCCACTGTTCTAGAATACATTCGGTCATTGGGCCCGAATACTGCTTTGACCCTGTCGCACCTGTCCTGGAAGCTGTGCATGCTGCTCGCACTGGCTAAGGCAGCAAGAGTAAGTGAGATCTGTCACTTGGATATCCGCGCAATGCGCTTCCTGGCAGATGGTGTCGAGTTTGAGCTGACTCACGTCACCAAAACACAACGCTCTGGCGGCCCGCGGAAGTTCTTTGTGCCAGGTCTGCCGGCTGATCCGATCCTGTGCCCAGTGGAATGCATCAAAGCCTATCTAGACGTGACTAGGTCCAGCCGCACTACACCAGCGCAGAGTGCTCTCGTTGTGTCCACTCGCCGACCCTTTCAGCCAGTCTCGACCTCAACTGTCGCCAGATGGGTGACAACACTGCTCCAAGCAGCGGGTGTTGAAAGTGACTTCTCAGCCCATTCTACGCGGAGTGCCTCCACTAGCGCTGCACGACAAGCCGGGGTGTCATTGGCGGATGTGTTGGCGACAGCTGACTGGTCACGGCCCAACACATTCATCCGCCACTATTACCGACCGCACAGCCAAGCTTCTTTTGGCCAAGCCGTCTTGACGGTTAGCACTGGGTGAGGAGTCTTCTACAAGTGCGGACTGTGGTTCCGATTTCTATGCATGGTTTCTCATAGTGATCATGCCTAGCGTGCCTGCTCCCTGATTATTTCACTATCCATGCCGTTTCTTTGCTTGTGTGGAACACTACAGTTGAATCTGTTTCATATTGATTTGAGAAAGTGTATCTGTCCTCAGCGGTTATAACATGCTGTTTCCTTCCAGCTTCTTTCTCTTGACAGAGTGTAGTGTCGATGGCAACATACATTAGCCATTAATTTCATACCTTGCTACTCATGTGAGGTCTTTTCTTTAAACATCACACTGTCACATTCGTAGCCGGAGCCTCCGAAGTGTAATTAGGAATTCCGCTAGGACCTGAAAGGTCTGACGTGGAATTCAGGTTACACTAGGAGGTGAAGGCGGAGAATGTGACAGTGTGTTCCCACCCGCGCCGCCCCTGTCTCATTCTCCGCTGTCAGACGTTGCCTTTGGCTTGTCCATAAATGAGCTCATCAAAGGCCAAAGGAGCGAGGGAAAGGGCGGGAATATCAAGGGGACGAGGTTGGAGTTTGTGTAAATTTTTCTCTTTAAATCGCTGTGAATTATTTGAAAAGCGAAGATTTGAGGCCTAACACACTGTCACACTGTCACATTCTCCGCCTTCACCTCCTAGTGTAACCTGAATTCCACGTCAGACCTTTCAGGTCCTAGCGGAATTCCTAATTCGTGTCAGGGCAGTCATAAATTTACCACGCTGTAGAGTCTACTGTTTGTACACAATTATGTACGTCGTACATGCATGACACGAATTCTGTTTGCTAATCGGTAATCCTTCTCATAACGCGAATTCCGTCACTGAGTTCGACTTTCCTAAACTGCTAAAGGCAGTGTTGGCATGTCGTGCATGCCCGCGAAAAATCATTTTTTGTGACTATGTTCATAATGTCATTGTATCCGCAAATGTTCTAGCACGTTCCATGCAAAAGTAACTGTTTGGAGAAGCTCACAACGCGGTTAGGTAGCTTAGTTGTTGCTGAAATCGTATTCTCGAGCTTCATTGTGACCTTCTGATCGCCTTTTTACAGAATTTCAGGTGCGATTTATCATCATTGCAAGTAGTTTGTTCAAGAGAGTTGGTTGGGCCATCTACACACTTGTTCAAGTCAGTGACCGGGTGGCAACAAGACAGAAGTTCCAAGGTTGTGCTGTATACTATAAGCCGTACGTCCTTGGCTTAGCCAGACCGGATGGCGGCACGAGCATACAGGAAGGTGACCCCGTTCACCCCTCCGGAATGGACCAAGGAATTGCCCTCGGACTCAGTTCCTAAGTCAATTGTCACGGTATGTCAGCTGCGGGCTTCAACAGCCTTGTGGTGTAGGCTGTACAATCATGGCTTATGACCGTACGGTGTGTGCGGCCTAGCGCTAGATATAGCGGCTGCAGTATTAATATGAACAGATAATCAGCAAGAATGCGCGTTCTGCACATAAAGTCATAAATGTTACATATTAAAATGCACATTGTACAGGTTTGTGCTGTACTGTCTGTAGTAATATAACCACGCACTGAGTCGGATCGTGCTAACAGATCATTCACTGGTTGTTTAGAGCCCTCCAGCGTCAAACTATTTCACTAAACGAACGGATTCCATTTGACTAAGCGAACAGATTCCATTTGAACCCGACACAGCGAGGGAGATGATCATTGTTTACATCTTGCATATCTCTCCCGACTGAAGCTAGGCACGCCGCGACTCCCAGATGGACCTCGGGCAATCACTCACGCTATGCATTGCAGAGTTTTTGAGGATAACACGTCAGCTATTCTCCACCCTTGCGCATAGGATGAAGGGGTTGGTGGGCTTGCTTGCGGAGTCCCAAGTTCGAAACCAATGCCGGTAGCAAGGAGTGTGTTTTGTGCAAGCACAAACACGGTGATGCGTGTATGTACATGGTGCACTCCACATGCCATGACCAAGAGTTCATAACCCTCACAGGGCCGGCGCCACTGGTACGGCCGGTACGGCCATGGCCGTACCAAAAAAAAAGTGGGCGTGGAACGTCCAAAACCGGGGAGAAAAAGTTTTGATGTATGATTTTGTACAGGGAGTCGCCCAGAGTGCAGGATTTGCCGTCTAACTTCCAAAAAATTTCTGGGGGAGGACCCCCAGACCCCCCTTAAGCATAGCCCTTCGGCTGCACCGCTCCGCGGAAGCTGCCTCCGGCCCTGCCACAGGGGTTATGAAATCTTGCCATGACCTATCCACTCCCATGAATAACTAGCCAACCGCTGGACTATCAGTACAGACTGAAGGTACAATGAAATACCAATCCCACCAGGACTCGAACCCCTGGACCTTGCTTGTCATGAGCAATGCTCTTACCATCTGAACTATGAGCCAACCACGGGCAGTTTCTGGAACGTGCTACCGGAGGTGAAAGAAAGGGATGCATTTTCTGAGGCTTTCTGATGGCGAAACCATCATGCGCGACTGGCTTCACCGCGCGATGCACCAATAATTTCGAGTGACCCCACAACTTCAAAGGACATGCTTTACTGTGGCCACCAGAACTGCCATGGCAAGTGTAGTGGATCTGGATTTTTCCCTCTTGAATGAGACTCCGATACATGAGCCCTCCACTGCTCCAGATGGCTTCATTGTTCCTGCATGGTTTATCAGTTGAGATTCGGGATAGCACTCGGATGCCGATATCATGTGGCAGAATTCAGCAAGGAGCTCTGTTGCAGCACTTCTTTCCACTGGTAACCATGGTAACCCAGTCTGTCTCTCCTTTACTGTATTCCCGTGTGTAAGTTTGCAAGTGTGCTGCTATGTTGCAACAGCTCTGTCAGCTTCCCACGCCACTGCACGAGTGGACATCGTTTCCCGGCGCTCCTGATGGCTTCACGATTGGCATAAAGCGGGACGATTTGACCCACAGCACAATGTCTGGGAACAAGGTACATTGTACTAAAGTCAACCAGGGGAAGTGGAATTTCAGCTTTGGATATGCAGAATTTAGTCTCCCTACAGGATTTGTAATTTTGGAAGGGCAATTGCATGCGGAAGAATTTGGCGAAGGGCTTCCCTTTACTTGGCTGCTTGTGGCTGTTAGCCAATCCTCTCATACACCCATATACTGTGTACAGTAGCGTGTCAATCCTCTGATACACCCATATACAGTGTACACTATGTACAGTGCAGATGGAAGTAAGTACAGTTGTGCTCTGTGAAATCCGACCTCAAGTGCATTTTTGGCGCCCTCAACTTGCACGGTCCTTGAACCTGCCATTGAGTGATACGAATGCGGCTGGACGTACGCATGTGCAAGTAAAGTGATGTACATGTAATCGGAACTGGTCCAGGGCACCAGTTTTGCACATGAGGTCGGATTTCAACGAGTGCAACTGTAGAATGAATTATTCTACAGTTGCGCTCGTTGAAATCCGACCTCATGCTGCTGCCCATCATTGATGAATGATATGCAGCAGCAGTGTCATGGTCATTGCCTATCGGTGCAGGGTCCATCCTCTCCTGGTCCTGGTGTTGGTGCAGGTGAGAAAGCTGGAGCTGCTCCTGGCTGATGCTCTGGACAGTGGGTGTACGGCTGTGGTGACGGCCGGCTGTGTCAACACCAACCACGGCCGTGCAACCGCCGTCGCCGCCAAGGAACTCGGACTGGACACGTACCTCGTCCTCGCTGCGTCCAAGTCTGAGCTGGTAAGTCACGGTCACCACAAGTCGACATTTCATTGCGTACCTCAAGTGGAACACTGTCATACACAACCACTGACTGTTGTAAACCTGAGATAGCCTCTCTTGAGACACCGCCATCACGTCATGCCCTAGCCCACAACATGTCTATCTATATTTACGTGCAGATTGTACATTGCTGTCGAAGGATCAAGAGAGTTGGACTGCTGGGTATCATACATGTACGGTGGTCTCTGGGCACAGACTTCTATGTAATCAAGATAATTATGATGAAGAAGTTCTCTTTGAAAAACATTGTGCTACTTAACCAAAGTGTATTAAACATCACTTTTTGTACTATTCCATTTCCATTCGGGGGGGGGGGGGGGGGGGTATTGACCCTTTTGATTGCACAGCTTATCTGTGTCGGATAGCTCAAACAGGGCACCGTCGTGTCGAATGTGTGACACACGTGCTTTCTAAGAGAACAGTATGATACACTGGACCAGGCAGGTGGCGCCCTGCTTCTAAAATGTTCCCAACTGCATGCCTGTGGTTTGTCTCAAAGGCACAGAAGGATAAGCTACCGTGTTCGGGCAATGTCCTCCTGGACCGTATGGTCGGTGCTGGCATGGTGCTGGCACACACGGAAGGAGCCATATTCGACTGTGTCAACCTGCGCATGAAGAAGGTTGTGGATGACTTGTAAGTGACTGCACAATCTTGAAAAACAACTATTTTCTAAATTTGGATGGGCAAAGTTGGGCAAGCAGAAAATAGACCAAGAAATCTGTCAGCTTTGGCAAATACCGGCCACTACAAGGAGTTTGCCCATCAAGGTGCTACTAGTACTAGACGGAAAGGCAGCTTTAAAGAAAGTATATTCAGATTGATTGCACGGGGAGGTGGCGGTAGGAAATGCCTTGACTTGTGCTGTGTGTCGTATGCCGTTGTGTTGGTCCTGTAGGGCGGACAGGGGCCAGAAGGCCTACATTGTTCCTGTCGGTGGTACCAGCGTACTGGGCACGTGGGCGTACTTGGCAGCGTTCCAGGAAATGATAGAACAGGTACACACTTTTCTGTTCCTGCTCACTGCAGCAGTTTTTACACACAATCGTGTTATTCAGATTTGATCTTATTCCACCATCTTTCAGTCATGCTAAACCACTGATGAAAGTGACAAGACAGTTGCTTCCATGTAAACTGTCAGGGAAGTGAACTGCCTGAAAAGGAAAAAATATGCCAACCCCACCAATACTTGAACCTGGGACTTTGCTTGTCATGAGCAATAATGCTCTACCCGTGTGACCTATGGGATCAGGCCGAACCTAGAAGGCGCTGACATGTTTTTCACTCCAACCACAGCTCACAACACATGCCACGCATACTGATGGCACCATGGGTCTTTTCACCTCCCCCAGTGGACCAACCACGGCCAATGTTTGGCACGTTCTACCAGAGGTGAAAGAAAGTGATTCATTTTTGACAGGATTGGGAGAACTTCAAATTTAACGGTGGGGTCCTTGTGGGCTTGCCATTTTTTTCTCTTTTTTCAGGCAGTTCCCTTCCCTTACAGCTTACATTGAATTCGAAATTCTCCCAATCCTTTCCATGTACCTTTTAAAATATTGATATGGATTGATTGCAAACCGTTGTATTGTTCTTTGCAGTAAAAGTAGACACACACTCAGTGACGGTGTTGTCCGATGGTTATGCTTTCTTGTCTGCACAGGGTTTGCTGGAGAATTACGATGACATAGTCGCCGCGCTTGGTAGCGCTGGAACTTGTGTGGGACTGGCCATTGCAAATTACCTCCTTGGATCTCCTTTAAAGTGAGAGAGCCTTGTACTGGCAATTTTTTAAATATTAAAACTGGACAGATGTAAGAGATGGTTGAATTAGAGTGGGTGTTCACGTTGTAAGTTGGGTAACGATATGCTGGCATTCGACCACTTCCAACTTGACTTGTTCAAATTAGAACCTCAGTGTAACTGCTGTCGTGGTCCCTTCGAGCACTACATGCCACAAGCCAATGCTGCAGAATGTACATCATTAGAAAGAATTTCTCCGAGCTCCGCTAGAACCAGATACCGCAGGACTGCAGCAAATACCCCCCCCCCCCCCCCCCCCATGCCCCGCCTCATCCAGTTAACGGTTAGTTGCTAGATGTGAAATTTATTGTTTACAAATCTTTGTTCAGTACCAGCTAGTATTCATGTGCATGTATCTTGGTTGAGGTGACGCGTGCGTCTTCCCAAACTGTGTAGGTTGATCGTTTTCTGCAACTGCATGATTGTGGATCGGTGGTAGTTGATTCGAGCAAGTCATGTGCAACTACCTGAACTGTAGGCTTTCTGGAAATGCGAGCTGTTAGGCTTTCTGTAAAGCTATCTGTTAGGCTTTCTGGAAAGCTATCTGTTAGGCTATCTCTTATGCTATTTGTCTACCAGAATTCACGGTGTAGTCATTGCAGAGGATGAGCAGCTTGCACATCAACTCGTCAATGCAGAGCTGCAGCAAATTGGCCTGGCGGACAAGGGTGTACGCTCCGAAGACATCATTGACGTTGTCGGCGGCTACGTCGCACCGGGATACGGCATGGCATCGGACGAAGTGTTTGGTAAAACTCAGACTGATGGCATTAAAAACATGCACTACTAGTACTTCTACTACTCAAAACCTTTGTTTGAAATAATTCCAAGTTAAACAGCAAACAGATGAAAAAGCAAAGCAATGCAGAAGGCAACTCCAGTAGTAGTACTTCAAGTATTCAGTCTGCTAGTGCTACTGCTCCTACGGTGGTCAGAATTGACTATCGGCTACATGTACCTTTACCTTTGCCTAGTGACAGTAGTGCACTCATGCTAGCTGGGTGATATCACCTGCCGGCCAGCCTACGTAGGGAATAGCTTGTTCTGCGGTGGCCCCAAACGAGTGTGATGCACGTCCACTCACGGTCCTCTTTTACAAAGCTGTATTGTATATTATGTATTGTATATTGTCACCTTCTTAGTATTTGGGGACCTCGGTCTTTTACTCGGTCTATATATCCTGTATAGACCTCCTAACCGGTCTATAGCCTATACTTATGTATTTTATATACTGATGTATTGTATTATTATGTATTGTGATATAATGTATTGTATTATTATGTTGGCACATGTGCACACTAGGTCTTGCCGCATGGCACCCGTAATTACCTGCAAGCGGATATCTGCTCTGCTGGTTGGTTTGCAGATTTCATCTTGTCCGTTTCACGCAACACTGGCATCATCCTGGATCAGACATTCTGCGGAAAAGCTGCGTTTGGCATGCGCGACCTCATGCACAAGCAGCCAGAACGCTTCAAGGGAAAGCGTATCCTATTCTTGCACTCAGGTGAGGAGCAAATGCACATTTGTCATGAGGTACATGTATAGAGGTAATACGAGTGATGATGTTGTATACGCGCGTCAGATTGACGATCAAATCAGTGATTTTTGAATCTTCTGTAATGCCACTTTACACGAAATAATGTCGGTGTCATAGGAGAGATTAGACTGCATTGCCCTGCCAACTTTGTACACACACACACACACACAAACACACACACACACACACACAAACACGCACACACACACATGTGATGGTAGGCCTTGCGACACACGCACACTGGCTGTTTGGATGGCAATCAATAATTCAACACGAGTCGATGAAGTACATATTCGGATGGGCGACATCATCCTATATTATTCTAATATGCTCTCTTTATGGCGTGTGCGAGCAGGCGGTGTGTTTGGAGTATACAACAGGAGCATAGAGCCACGTCTTCAGGAAACCAGCGCGGGTCAGGTCGTGGACTGGACAAGTGAAGAACAAATGTCGCCTCTGCCTCGTTTGCTCAAGTGATGGCAGCCTCGCCAACAGCATTCAACAGAGCAGCACTGTTTGATGCCAGTCAGTCATATTTGACTCAGTCTTGTCTCGATCGCCAAGCTATATTATTTTTGTTAGTACACCCTGAGTTCTATGTTTGCCGGGATCTTCGGAAGAGGACAGTTCCTCTTGTGTAACTTATTCCAGTTGATGAGCAAGGACAGCCCGCTACCTACCATGGTATTCAGAGTAATGGCGAGCGGTTCCTTTGTCCTATTTGAATCATATTCCAATGAAGTTGTGACTATGTAGGGTCAGATTTCCAAACGGCTTGCCAGAAAGAGTGACATGCATGCTGCTGGATAACCGTGTACCTTATACTGAGGACATTTTTAGCAGCCTACTCAGAGGCAATTACCTTGAACCACGATAACCTTCACCAGCAGTTTCCCTTTTTTGTTTGTTTTTGTTTTGTTTGTTTTTAAGTGAGTAGTTTCCATTTGTAGAGCATTGCTAGCGGCTGACCTGTAGGCTATAGGGATGGTTCCTGATTCGAGTCCTGGCGTTGGCAGTGAACGTTTGTGTTCTAACGTTAGACTTTTCCTCAAACATACGGTGTGAATACGTGTTGATGTAAATGCAATTCCTATTTTATATAATATATACGGCGTGGAACTCACTTAGTACATGTACATGATCGTACTGTATAGTACAGTACTAGTACGAACTCCGACTGATGATAACACTGTAGTGCTACGCTGGCAAAGTACGGACATTGTCCGGAGCGCGGGTGTGCGGCGATCCATCGTACCGAAGTACGCTGTGATAAGATACGGATACAAAGTACACTTTCCTACTGGCCATGGCATGGGCGTACTACTACTAGGCTTTCATTCTACTTGGGAAGCGCTGACCTCAACTCCCGCTGAAATGAGCAAGACCAATTGCGCAAAAAGGCAGTGATAAAGACTTTTAAAAAAGTAACGCTGTTATCGGTGAATCAATGCTTATTACTTCGCGGGGCTGAGTACGCGTACAAGTCTCGAAACGCGAAGCTGCAAGTCAAAAATAGGAGGCGGAACATAATCCGGTTTACCATGGTTTACCCCTAACCATGACACTGTCGTGAGAAGGTGCTCTGTTTCATGCTGTCAAACCAACAACATGTGTGAACTATAACAAGGTTTATCTAATACACTAGTACATGTACTGTACTAGTGTATTATACACGTATAACCCAATACTACATGTAGTTCAAAACTAGTATTAGATACATTAGGAGTACATAACCCCCAGGGGATTATGATGAATTTATGTACTCTTGGATTCATGTAAACCTTGTTATAGTTCACGCATATTGTTAGATTGACAGCATGAAAGAAGGTGGAGGACACTGACTGTGTACGGAAACAGTCTCCAACCCCCCCCCCCCCTAGCATAATGAGGGTCAGACTGACCGGGTTCAACACCCATAATTATGGTTCAAATGGTCCGCAGGGACCGGGGCTCTGCCAGCCGCGGAAGGTCTTAGGTCACTGTTTCCGAACACAGTGTCCTCCACCTTGTTTCATGTTGTCAATCTAACAATATGCGTAGTACTGTACTAGTATTGGATTATCTAATACAGTATTAATAGTAATAAGTGACACTTCTAAAAGTCTCAGTTGGTAGTGTTTTTGGTTTCTACAAGGACAGTGCTGCTCTATGAAATCCGATCTTGGGAACCAATGCACATGGGCTGCGAAATGGTGCAGAGCGCAAACTCGACTCATGGATCGGATTTCATTTTTTTAAAGCACTGAGTACAGAGTAGCATGCTGCATGGTGAAGCCTTTTGCTCGCCCTGACTGACCGCGTAGATTTACTGTGTAGAGTGACTCTGAGTGTAGTACGTCACTACGTGTACAACAGTTACTAGTGAACACTGAACTACGACCACTGCAGTCTAGAAGTACAGTCAACTTCGCTTATAACGACACTCGGCGGGGCATCAAAAAGGTGTCCTTATTCGCGAAGTGTCGTTATACCCGAAGTCTCATTATAATGACAGTGGGATGCCATGGGGACTTTGCTCTGGGCATGGAAATTATGTCGTTATTCGCGAATTGTCGTTATATCCGCAGTCGTTATTAGCGAAGTTGACTGTATTATCAGTGTATCAGTGTATCAGTGTATGACGTCATATCAACGAGTAACAGTTAGCTTAGGACTTTAGGTGTTTTGATCGAGCCCTGCTTTCCAGAGGCAGAGGTTCCTTCTTTAGACTTTACTTCCTTGGCCAGCCAACCGGTGGTATTCCATCAGAGAACTGCTGTAGAGTCATACTCGTACATACATCTTTGTCAAACTCAGACTTTGTAGCAGTGCAGGGTCGGGGAGAAGTACAGCAGTGAAAAGTGTAAGTGCGTTTCAGTTTCACGAATCACGGCTACATTTTTTCCTTGCTGTAGCGAGTAATGCAGTTCTAGCCGTGGCGTGCAGAACTAATAGTAATACTAGCAGTACTCGTAGTAGCTCGGTTGGTCCCATCTCCGTGTAGGCTAGTGATAGATTGGTACGAAGAGAAAAAAAGTATCTCTGAGTGAATGTTGGACATTTAGGCGAGCCGCATTCAGTTTTCTTGCATTTCGTATGCACTTCTAAAGCTCAGTTCCTGTTGTCGCACAGCGTCTGCCGACACCTAAACTTTACGAAAGTAAGTAGGTCTAGTACTATGCATCCCTGGACTACTGTAGTGTAGAGCAGCTATTGCCGCTCACTTGGCCGTGCACATGCTTGTGTGCGCCAGTCAGTTGAATACTACTAATTGTCTATCTGCTCAGTAGTCACGGATGCCGGTCATGGAGCCAAATCAAGGGGGGATCGTAACTCGTTACGAAGGAAATAGCAGCGCGCCCGCAAAGCTGGCTGCGACGTGTGCACGTGAAGTTGCGGTAAACCTAACTCAAAACTTCAGTAAAGTCGTATGTCGGTTATCCGAACATGGTTGGGCCACCATCTGTTTGGTTCCGTGCCTGTAAAGAATATTTTCGGATAGTTGAAGTCTAGTACTTAGTAGTACTAGTAGTACAGTGCTGGCAACTGAAATCCGACCCCCCTAGCGTCTCGTACGAATCGCTAATGCGGCTAGCGCACCGCTAGGGGGGTCGGATTTCAGTTGCCAGCACTGTAGTACTAGTACTAGTAGTAGTATCGTAGTCTAGCACTACTACCCTATGTCACATGTGCGTGAGCGGAGCCTAGAGTAGAGGACAAGAATACAGTACTGTCAGTAGTTGTGCTACATGAAGTCCACACTGCAATGCTACATGAAGTCCACACTGCAATGCTACATGAAGTCCACACTGCAATGCTGCATGAAGTCCACACTGCAATGCTACATGAAGTCCACACTGCAATGCTGCATGAAGTCCACACTGCAATGCTACATGAAGTCCACACTGCAATGCTGCATGAAGTCCACACTGCAATGCTACATGAAGTCCACACTGCAATGCTGCATGAAGTCCACACTGCAATGCTACATGAAGTCCACACTGCAATGCTGCATGAAGTCCACACTGCAATGCTACATGAAGTCCACACTGCAATGCTGCATGAAGTCCACACTGCAATGCTGCATGAAGTCCACACTGCAATGCTACATGAAGTCCACACTGCAATGCTACATGGCACGCACAGTTGCACTGGCAGTTTGAAACGAGGCAAGCAGTGCGAGCGGCGGCACTGTGCATGTGAGTCATTTTGTGCAGTTCTCTTTTGGAACTGACTTGGTGGATTGGTGGCGGTCCGAGGACACCATGCTGCTCCACTTCTCATGGATACCCGACGGAATTTGTCCCTGCAGAATTGGAAGTGATGGAGCATTCGCGCCCTTTCTGAAAAACTCCACATGCGTTTGCAGGAGCGTCACACACGGTACGACTAATACGACCATGGTCGTACCACTTTTCGTCCAGGATGGTCTTCCCGATTCATCCAAAAAAGCAATAAAAGAGCACTAAACCTGCTCTATACAAAAGAGAAAGGACCAAGGAACTATAAGTTACGCTATACTGTCCACTAACACCACCAGTTACTAAACAATCAGCTCATGCGACAACATTGCACGGCACTGACTGGTAACTGGTGGTGTTAGTGGACAGTATAGCGGCGTAACTTATAGTTCCTTGGTCCTTTCTCTTTTCTATAAATTGAACCTTGGCTCTCCATCCGAAAACACGCTCTGTTGGCCGAAAAATCCGATTTTTTTCCCCGGGTCGGACCATTCCCCCCCCCCCCCATCCCCTGAATACCTATTCCGACAATTATTTCATGTTTCAGGAGGCAGTGATGTTGAGCTGCACACTTTGCGTACTGCTTGTCAAGTTGCCACTTGGGCTGATGACATTAGCAGGGGTGCAATAAATGTGCAGAGGCCGGAGCTTCGAAAGATTGTTTGAAGTTGGGCAGAAATGAAAATTTAATACTGAAAGGCTTAGCCTTCGGATACTAAGTTACGTAGTCTTGGCCACATTGCCAGAATGGACGCAGACCGCCCCCCCCCCCCCCCCTGGACAGCTGGTGTTCGGGTCATTGCTACCTACATGTACATGCCCCCCCCCCACATGTGGTCCCAGGAAGCGTTGACGTGATGTTGTCCGAACCGTGAGACATCCGTCACCAACATATTGAAGGAGACTGGTTCGACGCCGCGCAGCAGCGAGGAGAGTGGCGCACAGCATTTAGCACTGCTTCGCCACCACAGCCGGCCTCCCGTGATCGGATTCAGTGCAGTGTTTGTAGCAAATCCTTTTCGAAGAACGGCCTGTCATGCCACACATGCACTCAAGAGCGTCGCAAACCTATAGCAGACCAGGTTGGCAGCAGGCAATGCACCGTGTATCTAAGCTGGTTTCGCAGTCCTGGTGGGCTGGCAGTCCACAAATGCCTGGATGTGCCACCATCGGCTGCTCCAGTGCACGGCCAGGTCACCCCTGTTGGATCATCGTGTGGCTCCCATCAGCGGCTCTCCCTGCCTTGCTGCAAAGCCCACTGCAGCTCATGCGATAGGTGTTGCAAGTCAACCCAAGGGTTCCAGCTTCACAACTGCAACACATGGATTCGAGAAAAGTCCAGGAGATCTCGCTAGGATGTCAATACGAAACAGCACCTCAGCCAAACTCTCCATGTCTGTCGGCCCCTCACACGAGGGGACATGCACCCGGAAACGGCAATGTTCAGGACAGGACAGTGTGTGTACGTGTGCGCACAAATTCAAATTACGAATAGATGCCTAGTTGCAGCCTCTTTCGGGCCAGCACCAGTTGATTCAGACAATAAGTGCCAGATTTTTAATTTACGGGTGCAATCTACTTTGACTGAGTAGTTTGGAGTATTTTGAAAAAATTATACACAATGGTGATATGAGAAGCAGGTTTCGGGTGACTGCAACCTTTGAAAGCAGGGTTCAGAACACATGATGTGGGTTTGGGTCTGCTATTCCACACATAGTGACATTGCAGCCTGTAAAACCTGCTATGATCAATTCTTGTTGGCTCTAAACAGCATTTGGTGTGATTTACTGTGCCTTCTTATCCCTGCAGTATTATTCTGGCCGTGATCCCAGCCGCTAGTGAAGATGTTGGGGTACATTGAAGACCGTTCTAAAGCGTTCCGTAAACAAGTTACCAAACGCCAAGCTAACCGGTGGATACATCGTCCTGCCTATTCCGGAGACTTGATGACAGCTTTCGAGGGAATGAGCGACCAAGTAATCGGACACAACTATAGGCGTGCATTCGAAGCTGCTGTTAGCCTGCCCGAGCCACAGGCTAAGACTAAGCTGATGCGACAGGTGAGCGCGCCTGTTCCGGGAAATTGCCACTGAATATGGCAATAGCTCGCGCGAAGCTGAGGCACGTTTCCGGCGGTTTGGAAAGCAAATGTTGCCGCACAGGCATGCAGGGATACTGGGAGTAGGAGTGGCTGGAATTGCTCCATTTAAAACCTTATCATCAAGTTCTACAGTGTAGATTCTAGATATTGCTTGCATATATTTTGCACGCCGGCCTGTCGCATGAAAATTACGTTCATGTGGAGCTGCCAAGCCGGGTATAGCCTGGCCTGGGGTGCATTCAGCTCGGTGAGCCGGGTATAGCCTGGCCTGGGGTGCATTCAGCTCGGTGAGCCGGGTATAGCCTGGCCTGGGGTGCATTCAGCTCGGTGAGCCGGGTATAGCCTGGCCTGGGGTGCATTCAGCTCGGTGAGCCGGGTATAGCCTGGCCTGGGGTGCATTCAGCTCGGTGAGCCGGGTATAGCCTGGCCTGGGGTGCATTCAGCTCGGTGAGCCGGGTATAGCCTGGCCTGGGGTGCATTCAGCTCGGTGAGCCGGGTATAGCCTGGCCTGGGGTGCATTCAGCTCGGTGAGCCGGGTATAGCCTGGCCTGGGGTGCATTCAGCTCGGTGAGCCGGGTATAGCCTGGCCTGGGGTGCATTCAGCTCGGTGAGCCGGGTATAGCCTGGCCTGGGGTGCATTCAGCTCGGTGGTTCCTTTCTACTGTTAAACGGATAATACTAGTGCCGGCGATATTCTAGCGAAAGGAGTGTTTTTGCCAAAGTTCTTCCACGCCATGCATGTACACTCCAGTACTAATCACCTTTTTTTAACTCTGAAACTCGGATCGCTAAAGAATTCATCGCGAATTGGTCCTGACTCAGAAAACGCTAAAAATCTTACCCGCTAAAATTAGCCGTTCTACAGTATGTGGACTCTGCGGCATGCCTGGTGCAGCTACGCACACAGCAGTTCTACTCTGCTTAGTTAGACGGTAGTTACCCGGCCGGCTTCATTTCCTGGTTCATGGGCCGCATACCAGCCCAAACTGGCAACCGGGCCAAAAAAGGAAGAGATAAAACTGGGCTACGCCGCACACCACTGATTACTAGTCTCAGCTATACACATGCGTGCTCATCCTCTCTCAGCTGTGCCCGGGATATGTTTGTGCATGGGAGTGGTCCTTGCGGATCAAGGTACGGCACGTTTCGAGTACGGACGTTTCTGAGTTCACAGTATACAGCCGTGAGAAAATATTCAGAATTGTTCCGGGTCTCCTGAGAGTTGGTCCATCCGTTTTAACACCCCCCCCCCACCCCACCCCACCACACACCCCTTAAGATCAAGGTGTATCCGATTTTACGCCCCCCCCCCCCCCCACCCCTTAAGATCAAGGTGTATCCGTTTTTACGCCCCCCCCCCCCTCCACCCCTTAAGATCAAGGTGTATCCGTCTGAACACCACCACCCACAAGGATTAAAAGGCGTGCTGCAGCACCTAAAGCGATGATGAAAGAAAGAAAAGCCAAACATGGCAGGTTAAGCTGCCGTCACCTGACATAAATGTTGCATTCAGAATTATCTACGTGCTCTTGTTCTCTTCAGTGCTTCGGCAAGCATTCTGAACCGATTTCAAAGGAAGACAGGCAAAGGAACAGAACTGTGCGACGAGGAAGGTTTCTAGGTGTGTGTGTGTGTGCACTTTGGCCTTGATTTGTTGTTTTTGTTGCTGCTCTTGTTGCTGTTAGGATGCTGTTGCTGATACTGTTGCTGTTGCTGTTGCTCTTGTTGACATTATTGCCATCGTCGTTGTTACTTATTGTTGCTTGTTGTGGCTGTCTTCGTCGTCCTTGTCATAACGGATGCAGAGTCTCTCAAAATGCGCTGCTAGTAAGTTTTGGTGTCCTGATGTTCCACAACCATCAAGGCGTTCGGCTCTGTTCTTCCTGCTGATTTTCTCCTCAAGCAAAATATTCAGGATCTAGAGAAATCAACCTGTAAAGTAAACTTCTTGTTAACAAATTGCCATCCGCGGATACTTTGACACCATGCCCGGTATACCGACTGAAAATATGGATGGTAGAGAGAACTATAGGAAACTCGATGGGAAGACTACGGGTGAACAATGAAACATTATCCTCTGACCGTTGATCGCGATTGTTCAAATTTTAGTTGCTGGAGATGGGAATTTCCCCATTTTTCTCACTTACATGTACCAGCAAAATAAAACTTTCGCCGGCGAAAGAACAGATCGTGACATCCTCTGCGCTGCACAGAAGGTTGGAGCCTCCTTAAATCTGATTTGAAAAAGCAGTTCAGTTGCAACTGAGTGCCTGGATAATTGGACAACCAAAATTTTGTGAAATTCTTCATAGACTTGCGTACTGTATTTTCTCGCATAATACAAGCACAGTCTCCAATAAAGGCACACTGCACGTATGCATCGAGCACATTCAGGCGACAGTATTCCAATAAAGGCACCTGCAACTTTGTCCGAATGCGCCAGGAGTCTTTTTTACAAGGTAACAGGTTCCGTCCCGGTTGGGCTTTTGATGTGCGTCCCGGCATCCTTTTTTATGTTGCTTACTGGTACTTCGAAGTGTGCGAAATATTCATTCTGTGCCAGTACCATTTTTTTTGCATCGTTACTTTCTGGTATGGACATTGGTATCAGTTGGAAATATGAAGAAATAGAGCAATCAAAAAACAAGCAAGAGCACGGAAAAGTGGGCTTGAAATGATAAAATCACAGTCTCCAATAAAAGCAACGGTCGGAGGGTGGTTGGCAAAAATTTAATAGATGTGTGCTTTTAATAGAGAAATTTAGTCGAATGCGCAAAGTTGAAATCTATGAGGAGTTCCCCTCATATATTATGGTAGTTGCCACTGCGCAAGGGACTGGGAAGTGCTCACAACACTGATGCAAGGATGTCAGTGGGGTTTCTAATGGGTGCTGAGCATGCTGTGTACATGTGTCGTACATGAGGTTGCGCTTGTAGCTCTTTGTCGTACATGCTGCTGCGCTTGTGTCTCTTTGTCGTACCTTCTGCTGCGTTTGTGTCTCTGTGTCGTACATGCTGCTGACCCATGGTACACGCTGCTGCGCTGTCTTGGAATGCTTAGTACATGCAGCTGCACCGTCTTCTGTCCCCTCCGTATGCACTCTTTCTCGTCTTGTCCCCGTTGTATACGCATTTCATCGTCTTGTCTCCGTTGTATTTGTCCAGTTGCCGTCTTGTGTCCGTCGTACTTGATCGTCTGCCGTCTTTGTCTCCCGTCCCGTTGTCTCCCCACTTTTTCCACGTCCCACAATATTTTCCCTTGTCTTGTCTTGTGGGAGTTCAGTTCTCTCGTCGGCTCGTGAAGTGTGTTATAGAAAAGCTCTCTCTCTCTCTCTCTCTTTCTCTCTCTCTCTCTCTCTCTCTCTCTCTCTCTCTCTCTCTCTCTCTCTCTCTCTCTCTCTCTCTCTCTCTGTCTCTCTCTCTGTCTCTCTCTCTGTCTCTCTCTCTGTCTCTCTCTCTGTCTCTCTCTCTCTCTCTCTCTCTCTCTCTCTCTCTCTCTCTCTCTCTCTCTCTCTCTCTCTCTCTCTCTCTCTCTCTCTCTCTCTCTCTCTCTCTCTCTCTCTCTCTCTCTCTCTCTCTCTCTCTCTCTCTCTCTCTCTCTCTCTCTCTCTCTCTCTCTCTCTCTCTCTCTCTCTCTCTCTCTCTCTCTCTCTCTCTCTCTCTCTCTCTCTCTCTCTCTCTCTCTCTCTCTCTCTCTCTCTCTCTCTCTCTCTCTCTCTCTCTCTCTCTCTCTCTCTCTCTCTCTCTCTCTCTCTCTCTCTCTCGGTAACGAGAACAACTAGCTTCCTAGTCCTTTTGTTTGTGTGGCGTGACGAGAGGGTGGAAGTAGTTCGTCCTTCAACCAAGACGACACATGTATACACCCGTCACCATGAGTTGCTAGTGCAAGTGCAGTGCTGTGCTACGAGTCCACGACTTGAACAAAAAGAATCTCAACTGATGATGCAGTCGCGTAATCTCTATAGGAAACTAATGATTGTGTCTTGTGCGTTGAATTTTGTGCAACCCTGCAGCGTTCGAAGCTATTCACGTCGGCTCCAAGTGTAGCTCATGTTACAACTGTCATATCCGTGGTGTCATGTATAAGGTGAGCAGGCGAACAATGCTGATGAGTGCTTTTGAAGCGCACAAGTACTCATGCTTCCCGGCCTTCACGGACCGAACTGTATGAGATGTTCCTGGAGCCTCTGTGTGCATGTGCCGTGTCTGTGTCTGTGTGTGTGTGTGCGTGCGTGCGTGCGCGCGCGCGTGCGTGTGTGTGTGTGTGTGTGTGTGTATGTGCATGTAGGCACATGTTTGTGCATTGTACACACCTTTGCCGGGGAAATTCCCAGTGCAGACTAGGTTGCAGACAGGGGTGAATGATTACAGTACATGACATTGTATTGGCTTACGGTCAGCGCAGCATCGTATAGAGGTTATGCGATTACATCATCAGTTGAGATGCTTTGGCGATTACATCATCGGTTGAGATTCTTTGGCGATTACATCATCTGTTTGCTTTGGCGATTGCATCATGAGTTGAGATGCTTTCGCAAAGCCGCTACGACACGGTGGCGTGATGCACTTGCTCAAGAGAAGCCATGGAACCCGCCGACTCAAGTCGTATGCATAGAGCCCATTAGCGGTTCCGCCCACTCAAACTGTATACAAAGCGCCCATAAGCAGTTTGCTGACTCACCACCAGGACACCATTTGTATCCGCTCCAGAGACGCATGTATCGATTAGGGGCCATCCGTAAATACCGATAATCTTTCAAGACGTTATTTGTTCCCCCCCCCTCAAAACGAACATACACATGTTTGTGCAGGGGAACGATATTAATTTTTTTAATGAATTGCGATCCCCTCATGAAACGTGACCAACAGCAACTCCGAACTCACGCCACACCTAGGTTTTCTTTGGGACGGTCGCAAAACCTTGATGTGCCGGGCTATATTCACACGGCTGACTTTCACTTTTTGTAAGTCATCAGCTACATGCATTATGTTTGCAGAGTGCCTGTCCGCATTGCCCATCCACATTTAGTCATTGATATTTCTTGGCAAAGACGAGACTAACACAGACCAAGGCCCCTCCCCCCCCCCCCGCCCCCAAACGAACCAATATCTTCTCTAAAAAATATTGATATTTTGTGGAAGACCCCTTTAATATGCTACTTGGTCCGCGTCAGCAATATTGTCGCTTATCTTTCGAAAATTTGAACTTAGACTTTGGACATGAACGCGTGCACTTGAACTGATAAAACTTGGTACGATGGACGGTAAGGTATAGAATGACAACTAGCTGTAAGGAATTTATTGTCCAAGGAAGGGTTCCTATTTTTTTCGGTCCTCCTCGTCGCTGCTCTCGACGCTGGCGACAAATATTTTTGCTCGGGATCGACTATCTTGCTTTTGCAAGCTCATCTCTCTACCTCTCCGCTGCCTGGCTATTATCTTAACAGAAGTCGATCGTGATGGTCGCCTTCTCTATAGGACTTCGCGTGGGCAGTACGACAGCCTGTGTGGTTCAAATCAGACGCCGTTCTTTGCAAGATTTTATTTTGAACGACGACGACGACGACGCGTACAGTACTTGCAAATCTCCACGATGCGCTGGATACTCCGAGCGTTGAGTTGGAGGTAAGGGAGCTGAGATCTCAGCTTGACGAGCGATCCCTGAGGTGAGCGGTCTCGGCCGTTCAGCAAAATAGAGCTGATTCCGAGTAGCCTATTACTTTCTTGTGGCTTGCGCTGCTCTTGCCTGCACAGCGTAACAAGATAATCTATTTTGATGCGGCGCTGTATCAATCAGAATCACACACCCGTCGCTCTCGAAATCCACTCGAACTGTAGCTAGTGTAACGGAATCACAGCCATTCCGTTCCCCGGGACGCAGGACACAAAGGACAAGACTAGTTTGGTTTACATAATTATTATTGACATTACGGAAATGGAGACAACACTCAAAGGGACTAACAAGAAGACTGACAAAAGGACTCTCGACTACAAAATCGCGCATGCTCATATCACACATGCACGCGACTAGACGAGACAGTTTGGGGAATGCCATCACACAGGAAAACAACACATCATTTTACAACACCTGCCCCCTTGATGACATTCCACAAAATAATAAACCGACACCACGTTCCACATGCACAACAGCAAAAGGAACCACAGCAAAACAGAAAAACCAACCAACAGCTTACATTGTAGCACAACAAAACTGGGCCACGACACAGGGCCAAACCAAGACACAAGAGCCGACGCTCTAAACTCAGGCACACAAGGATAACCGAAACACGAGAGCCAAAGCTCCAACAAAATAATAACAATATGCGCGCAGCAGCGCAAAATAAATCTACAACACAAATTAATGCAGAACAACAGAACGACGAGAAGAGCAACATACCGACAACCAAACTCAACAACACAGCGAGCAAAACAACAACAAGACGAACAACAAAGGACGACACACAGTCGGTGATGCCAGACTCATCCACTGGCCTCTGGCGAGCCACGGCCACACGCTCCATGCGGTATCTGCCGTCCCAGGCTCCAGTCCCCAGCTTCTGCCGGTCCACCACCTTCTCTGCCTCCTCTCCGCGTCTTCTTCCGCTTCCACCAGCTCCTCGTCTCTCCTCCATCCCCACGCTTACTCTCTAGTTGTACTATTACTTGTATTAGTTGTTGACGACGACGAACAGACTCATGACAAACTTACTCATCCTCTGCGTCCCGGGTTTCGGCACCACGTTGTAACGGAATCACAGCCATTCCGTTCCCCGGGACGCAGGACACAAAGGACAAGACTAGTTTGGTTTACATAATTATTATTGACATTACGGAAATGGAGACAACACTCAAAGGGACTAACAAGAAGACTGACAAAAGGACTCTCGACTACAAAATCGCGCATGCTCATATCACACATGCACGCGACTAGACGAGACAGTTTGGGGAATGCCATCACACAGGAAAACAACACATCATTTTACAACACTAGACCTTTCAGGTACTAGTAAACTAACTTACTAACCAAAATTGGGATGAAATGGGATGCCAAGTGAACTTTGGCGACATATAAACAAAGCTGAAAGATAAGCGACAATATCGCTGACGCGGACCAAGTAGTAGTTCTATTTTTTTCCTCTATTGGCAAAGTGTACTATGATGCGACCACGATAGGAGGTCAAAACCTTGAATTTGTTGCCCAATGGGATGGAAAGAAGTTTCCGTGTGAGGCTAGTTTACTGTAAATGGGGTGCTTACAATACAATATTATTATTATGACATTATGAAATTCCAGCCTGGACTGGAATTGAGATCTTGGGCATTTTAGTTCATGTATACAAACACATTAGAAACTCCTCGTGCGTTTTAAACATGTCAAGCACCGAGCTGGCCTCGCCAGCTAAGATCCAGTGTCGAGAGGTACCCGAGGCCCACAGCCTGAGGCCTCGCCAGTTCGTTCTGCATGAAACGTTATTTGCCCAGCGAGGTTTCGCTCACTAGTACTTGCGCATCATATGTAAAAAATAAAATAAAAAAGGAAAAGAAGAAGAAGGTAAACTGTTTTGAGTTCAACTTACTCAGTGTATGACCTGAGGATGCGATTGCTCACCGCCATTACTGCTGTGTGGCTGGCTACAAGAAATTGACTGTCTTTGTGGTCCACTTTCACGACAATAACACACACAGAAGTCTCTGCTGTGAGCACGGTGGCTCGGCAATGGCTTTATTTATTGATATATCCTCTTGCTGATTTTTATTTTATTTTTTTATAAATAATTGTATGCATAGAGATAAGAAAAATAAGCACAAGATACTGCTGCTAGTCGCACAGCAAAGCACACAGAAAACGACAAGATGTTACAATGAATGTAACAACACCCGTCCAAGCTAAAGGACCTACATCCCTGCCCCAGGACGGTATCTTGAAAAAAAAACCCACACACTCACCACACGGTGAGTGTGTCATCCAGCTTCATCATCCAGCTTCAGTTCAATCACAATACAGCAGTATTCTTCCCATGCAGATTCAATTGAACTCCTCTGGCACTATCCATACAATCTGAAGCTGTACGTAACCATACAAAGGCCCGCGACGCACACACCACCCCTACGGTTTTTAACTAAAAAAGAAAAGCAGTCGTAACTGCCACAGCCACATGGCCAATAAGAAAGCCAATAAGATTACAGTAAAACCTGTAACTAACGACCACCCCTTGGTGCCCGGAAAAGTGGTCTTTAGTGGCAGGTGGTCTTTAGTTAGAGGTTTGCACCGCGTGACCATATATGGATCCCATTATATGATAATTATGTATGTCAAAATGCAGATAATACAATCCCCCACCACTTGCGCACTGACATTCTTCTTTGAGATCATACAACACTTGGAGAGAGAGAAAATCAAGTTCTATTGGAGACATTAAATTCAGCTCCTACTTCTGAAGCTAGGAGTAGGAGTCAAGAGTTCCCTGTTGAAGCTTCTCTTTGCGCTGGTGTGTACCAGTACTCGATCTACATGTACATGTACGTGATGCGGCGATGTTGCGAGTTTTCGCACCTTCACTGTAGACTATAGTATGCGCCATCGTATCCTGGCCTGTGTTCCGTACAGGTGAGTACATGATACCGTAGCATGCTAGCTAGCCAGCACAGACTGTCAGTGTGACCTGGTGACTGAGCTGTGTGATTGCACTTCGACAGAGAGCCGCTCAGTTTCTCCTTCGAGTAGTAACATCGATCAAAGAGCGCTTTGGATGCGCTCTCCAAGACGTTTCCTATCATGTTTGTTCTTGACAGTTATGACAGCTGTAGTGCAGTCCACACTGATTCCACAGTCAAAATGAGACTGCGTTCATTTGTCCAGCTGTAGTATCGAAACAGTCCTTTCAGGACCATGGAAAATCATCAACATTTCGAGAAGGAGCTTCGAGCAATGTTTGATTTCCTACATCGCGGTCGCTAGTTATGGGTCAAAATTCGACATTGGGACAAGAATAGGCGGTCGCTGGTCGCGTTCAGCAGGTAGTCGCTAGTCAGAGTGCATTTTGAATGTGAGACCGTCCGTGCCTGACGAAGTGGTCGGTAGTACCAGGCCGGTCGCTAGTCACGGTGGTCGTTAGTTACAGGTTTTACTGTATATCGATAAACACACACCCAGAAGTCAGGTGTGGGAGGGTGGGATACAAACTGCACCAACGAAAAGCCACTGCGAAGTGACAGGAATGCGGTCAAGCACAACGTTTTTGCTGAAGCTAAAAGTTGCAGGGAAATCCCAAAATCAGTGCGATTTTACATGAGCCCCAAATGTTCAAGTTACCTACAAAGACACAAGCTTTCCAACTCTCTTTGGCCGTTGGAAAGCGTACCATCTCAGTGTTGCCGCTATGATTCGAGGGCATTCAAGCTTGGTAGATGATAATCGTGACCATACTGCTGTGTAACAGAGACTAAGTGGGAAATGCGAGGTTCATCAGATGATCTAGAAATGCATGTTGTAGGCCGGGTGTAACGGCGATCACTGAACAGCACTGAAACTTGAATTCCGCGTATAACTTGCTACTCGACATGCACACCGCCGACAGGTTAGTTTTGGCTAGGTTGACTCTCAGCGTGGAGTCCAGGGTGCAAGTGAAGCCGCTCGCCACAGAGATGAACTATTACTGTACACTGTATTACGCCGCGTCCCTTGCCTCGCCGGGCTTGGTCGTCCCTTGCCTCGCCGGGCTTGGTCGAGCACTCTCAGGCTTTCTTGTCAGCATCATGTTCTAGAATGATGCAGTGTTGTTACAATCAGAGTTTCCTGCCCTCGTGCAAATCTTACTGTACTTCTTTCACACGGTCAATTCAAACACTCGATCACGGTCTATATTCACTGCAAATGCCACTTTTAAATAAAATAAATGCGTAGCGTCATGATCAGAGTAGTACGGTAGGGGTTAGTTGTTGATTTTCATGCTCTGGGGATTAGCCCTCAGCAGCAAATTTCAGGTTCAACCCCGCCCCGTTCTTAAATTATTAAAGACCCAGTTATGGTTTGTGTCCACCAGATCAACTCGTAGTTCCTTCTCATTACCCTGTGCCAACACCTCCGTGTTTCTGAAATCTCCGCGTACACTCACTGGTCTGCCCTGCCAACTAGCCTTAACGCATGCACAGACATTAAGGAGTTAAATCTTCAGCTTCTTCGTCCTAAATAATCCCACCATTTTCGTCATGCATCTCCTTGCAGTACTCCCTTTTGTTTCTCTCCTTATTATTTAGTTCGCCGTGGTTGGCTATCACCCGACTTCTCATAAATATTGGCAGTCTTACGATGAGCCAGAAGATGTCGAATAAATAAATGAATAAAAATAAATAAAAAAGGGTTAACACTGAAAACTTGGATGTCGAGCCAATAGTATTTTTAAAAGTAAAGTTCAAGGACCAATCCCGTCCGTTGGAATTGTCCGTACCCGAGCCTTCCAAGTTGGAGGGTTCAACGGTTGGTTTGCGCTTCGTAGATGTCCTGGAGCTAGGTGTTAGGGTGTTGAATGTCTCAATATCCTTGTCAGTTTTGTGCCTTGTGCGTGCGTACGCGGGCGAGCGGGCGGGCGGGCGGGCTGGCGCGTGCGTGTGATTGCATATGCCAGCTAGTTCGGTTGGTGGGTACACTTATGCCAGATTGTGTTGGGTGTGTTGCCAACAGGCTCGGCTGCTTGAAGGTGTAATGTTCAATTATGTATCTGCCACCTTTGTTGGTTTCAGGGTTCATATACTTTTAGGCTATTTGAAAGACGCATACCTGTTAACCACGTACTGCTTCTGGCTAGATTAACTCTTGTGTAATTAATGGTGCTAGTGAAGCTTATATCAGATCCACTCTGACTTAGCCACCCATACTAGTAGCAAGTATTACCTTCACTGGGGGCAGGGGTAACTGCAGTCGGATCCGGAGACGAACACCCTGATGCCGTCAACCCTTTTTCTGCACCTTGTCCTCACCCACTTACTGAGGTGTGGTGAGTCCATACTGTAAGTCGACAAATTTTCGGCCCATTCAAATTTCGGCCACCCAGGGCTAAAACACATTTCGACTGCAACAGATTTGCGGCCCGCACTGCTGCTGCCTGTATACACTGTCACACTGAACCTTGCAAAACAAAATTTCGGCTGCAACAAATTTTCGGCCAGATATGACCAGACCGAAAATAGCGGAAAATAAATATGCGCCAGATATTTGTTGACTTACAGTAAGTGGGATCATTTCCAAGTCCACCCATAGTTTGGGGATTTCAGGGGGTGTCGGCCATTGGGCGGTTCAATAGCCAATTGAGTCATCTTTCCAAGATTCCTTTTGAGACTCACTCCCCTCTCCCGGGGAGACCCACGTGACCAGTTTTGGCAGTGAGCAAGTACAAGTACAAGTGTGTGTGTGTTCGTGTGTGTGTGTGTGTGTATGTGTGTGTGTGTGTGTGTGTGTGCGTGCGTGCGTGCGTTTGTGTGTGTGCGTGCGTTCGTGTGTGTGCGTGCGTGCATGTCTGTTCTTGTTTGTGGTTCTTTCGTGAGCTTAGTGTCTTGTTTGTGCACCAGAACAGAGTACATACTGCTCCTGGTGCTACAAGTCTGGCAGGTTTATCTTCAGACATGGGCCACATCACGAGGTGCTGGAGCTTGCAATCGCGATTCCACCCCAAATGCTTTCTGTCTGCCGGACGAACACCCAGATCGAGATGTACCCTGTCGGCGGTCTGAGTAAGGTCTGCAAAAAAATGAAAGGGTGTGTTGTTGTTTCCAACTTCATTGTCTGCACTGCCTCCTGTCGCAAGGCTTACTTGTACACGTGTTCTGAGAGTGTGGACACTGTCCTCAACAATGCACTCAATCATGCGCCAGTCATGCCGCTTTTAATTAACTCACGCAGGACTCACCATCAGCTACTCGCTTCTCAGAATGTGCAAAGTTTGTACCTGTAATGTGTATACTGTAAGTGTACAAAATTTCGGCCCATTCAAATTTCGGCCACGCGGGGCTTAACCCCATTTCGGCCGCATCCAGTTTTTGGCCTGTACTGTTGCCGCCGGTATACACTGTCACACTGAACCTTGCAAAACTAAATTCCGGCCGCAACACATTTCCGGCCAAATATGACCCGACCGAAAATAGCCGAAAATAAATATGCGCCGAATATTTGTTGACTTAGAGTATAGGAAGAGTCTGCATCTGTCTATGGGACTGGAGAGTGTGCATCTGTCTATGGGACTGGAGAGTGTGCATCTGTCTATGGGACTGGAGAGTGTGCATCTGTCTATGGGACTGGAGAGTGTGCATCTGTCTATGGGACTGGAGAGTGTGCATCTGTCTATGGGACTGGAGAGTGTGCATCTGTCTATGGGACTGGAGAGTGTGCATCTGTCTATGGGACTGGAGAGTGTGCATCTGTCTATGGGACTGGAGCCTATGGGACTGGAGAGTGTGCATCTGTCTATGGGACTGGAGAGTCTGCATCTGTCTATGGGACTGGAGAGTCTGCATCTGTCTATGGGACTGGAGAGTGTGCATCTGTCTATGGGACTGGAGAGTCTGTATCTGTGTATGGGACTGGAGAGTCTGCATCTGTCTATGGGACTGGAGAGTCTGCATCTGTCTATGGGACTGGAGAGTGTGCATCTGTCTATGGGACTGGAGAGTCTGCATCTGTCTATGGGACTGGAGAGTCTGCATCTGTCTATGGGACTGGAGAGTGTGCATCTGTCTATGGGACTGGAGGGTCTGCATCTGTCTATGGGACTGGAGAGTGTGCATCTGTCTATGGGACTGGAGAGTCTGCATCTGTCTATGGGACTGGAGCCTATGGGACTGGAGAGTGTGCATCTGTCTATGGGACTGGAGAGTCTGCATCTGTCTATGGGACTGGAGAGTCTGCATCTGTCTATGGGACTGGAGAGTGTGCATCTGTCTATGGGACTGGAGAGTCTGTATCTGTCTATGGGACTGGAGAGTCTGCATCTGTCTATGGGACTGGAGAGTCTGCATCTGTCTATGGGACTGGAGAGTGTGCATCTGTCTATGGGACTGGAGAGTCTGCATCTGTCTATGGGACTGGAGAGTCTGCATCTGTCTATGGGACTGGAGAGTCTGCATCTGTCTATGGGACTGGAGAGTCTGCATCTGTCTATGGGACTGGAGAGTCTGCATCTGTCTATGGGACTGGAGAGTCTGCATCTGTCTATGGGACTGGAGCCTATGGGACTGGAGAGTCTGCATCTGTCTATGGGACTGGAGAGTGTGCATCTGTCTATGGGACTGGAGAGTCTGCATCTGTCTATGGGACTGGAGAGTCTGCATCTGTCTATGGGACTGGAGAGTGTGCATCTGTCTATGGGACTGGAGAGTGTGCATCTGTCTATGGGACTGGAGAGTCTGCATCTGTCTATGGGACTGGAGAGTCTGCATCTGTCTATGGGACTGGAGAGTGTGCATCTGTCTATGGGACTGGAGGGTCTGCATCTGTCTATGGGACTGGAGAGTCTGTATCTGTCTATGGGACTGGAGAGTCTGCATCGGTCTATGGGACTGGAGAGTCTGCATCTCTCTATGGGACTGGAGAGTCTGCATCTATCTATGGGACTGGAGAGTCTGCATCTGTCTATGGGACTGGAGAGTCTGCATCTGTCTATGGGACTGGAGAGTCTGCATCTGTCTATGGGACTGGAGCCTATGGGACTGGAGAGTCTGCATCTGTCTATGGGACTGGAGAGTCTGCATCTGTCTATGGGACTGGAGAGTCTGCATCTGTCTATGGGACTGGAGAGTCTGCATCTGTCTATGGGACTGGAGAGTCTGCATCTGTCTATGGGACTGGAGAGTCTGCATCTGTCTATGGGACTGGAGAGTCTGCATCTGTCTATGGGACTGGAGAGTGTGCATCTGTCTATGGGACTGGAGGGTCTGCATCTGTCTATGGGACTGGAGAGTCTGTATCTGTCTATGGGACTGGAGAGTCTGCATCGGTCTATGGGACTGGAGAGTCTGCATCTCTCTATGGGACTGGAGAGTCTGCATCTGTCTATGGGACTGGAGAGTCTGCATCTGTCTATGGGACTGGAGAGTCTGCATCTGTCTATGGGACTGGAGAGTCTGCATCTGTCTATGGGACTGGAGCCTATGGGACTGGAGAGTCTGCATCTGTCTATGGGACTGGAGAGTCTGCATCTGTCTATGGGACTGGAGAGTGTGCATCTGTCTATGGGACTGGAGAGTCTGTATCTGTCTATGGGACTGGAGAGTCTGCATCTGTCTATGGGACTGGAGAGTCTGCATCTGTCTATGGGACTGGAGAGTGTGCATCTGTCTATGGGACTGGAGAGTCTGCATCTGTCTATGGGACTGGAGAGTCTGCATCTGTCTATGGGACTGGAGAGTCTGCATCTGTCTATGGGACTGGAGCCTATGGGACTGGAGAGTCTGCATCTGTCTATGGGACTGGAGAGTCTGCATCTGTCTATGGGACTGGAGAGTCTGTATCTGTCTATGGGACTGGAGTATATGTAAGTCAGCCACTCACATAAAGTCACGCAATCTGTTTGCCCAGGACTGAATGAGGCGACTGCGAAAGCAGTGAATTAGGCTGTCGTTTGTTTCCATGGTCGTGTTTCTTGCAGATGCAATCGTAAAGACCTTCCTCCTCAATGAGCAGTACATGATGGACTCTTTCGCATCCAAATACCAAAACAAGTTTGCAGGCGTTGGAGGTAAGTAATTTTTTATATAGAAATGAGACTGATGGTCGGTCAAGGGCAGCTAGCCTCTCAGTTCATGTGTGTGTGGGGGGGGGGGGGGGAGGGGGAGGGAGGGGGGTGCATGTACATGAGTGCGCACGTCTGTGTGTGTATGTGTTTGTGTGTGTGTGTGTGTGTATGTGTGTGTGTGTGTGTGTGTGTGTGTGTGTGTGTTTGAATAAAATGAAAAATAGGGATTCACTGGCCAGAAAAAGCCACTTCAATCAGCTGTGTGGTGGATACCAGGCTAAAATTAGTGGCGGTTAATTCATAAGCCTTGCAAGCTGTTGAATGGTGTAATCCCAGCACTAGTTGCTATGTCTAACATAGCTGTTCGCTATCATTGCTTCTGCGATGGGCAGGTCTGAGGTCTGAGGTGTGTGTGAATCTGAATATCTGAAAACGTGCAATGTACTACCGGTATCACCTTACTTATGACATCTGCCCAGTTTGCCTGGCCTGGCTTTGCCTGGCCTGGCTTTGCCTGGCCTGGCTTTGCCTGCGAATAGTCATGTTTCATATAACTGGAGAGGTGGCAGCATTATTTTAAAATTAACATTTGAATACAGAATATCACAGGTCTACTAAGGCACATGCGAATACGTGGACTTACTGTTGACGTAAACGCGGACGTGCGTATAATAATAAAATACTAAGGTACAACGGGGCTGTAATCCTTGGATGCAATCACTTTCTATTTCCAGTCACGGGTTATTGTTGGTGCATTGCTGCTGCTGCCGTTCAGACTGGATCTTCCCATGAGCACTTTCCTAATCTAACTCCTTTCAATTGTGTTTAGATTGGGTCTTCCCAGGGTCACTGTCCTCCTTCTACTCGTTTTAGGATGAGTTTATGTTTTGTCTTCACATGCTGAGCACTTTCCCAATCCACCTTGTTTTAGCCGAGTTTAGATTTGGTCTTTCCTTGATCGCTTTCCCGTGACTCTGGTCTATTCTTGTTCTGGGTCAAGGTCCAGATTCTCGACGGTTCTTTGAAGACTATGCGGCGTTCAGGACTTGGAGCGTCTTGTTTGGCGAGATTGAACGTGTCCCTGTGGAGAGCATTATCGCTAACTTCTACCCGGAGCATCAAACCCGCATGTCTCACTTTGCAGACAACAGTGCTAAGGTGGACCACTACACCTTCCTGGCTCTGCAGGTATGTGTTGCCCAACCGCTCATGAGGGTCCATGCAGCCAAGGATGGCAGCTTCAGCGTTTTGGTGCCGTGTGCAGCATATCCGGCAAAGTTTTGTTTCTGCGCAGTGTGGTGACAAAGACGAGGACACAGAAGACGACGCGACAGCGCATATCGTCAAAGAAGACACGTGTGACAGGACCATCGGAAGCATGTGTCAAGTCACCAAACAACTTATCCATGACCTGTTGGAAGGTGGCAGGACCATTACAACACCCCATAGGCAGTACATTAAATTCATACAGACCCAAAGGAGTGGTTAAGGCAGTCTTGGACTTATCGGTTGGGTCCATGGCAAGTTGCCAGTAGCCGGTCGCCAGATCCAACGTGCTGAACAGGGAACACCCGGCAAGAGAATCAAGAGTTTCAGTTATGATTGGGTAGTGGATAAGCATCGGGAACGGTGACACTATTGAGTTTCCTGTAGTCAATACATAGACGAAATGAGTCATTCGGCTTCTTTACAAGAACAATAGGGGCAGCCCAGGGACTAGATGATTCAGTTCTGGAATTGTTCCATCGGGAAAATTAATTAATAGGGTCAGTCGCACGTGTCATTCAATGGGGCCTGAGCTGTGTAGAGAAAGCAGTGACTATTTTATTGCATCTACTAAGATTGCAATTTCAAATTAGGACTTCACGGAGAATTTCAAAGTTTTAGGAAATTGGAGGCCACATGCCACGTACTGCTCTTTCCTCTCCGAAACTCAACACTTGCAAGCCAGATATGAAAGAAAGAAAAAATCATCAGTCACACCACCGGGACTCGAACCAGGGACCTTGCTATTCGCGAGCAATGCTCTAACCAACTGAGCTACAGTATGACTCTTATCCACGGTGATGGTAAATCTATCCTTCTCCGATCAATCCATATCTGGCTTGCATCATACTGGCAACTCACACCAATCAAGAGGGCCCTCGGCCATTCGCTTGATATCATGGATAAGAGTCATACTGTAGCTCAGTTGGTTAGAGCATTGCTCGCGAATAGCAAGGTCCCTGGTTCGAGTCCTGGTGGTGTGACTGATGATTTTTTCTTTCTTTCGTATCTGGCTTGCAAGTGTTGAGTTTCGGAGAGAAAAGAGCAGTACGTGGCATGTGGCCTCTAATTTCCTAAAAATCTACTAAGATGTAATTAGAAAACTAGGGTGCCAGTTTCCCATGAATGAACTGAAGGCAAACAGTAACCGGCAGCATGTTGGCTTGCCTTCAATTACAACTCCGCAGTGTGTGCCTTTAATTAATCCATTGTGTTTACTTGTGTATATTTTAAGTATTCCGTATAATCAGCTGCTGAACTGGTTTACATTTGCTCATGAAATGCACATCCAGGCACTTGTCGACCTGAGCACGGACACCGTTTCCTTCTGGGCTTACACGCGGATTCTCCATGCCGCAAGACGGAAAGACTTGAGCGGTGAGATTTTCTTTTACTGCACATGATCGTAATTACTTCAAGTAGTATTATTATTACTTCAAGTAGTATTATTATTACTTCAAGTAGTATTATTATTACTTCAAGTAGTATTATTATTACTTCAAGTAGTATTATTATTACTTAGTATTATGATGTGTTTGTCATCTCCTCTTCGGCTTGTGAGAGCATGTGCCCACGAGCATTCAGTTGTAACTATTGAAAGTTGACTGAACCCTGATTTACTAGTCGCTGATCATGGAGCTGAGCTAGTCCTCGCTAAAAATTGTTGGCACCGGGACTTGAATCTGGCCTCCCAATAATTCACCCATAGCAAAGATTCTTGATAATCACTCGAGCTAGGGGCACACAGGTGCCTATCTATCGGATTGAGTTCTGGATGAAGATTTGAAGCGTTTAAGAGCATAGCCCGAAGCACATTCTTGGCAGTCTGTTAATGTGTACGCTGATTGCATTGCGGCACGTGTCCCATCGGAACCTACCCGTAGAACCTAAACATACCTGTTAGACCATCATACACACATACACAGACATGTTGCACGGCCTGTGTTCTAACATTCACCTAAAACATGATCCTAAACTATTGCCAAGCGGCTAATGAAGGAGTCCGGCGGCCACACTGATGCTTGAGGTGGTAAGGCGCATTATGAAATACCGTGGCAACCACTAAGTGGAGCATGGAATATCATGCCTATCGTATTTTCCCGAATATAAGTCGACTTAGATATTAGTTGACCACCCCAAATCGTACGGACACTCCAGTCACTTCATTTGTTGTGCCAGATTCCCGTATGTAAGTCGAGTTCCGTTTGTAAGTCGACCCCCAGCTTTTGGAGAAATTTCTGGCGCACAGAAGGTCGACTTATATTCGGGAAAATCGGTACCTACGTGTGCTGGTAGTTTACAAGGCAGCCATTGCGGATGTACTTCTGCGAGAGTGCGTGACGTTGGATTCTGTACGGTCGGTAGGGTCCAGCGGATAATGCCGGCATTATATTCGGCATTATGGGACTTTCCGAGCATCAGAGCATTATGGAGCATTACTCCATTAGAAAGAAAGAAAACGAGCATTTTTTTGTGAGATTTGAGCGCCATTTTTATATTTGGACTTTCATAGTGGATCATGAATATCGGGAAATCCCAGCTTTTTGGCAACAATCGGCTACACTCATGAGGTACAGTGAAACCTGTCTAAGGTGACCCCTCAAGGGACGAGAAAAAGTGGTCGCCGTGGCCAGGTGGTCTTCTTATCCAGGTTCAGTGGGTCACGTGACCATATCCACATGTGATACATCATTTTGATCAGTGTATCACAGTGCACACACCTATGCTACTCTAGCACGACTCATGTGCCTGGGGTCCTCAGACCCAGTGTCAAGTGTCGTGCATGCACCATTACATGCACATCTACACTTCCTGCACTGATGTGTAGATCTACCATGCATGGTGCACCATGCAATGCATACAGTTACATGCACTAGCACTGTGCAACGCGGTCGCGGGTGGGTGGTCACCGGTCGCGTTGAGCGAGTGGTCGCCTCATCTGAGCTGTTTTGAATGTGAATGTGTCCGTGACAAGGAAATGTGGTCGCCATGGTCGAGTGGTCGCCATATCCGAGTGGTCGCCATTACAGGTTTTACTGTACGTGCAACCCTCCTCGTGTTACCAGGTTACTGGATCGTGGATCGCTTTGTGTATACATGTAGATCTACTTGTAACACTTTTTAGCACTTGATGTAGCAATGACTACATCATGTATGTAGTTAGGTCAATGACTATCTACGTGCGCAAAACCAAAGTTGTTGCAAAAATTCGCAACACGGATTTGCAAGGAGGAAACTGTTTTGTCGAAAACCGTGATAGAGAGTCATGGGGCGAAGTGAATATCGAAAAGTTGAAGAGAAGTTTCTCGTTGTGCCTCAGCCAGCTCTGAAGATAGCATCACTAGGCTAGTAGCGGTACTGAAGTAGACGCCGATCCTTTCATAAATTTGGAACAGGCTGAAAGAGCAGCTGCAAGCAGAAAGAGATACATGTTGTGCCGAGGAACTGCCTTAGCGGAGTCCAGCCGAACTAGCTCGAAAAGAACTAGAATTACTCATGGATTCAGCCGCACCAAGTCGTTATGAGCACTCTGAAGCAGCGCGTGTCTGAGTTTCCTGATGAAACACGTCCAGTTAGATGTGGACAGCTGTGCTCCCAAGACAGCAGTGACTTAGTCCAGTGCTATCAACAAAGAAGAGTCACGATTCTTGTCAATGTTGCCACCCAGTTGTCTATGCCACACCAAAAGGAGAAGAAGACTAACAGTTATGAAAGTAAAGGAAGTAGAGCAGCAAAATAATCCGGCCGCATTTTTTTCACGCTCACCGCAAATGGAAGGGATCAGCCTAATATCTGCTGTTTCACTTTCAGGTGAAAAGATTATTCACAGAACCGATGCAGTGGCAGCGTGTCTGCAGGCAGGACTACCAGTTGCCATGATACACCTCATCCCAATGATCCCTAACATGGGTTAGCCCCATCCCTCACACAAAACAAGTCAACAAAGAGGCATCTTTGGATTGAGGAGTGCTGGTTTCGAAACAACTGGTTTGAAGCTCAAAGTAGAGCTGGTGTTAGCTCAGAGCAGAGCTGCTGTTAGCTCAGAGCAGAGCTGCTGTTAGCTCAGAGCAGAGCTGCTGTTAGCTCAAAGTAGAGCTGCTGTTAGCTCAAAGTAGAGCTGCGGTTAGCTCAAAGTAGAGCTGCTGTTAGCTCAAAGTAGAGCTGCTGTTAGCTCAAAGTAGAGCTGCGGTTAGCTCAAAGTAGAGCTGCTGTTAGCTCAAAGTAGAGCTGCTGTTAGCTCAAAGTAGAGCTGCTGTTAGCTCAAGGTAGAGCTGCTGTTAGCTCAAAGTAGAGCTGCTGTTAGCTCAAAGTAGAGCTGCGGTTAGCTCAAAGTAGAGCTGCGGTTAGCTCAAAGGAGAGCTGCGGTTAGCTCAAAGTAGAGCTGCTGTTAGCTCAAAGTAGAGCTGCGGTTAGCTCAAAGTAGAGCTGCTGTTAGCTCAAAGTAGAGCTGCTGTTAGCTCAAAGTAGAGCTGCTGTTAGCTCAACGTAGAGCTGAAATGCTAAATGGATGTAATATAGCGCAAGGCAGAGCCGCAGCAAATAGCTAGATAACACCAGTTGTGAGAGTGGACCCGATTAGTGGGTACGATAATTATGATGGTGTGAATAAGTTGGATAGGGAGGGATGGTGGGAAAAGAAACACTGCTGAAGCACGATCCGTTGTCTGGAAGAGCACAACAGGGCAAGCAAGATTTGTTTTTCTTTTCCGCAAAATGGGCTGGTGCCTTTTGTGATTACGCAGCAAAACAAAGCGCATGACGTCAGTCTTGAATGCAGTACAAAGTAATGCAGTGCAGTGTGTGCGCTAGTTCGGATTGTTGCTAACAAGTACTAGCACAGCTAGTACACCATTAGCCCCATCCCTCACACAAAACAAGTCAACAAAGAGGCATCTTTGGATTGAGGAGTGCTGGTTTCGAAACAACTGGTTTGAAGCTCAAAGTAGAGCTGGTGTTAGCTCAGAGCAGAGCTGCTGTTAGCTCAGAGCAGAGCTGCTGTTAGCTCAGAGCAGAGCTGCTGTTAGCTCAAAGCAGAGCTGCTGTTAGCTCAAAGTAGAGCTGCGGTTAGCTCAAAGTAGAGCTGCTGTTAGCTCAAAGTAGAGCTGCTGTTAGCTCAAAGTAGAGCTGCGGTTAGCTCAAAGTAGAGCTGCTGTTAGCTCAAAGTAGAGCTGCTGTTAGCTCAAAGTAGAGCTGCTGTTAGCTCAAGGTAGAGCTGCTGTTAGCTCAAAGTAGAGCTGCTGTTAGCTCAAAGTAGAGCTGCGGTTAGCTCAAAGTAGAGCTGCGGTTAGCTCAAAGTAGAGCTGCGGTTAGCTCAAAGTAGAGCTGCTGTTAGCTCAAAGTAGAGCTGCGGTTAGCTCAAAGTAGAGCTGCTGTTAGCTCAAAGTAGAGCTGCTGTTAGCTCAAAGTAGAGCTGCTGTTAGCTCAACGTAGAGCTGCAATGCTAAATGGATGTAATATAGCGCAAGGCAGAGCCGCAGCAAATAGCTAGATAACACCAGTTGTGAGAGTGGACCCATGAAACCAGCACTCCGTTAGCTAAGCACTATTGACGCACAGCAAGGGTCAATTATGTCAGCACAGGCAAGCATTGCGCAGCTAGAGTTCAGTAGCTCATTACTCACCCGAGTTGGGGATCATGGCATCCATGGCACAGCAGCAAGCCGGGACGATAGCTGGCGCTTAGCGCTTGTTGTAGTCCGGATGTAGCATAGACACGCATCGCTCTTTTCACTGACCTACCACTCGGAAGAAGGAGTCGGGGCACTAGCCATAGCAGCGGTGGTGGCTGCACCAATGTGGACCGAATGCCCGGAGTAGTTCGACTGGGATGGTACACCGGCCGCAGCGACAAGAGACCATACTGTTACTGTGAATGACTGCCTGGTCGGCTGCTGTCTGTTCGAGAGTACGAACAAGAGTTGCTCTGGTCCCTCGCGACGAGTGACAAATGGGTAGCTAACAATGGCACGGACCGGGCAGTACGGCGGTACAGACGGGCCAATGTCACTAGTAACGCCTTTACCGAATGGGTCCGTCTTGGATGAAAGCAGGAAGAGTTGCAGGCGTCCGTCACCAGGGGAGCTAGTACAGCCCCGTGTGATGCCATTAGTGAATTCAGCACACCGAAGAAATCCAAAGAAGGAGCATGGCGGCTTGGTAGAGCAGCTTGTCATGGCCATTCAGGATACTACTTTTCCGGCGTGCATCCGTCAGGTGTCGTAGGATTGGCATAGTTATAGGAAGGCGAGGGGTGAGAACAGCTGTACCATGGCATCGCTGGATGCCCTTCAACACCCTCTCCAGAAGCCACGCATCTACTAAGGGGCCGGCAAACCCATTCTCAAGGTGGGCTTTATGCACCGCACTCGCATACACAGATACAGTTCAAGGCACGCTGATCATAGTTCACGCATGAATGTGTGTCCAGGAACGATGACTCGGGCAGCAAAAGTGAGCTTCCCCAGGAGGGACTCGAGTTGACGCTGGCCGATGCTGCGCTCGCTGATAGTAGCCATGAGTGGCGCACGGATCTCGGACAGCTTGTCCTCTGGTAGCCGCAGTCTAGGAAAATACCAAGGAAGGTCAATGATGGTGATGGCCCTTCGAGCTGGGATGGAGGAAAGAGGAGTGCCGAGATACGTGAATGCCCGGAGGGGGATGGTGAGTTGCTGGTTGGCTGCAGCCGAACCAGTGGAGATATCGAGAAAGTCATCGAGGTAATGAAGCCGGTGATCTATAGCAAACTCGTGCTGCATGATCCAGTTGACTGCTGTGGCTACTGAGTCAAAGACGGCTGGGCTGGAGCGGAGGCCGAAAGGCAGAAAGCGCTCGTAGTAGTAGGAGCCTTCCCAGCGAAGTCCTGACGGCGGACTGGGATCTGCCGAAATGCACTGCGTACATCGAGCTTGGACAAATACACAGGCTGTGGGCATGACATGATGATGTTGATCGCGTTGTCAATGCTCGCGTAGTGCAGAGAGAGTGGCTCGGCAGGAATGCTGTCGTTCGCGCCGGTGCCTTCCGGACTAGACAGATGGTGGATCATTCGCAGCTTGCCGTTCTTTTTGGGGATGGCACCAATACCAGAGCGGCGCATGAACTGAAATGGAGGTGACGGAAATGGGCCTGTGGTCTCGCTGCGGGCGCAGGAAGCAGCTAATTGCTCGGATATAAATGCCGAGTGAGTGAAAGCCAAGGGTAGATTATTAGAGAAAACCGAAATGTCGTGTTGGCCGGCAGATCCAAGAGTAAAGCCGCGGCGCAGGCCATGGAGAACATACACAACACATTATTGATATGAGTGGTTACGTAACAGGCGGGCAAAGTGGTCAGCTAGCAGTGTGGTGTCTGCAGAGTGTATAGGAAAGAAGCTACGTACCGAGTCAAGCTATTCAGTAGCCATTCTGCTAGGGGCGGCGGGGTGGCCGATTGGCTCCGCGCTGCTGCTGGTTGCACATGATGCATGGGTGGTCCTTGCCACACTGGCTGCAGGTGTGGGAGAAGCGGCACGACGACGAAGAACAGCGACCTTCATTGAAGTTGCGGCAGATTTCTTGGCCGTCGCTGGTATGGTTGCGACCACTGGAGGTAAATGCTGCTGGCTTGGGGACGAAAAGGACACAAACCGCCCCTGGATGGGCCGTCTTACATTGAGCGCATTTTGGGTGTGCATGGCCTGTGACAGCTATCTGCCATAGGTTCACGTCGATGGTGTCCAACCTCTTCGTGCCTGGTTACTGGGCCACGAGCAGCCGCAGCTGGCGGTCGTACTCTAGCCACGCGCTTGGGAAGAACTGGCGGTTAGCAGTCAGGATCAACTGCTGGTACGCAATCAGTTCAGCAGTTCAGCAGTGCGGTGTAGGGCAGCAGCCGTGATAACAGACATGTATGTGGTCCATGCCTCGAGCCGGGTAGCTACATGTATAATTATCGTGAACCTTGCGACGCACCTGCTTCGCGTACGGTCATCCGACTCAACGATATTTAGCTGGCTATCGTTATTCGGGCTGTGCACCAGCCGGAATGTTGGGCCGGAAGTGTGCAAGAATTTCAGGCAACAAACTTGAAAAATCTACGAACTCCCCTCGCAAGATACGTTCTTGCACAGCCTTGGGCACAGCTGGTGCAAGTGGCTGATCGGGTGGGTTACAGGAGCTTGGCCTGGCGTAGTGGCGGCAGCAGCCGCATTGCCTTGGCCTTGGGTGAGGAGCGGCACAATGCTATCCGATAATAATAAAATGGCGGCCGACAAAGCCGACTACACCTCGTCACGTAGATCTACGGGAGCGCAGAGATCCGTTGAGCCCGCGTCACCTGAGCTGGCGGAGGAGGCATTGGTGCAAGTCGGGCTTCTGGGCTCGCGAGCCGTGTCCGCACTGTCATGTTGCTGGTTCTCCTGGCCGGAGCAGACCTCACTACCAAGGGCTAGTTGTGCCAGCAAACGGTCCTGTAAAATACTTTTACTAAGTTTCCTTTCGGATTCAAGCCGCGCTGAGAAGGCTCGCCGCGGGGGCTTGGCAAGGCATTGCCTTGACAGTGTCGACAGTTAGGTCAGACGTACTGAAGAAATACAGTGTCGAGGTGACACTCGGGCTGGCAGAAAAGCTACGAAAGGAAAAGAAACACTGCTGAAGCACGATCCGTTGTCTGGAAGAGCACAACAGGGCAAGCAAGATTTGTTTTTCTTTTCCGCAAAATGGGCTGGTGCCTTTTGTGATTACGCAGCAAAACAAAGCGCATGACGTCAGTCTTGAATGCAGTACAAATAGTTCGTGAGCCAAATCTCAGAATCGGCCGTTTTAGCATCGACCGTTGCACCCAGAGAGGGACAAATCGTCCTTCAGCACACCGCTTCACGATGGTATCCTGAAGCGATTTCCACTTGTTGGACAGTTCGAAACTGATCCAGGGAGGTCACAGAAGACGCCAAACATCCAACTTTGCTCACTGACAGCAGCGGCCATTTTCGCCTTCTTCGCTTGATCTTTTTGCGCTTGTTCACGGATTCTCATTTTTTGAAGCCATGAGCAGATACCACGAGTGCACATAACGCGGAAACCAGTGCACAAAACTAGATTCGATTTTTTTTGCTGCTGAGAATTATGAATCGGGATGCAAACAGCAGCAAAGTCACTACTGCTTGTACTAGTTGTAGTTACAATGCAATCGTTCAGAACTGACTTCCAAGAATGTCCTAAATATCTCGCGACATATTTGTTCACCACTTCCTAGGCCAATAGGCGTAGTAGACTGTAGTGAGTAACCTTCTGGAGCAAATGACGACTGCCCCGAGCATGAACTTCTTTTCATCCTGTTCAAGGTCAAATATTACTCAGTTTGCGTTGAAGAATAACAATTACATTCGTGAATGGCCGAACTGAGAAAACCCTCATGATTTCTCTTGGATTTCGTATCCCAAGTTCCTCTACTTGGCTGGATAAGTCGCCTCTTGACTTCATCATACTGGACTGGAACTTGTAGATAATAGCGAGCAATGAATTGGTGAGTGAAGTATATTTCAAAAGTAATAACCGCTCGATTACTGAATACGTAGAATACTCCAGTATTATAATGATATGAACACTGAAGCTAATGTGACATTACAGTAGTACAATAGGAAGTACGTCACCACTGTTGTAAATGCACGCGCTGATCCTATCCAACCTGACGGCCAATGCAAGAGGTTGGAATTGGCTATTGATTTCCTAACACACTCATACAGCACCAAAAGCTATCTGTCATTGCTCATTTTCAACTCAACATAACACAGTTGCAAATCACCAGGTGCACATCTTGGCACATAATGTGTGCTGTCGCAGTCCACCGCAGAACATAGTAACAGATAACTACCGATATAAGATGATGTCACACACATACATGCATGCGCGCACCCACACCCACACACGTGCGCGCACACACACACACACACACACATGAAGCAGCTGAAGAATCCGACTATGCAGTCTCCCAGGCACGCGCACACACACGAACCAGCTGCCGAATCCAACTATACAGTCTCCCAGGCATGCACGCTCGCACACACACACACATGAACCAGCTGCCGAATCCACACAAACACGCGCGCGCGTGCGCACACACATGAACCAGCTGCCGAATCCGACTATGCAGTCTCACAGGCACGCGCGCACAAACACGCTTATGCGCACGCGTGTGTGCGCGCACACACATGAACTAGCTGTCGAATGCGACTATGCAGTCTCCCAGGCACGCGCGCGCGCGTGCGTGCGCACACACACACACATGAACCAGCTGCCGAATCCGACTATGTCAGTCTGCCATGACTGCGAAACCAGCGAAGACATACGGTGCATTGGCTGCTGCCAGACTGGTCTGCTACAGGTTTGCGACGCTCTTGAGTACACTTGTGGCATGGCAGGCCGCTCTTCGAAAAGGAAATGTTACAAATACTATACTGAATCCGATCACGGGAGGCCGGCTGTGGTGGTGAAGCAATTCTGAATGCTGTGCGCCACTCTCCTCGCTGCTGTGCAGTGTCGAACCAATGTCCTTCAAGATGTAAGTGATGGATGTCTCTTCGGACAACATCACACCAATGCTGTCGGGTTTCACACACACACACACACACACACACACACACACACACGGCGCACACCTTGTCGACAATTGCGGCATCTAAAACCCACCAACGACCTGAAACACGGATCGCACTGGCCGCAGTGGCTGTGGCAACACCGTGCCCCAACACCAGTAGTAGCCTGGGGTGGTATCACCAACAAAGGAAAACGCCTAGCACGCACATGCACGCGCGCGTACACACATATGCACGCTCGCACACACATGCACGCGCGCGCGCGCACACACATGCACGCGCATGCACACGCACACGCACACACACACATGCACGCGCCCACACACACAAACACGCGCACACATGCACGCTCGCACACATGCACGCGCGCGCACACACACAAACACACGCACACCCAGAAATGTGCACACAAACACGTGCACACACACACATACACAGCTAATGGTATACAGTAGTATGTTGCCCGCAAATCAGCCAGGTGCTCTGGCTTGGACCTCCAGCAGCGCTGGTTTCGCCCTCACTACTTGTCGTCTTGCCCTCTCCAGTGCTGCCTGCAACAAAACATTCCCTTCCGGAAACTCTGGGTGGACCAGTTCTCCGTGTTGTGTTTACACCGTGCTCTGCTTTCATAATTACCGGTATGGCATTCGTTGTTCGTATCAACCACTAAGCTCCTGGTAGGTGGCCCCTTACTGGCCTTAGGATGTGGCTCTGGGTTCACTACTACATACACATCACTGTCAGCAAGTATAGACAAAGCAAAATCAGAGGCACTGGTCTTCTCCAGGTTTGCAATTGCTATCACATGGGTGCAATTGGTGTAGCACTTTCCATGATGCCAGCCACACCATTTACTCCTCCCTGAGCTCTTGTGCTGGCACAGAAAAGCCCAGATATGGTCGTCCTTCTCTCGAGCAGCGCTGACGATGCGACACCAACTTGTAGTCTCGATATTACTCACTGCAGGCTTCTCGTTTTTACTAAATTGGGTGCTGTGACACAGACACAAAATTCCAGCAATATTACTCCGCTGGGCTGTCATTTGCCACTTCGTTGCCGTCAGCTGCCTCATCCAGCACCTCGCTGCCACTAGAAACGTCTTCCTCTTCTTCCATTGTTGTCAAAACAACATCAATGTACACGAAAGGAATAAACTTCAATAAAGTGATCACAATATCCCAAGTCGATATTGTCGTCAACGTCGTCATCTTCTAAAAAATAATTATTCTTCCTCACTCCACGCGAACTCGTGTTTTGCGCTTGCTCATATGACGCACACCTCACCACTCGCGTAAAAATATTTGTTCTCAAGGTGGAATTTGGTCGAGAAAAGAAGCCCTCGCGAAGGTCTCTGGATCGGTTCTGGAACGTCCAACAAGCGAAAACGTATCCTTTGTGATGTCCTTGACCAACACTGTAAGCGGCGATTTGTCCATCCGAGAGTGCAACGGCACTTGTGATTTTGAGTTTTGGCTCACGGACTAAAAGTAATGCAGTGCAGTGTGTGCGCTAGTTCGGATTGTTGCTAACAAGTACTAGCACAGCTAGTACACCATTACACCTGTACTGTTACTCCCTGCCGGATAATGTCGCCGGGATAGTATATCCGGGTATACAGTAAAACCCCGGAGTTTCTCTCTCACACTTCACACTCTCTCACACCTCACACCTCACACCTCACACCTCACACTCTCTCACACCTCACACCTCACACCTCACACCTCACATTTGCAACAGTGAAGCCACAGTGCAGGGTCGGCTGCGGACAGCCACATTGCGGGGTCGGCTGCGAACAGCCACATTGCCTTGTTTCAAGGGTATTATGGTTCACACAATACTCAATACTCAACAGAGGACATTCATGGTAATCACTTTCAGAACGAAACAAGAAGAAGAACGACAACCAAAGAACAAGCACAGAAACTATGCATGCACGCACTGTACGCAGCACGTGCGAAGTCAATAAATAATGACTTCCAAAGTACAGATACCACATCCCTCCACCATTAGATAAAACTACTGGAAAGAGACTAAAGAAAGGTTCATAATAGAACAGTATGAAATGATGTGCCACCGGCCACTACAGATCAAGACGTTAAGGCGCAGTGGACACACGAGAAGAGCGTCGCAGAACAACAGCGGAAGAACTATCTGCAGCAGGACTAGAAGCAACAGAACTAGCAGGACTCATAGAAACTGCAGGTACAGGAGACAGTGCAGAAGAAGGTGCTGCAGGAGTAGGCTCGAGTACAGAATCAGAAACTGAAGTGGCAGTAGCAGAATGATTAGTCGGCAAAGACAGACTAGGAGACTGAGAATAAGAAAATGACTGTTCATGGCGGACGGGAGCTGATGTAGAAGATTCCGGTGAACTGTCGACTGGCATGCGCGGACGAACATGGTCAGCATGCCGTTTCCACAGACGACCGTCATCTAGACGCACCTTGAAGGTCAATGGACCACAGCGTTCTTCGAGAACACCAGGGAGCCACTTCGGGGACGAGGTGAAGTTCATCACCCAAACTGCATCACCGCACAGGAACTCGGATGCCGATGGCGAACGACCACCGCACATGCCGGCTTGCTTGGATTCTACATGTGCACCGATATTAGGAAACACGAGGTCAAGGCAAGAGCGAGGCTTCCGCTGAGACCACAGGAGCTGGAAGGGTGTCTGGCCCGTCGTCGAATGCGGCGTACGACGATACATAAACAGGAACTTGTGCAGCCGTGACTCTAAGTCACCAGAGGCGAGCTTGCGAATGCCGCTCTTGACTGTCTGCACAGCTCTCTCAGCAAGACCATTACTGGCAGGATGGTATGGTGAAATACGGGTATGCTTGATACCATTGGACTGGCAATAGGCAGCGAATTCAGAGCTGCTGAAAGCAGGACCGTTGTCTGTCACAAGACATGACGGCAGTCCAAGACTAGCGAATGACTGGTGAAGCTTACGGATGGTAATAGCCAATGTCGCTCCAGACGTGACATGTGCTTCAATGTACTTGCTGTGGCTATCTACCAGATTCAAGAGCATCTTGCCATCAATAGGGCCAGCGTAATCCATGTGGACGCGAGACCATGGCCGACCTGGCCATTCCCACGGATGAACAGAGCTGGGGTTGGGCGACTTCTGAGCCTCCTGACATGATGAACAGCTTCGGACTGTGTGTTCGATCTCTGTGTCGAGGGATGGCCACCAGAAATAGCTGCGGGCCAGCGCTTTCATCTTCGTGATGCCTGGGTGTCCATCGTGCAGCTGCTGCAGTAACGACTCTCTGCCAGGAGCAGGAATGACGACACGTGAGCCAACCAGAACACATCCGGCTTGGACGAAAAACTCATCGCGTCGACGCCAGTAATTTTGCAGGTCGTCCGGTACGTTCTGCGGCCAACCTTCCACGACAAACTTGTGGACTAATGACAGAACCGGATCTCGGCTTGTCCACTTGGATACTTTTGCTGCTGTCACAGGCGAGGAATTGAGTACGTCAATGGACAGTACAACTTCAGCAGGTGTTGGAGGCTCGAGCTCAGGGCCATCAGCAGGACGAGGCAGTCGGCTCAATTCATCTGCATTGCCGTTGGCTTGACCCGGCTTGTACTGTAGACTGTACTCATAGCTCGACAGCAACAATGACCAGCGTTGTAGACGGCCGCTAGACAGGGGTGGTGTTGGTTTGTCAGGAGCGAACAACCCAAGCAGCGGCTTATGGTCGGTCTGTAAGGCGAATGAGCGACCATAGATGTACTTGTGAAACCGTTTGACTGCGAACACGAGAGCGAGTCCTTCACGGTCCAGTTGAGAATAATTCTTCTCTGCTGATGACAGGGTTTGGGATGCAAATGCAACGGGACGCTCAGTACCATCCGGCATGGAGTGCGACAATACAGCACCGACACCATAGGGTGAGGCATTACAAGACACTACGATCGGAAGTGACGGATTGTAGTGTGTTCGAACCGGTTCAGACGACAGCAGCGACTTACCCTTGTCAAACGCTTTCTGCTGCCGTTGGGACCACTGCCAAGACTTGGCAGACAGTAACTCGTACAACGGCGCGAGAATGGAGCTGATGTTCTTGACAAAGCTATGGTAATAGTTAATAAGACCCAGAATGACCCATCCCATCCCATCTTCGTCGCACAAAGGGGAAAACAGGGTTGCCAGAATTTGAGGCAAAATGATACAGCAACAGTTAGTGCAGAATGACCACCCAGACAAAAATTAAGCAACTAGAACTTATAAAATCAGCAGTACAAAAAGATACAGCAAGGAAACGACCGCATTCACAATCAGAGCAAAAATATATATACAGAGGGCGGGTGGGCGGGCCCTTGACAAGCAAGACAAAAAGAAGGACAATCTTTTTGCGCAAGCGCTGTTTCACAGCGCTCGCTCAACAATCATTACGTCACTACAGTGACGTCAACCTGCACTGCGTGCCACAACAAATATAATACAGTTAGCAAAAAAACAAGCTTCGCAAATATTCGAAGTTCGAGAGAACATTGCTTCTCGTTTCTTTCGAATTCTCAGCCAACGAAAAGCGTACACGTCTGTGTAGAACTGTCCATGCATGGAAAAGCGGTCGTTAAGGCCGTTATCACACTGCGTTTGTTTGAGTCGCGTTTGCGTCTGCGTTTGCGTTTGAGACTGGAAAACGCAAGACGTGATATCATACTAGTACATGTACTTGTGATTTTTAGCGTTTGCGTCAAAATCTGTGCGCGCGGGAAAATACAAAAAATACAAAAATGTGGGGAATCGATCTCCAGCTGGCCGTGGATGGTGAATTTATTTTCCTGGGATCGAGAAGTGTTCTGTTTCTGCTCCTATGTCCTTTGTCAGTGGTGCTGGGGGAATGGGAGTCGATGGGAAGACTGCAGCTGTTGCGTTGCCTGTGTTGGGGTGGCAGTCCCGTTGTTGAGGCACCTCGTCCAGCTAGTCTAGCCGCCGCCAACTAGTCAGCGCAACCTCAGCCACGAGCTCGCATCAGCTCCATGCCTCGCGAATCCAAAATCAATCAATCAGTACATGTAATAGAAGTACCCTCGCCGGCCTCAGCAACTAGATGGAAATGAAGATTTTGAAAAGCACACTTGAGAATCACTTGAAAACACTCAAAAACAATGCCGGAAGTGCTGCGATAAAGAAAGTCCGATCTGCGTTTACGCGTTTCGGTTTTGACCCCCCCTCCCCCCTGGTTTGCGTCTGCGTCTGCAGCTGTGCGTCTGGAAACCAACGCGCTCGCGATAACGTCACGTGGTGGCATTTCCTAGGCGATCGTCAAAAACCGAAGAAAACGCAGACGCAAACGCGACTTGAACGCAGTGTGATTAGGGCCTAAGAGCAGGTGGTCGCTAAACCCAGAGGTCGCTTATCCCAGGTGTTACCGTACGCTATTCACTGTATTCAGCCATAGCCCTGCGTCAAAGCTGCAATGGAGAGCAGCCAGTGGCGAATCGAATATGTCTTTAGTGCCACAAGTTGGTGGAGCGTGTGGAAAGTATTTCGCCGGACTCGGCGGCAGATTGAATATGTGCAGCCTTTCTTCCTCTCTGTCCCAAGCCAAGAGCATTATAGCCCTTGTTGAAGCATTATAATCAGCATTATGAGGTAGTTTTTGGAGCATCAAGATTAGCATTATGCGAACATTTTCGGAGCATTATCCGCTGGTCCCTAACGGTCGGCCAATGGGTGTAATATGTAATACATGCTTCTACGGCCAAGTTTAGTGAGCATGGTGAGTGGGTGGAGCCGGTATCGGGTATAAATGCAAGTATGAGACTCAGAGTGTGATAGTGGAAGTGAAGTGATTGTGCTGCTTGATCACTTGCCTTCTGTACAGACCTTGCCTGCATGGCTCTTTCTGATAAACCGGAACTTATCAGAGGGGATCCAAGGGATGCTCTTGAATTCGACATCGCCTGCTGTATGGAGGTAAGGCCAAGTTTGGAACAACTATCCTACCTATGCTGCTGCTGCTGCTGCTGCTGCCCTCACTGTCTCTACTAACGCTTGGTGGCTCAGTTCTCAATGGGTACTTTCAAGAGCAATGTATGAATACTTTATTGACTGACAATGCGGGATGCATTCATGTATCAGCTCATAGTAATTAGGTACAGTGACACGGGGCGATTCAAAACGACGTGTTCCCGAAGTAACCAATGGTAACACGCAGCCTCTTAAGGGCGCGTTCAGAGTGGGTGTCTCGGATGTGAAAAACCTGCGGAAAGGGAAGGGTGTCGTGGCAAAATGCATGCCGGTTGCTCTGGAGGAATGGCGGAAGCCAACGTGTTCCACGGCATCTCCGTGACTAGGGTCTTGGAAAAGGTTCGCTGGGGGAGCATAGAAGCGGAATTCGAAGGTTGGTGCTGCTATTGTTTACAAGTTCTGGTGCAGTGTTCAACGGTGCCCTTTGGGTTTGATCTTGCACCGATCTCTGTGATGTCGACGGCCGCCAGTACCTGATTACCGTCGACTATTTCTCCCGTTACATTGATGTCGCTTGTCTCTCATCGACTACGTCACGGGCCGTCATTACTCATCTGAAGAGCATATTTGCTGCCCACGGCTATCCGGACATCTTCGTCAGCGATAACGGGCCACAGTTCGCTTCCGACGCCTTTGCACAGTTTATGTCGTCGTGCAACATCACGCATCGGACCAGCAGCCCGAAGCATCCTCAAAGCAACGGCGAAGCAGAACGCGCCGTGCAGACTGCCAAACGACTCATCCGTGCGCCAGGTGATCTACAGCAGTCCCTCCTAGCGTATCGCTCCACACCCCTGGCCAACGGCTATTCGCCCGCCGAACTCTTGTACCCCCGCAGGCTCCGCACCAATCTTCCGTGCCCACCTGATCTCCTGCAACCCTCCTGGCCAGACATCACCGCTCTCCGGGCCAAGGAGCAGGAGGCTAAGCATCGGCAAGAAGATCACTTCGATCAACGCTTCGCAGCAAAGTCGCTCTCCCCTCTGCCACTGGGAGCGAAAGTGTGGGTCGACGACAAGCGCGAGGGTACAGTGGTTGAGCAACTCACCGATCGCTCCTACAACATCGCCACCTCATCCGGTCTTCTGCGCCGAAACCGCCGTGCAGTGAAGTTGCTCCAGCCAGTGACTCCTCCCGGACCGGTGCCAGCAGTACCACCGGCCGCGCTAGTCCCGCAACAACAGCCTGTGCCTACGTCACAGCCAACTCTCCGTGCTCGCAACACCATCCAGCCACCGCAGAGATTGATCGCTACCATGTAACTCTCTCTCTGGCTTCATGCTATTGCTATTGCTCTCCCGCACATCGCATAGTTCTGTTCTATGTGCCCGGCTATGTACAACCCGTACATGTATTTGTCTTGCCTTTGCTCCATAACAGTTTTTTTCCCAGCTGTTGTGTTTTTGCTCGCTTCAATTTTTTTTCAAAAAGGGGGAGATGTCCTATCCTGTATCATGTTAGCCTTTCACCCATTCACGGCATAGTCCTTCCCCTGTCTGTCGCCATGTATAGACGGTACGTGACCTCTCACTACCCCCGTGCTACGCACGATACCATGCTCTGCTGGGCATGGCCTCCCTGACTCTTCACTATATCTACACTCATCTGTCTGTAAAATAAACCACTTCCTTATGTCAGTACATGACACAACAGTTGGCTACAGTGCTCCCTCCATCAGTTGCGCGCTCATAGCTTGGTGCTCGCCTGCGCGGATAGCGTCAGTAGGTGCCAGGGGTGTAGGAACCGGTGCGGCGGGTGCGGCCAAAGGGGCACCAATAATTTTTATCCTGTGATTTCTGAAACAATGAAATATGGGCTATTTGGGCCCCACTTTCCTAAAACATTCCTCGGGGAGGGCCCTGGGACCCTCCCCCTCCCGCCCGCCTTTCCATGCCCGTACCAATGTAGAATACGAGTTGCGACGCCCCTGCCCCGTCCCTGGGTGCACATGCAATCTATACAAGTAGGTGACATGATGGCATGAGCACACGTCGTGCTATCTCTCCTCTGCGATGCGCTGGGAGGAAAATGTCAAAGTGAAACGGTTGCCAAAGGTCAAGTCGCAAATCATTTCATGTCTTCCATGGAAATCCATGAAATCCAGCGCCAACCACTCAGTTCTTAATTGATTTTGAAGTATGAGGATTCAGTTTCACTGACGTCAAAGGCAACGGAAAGTTGGCAACAGTTTTCAATTTCCCCACATGGCCCGCATGTTTTCTGTCTAATCCTCGGCTAGTTCTTGCCTAGTCCTTGCCTAATCCTTGGCTAGTCCTCGGACATGTATGTCCAAGTAGTTCCTTGCAGTTGGGGCTACACCACTTGTCCAGCACATCAATGAACTCATCTCCTAAGCCATATAGATTCGACCAAGAGTCCATAACCCCCCAGAGTGTGCAACTCCTGGTTGGGGTCTGGCGCAACGAAATCCAAACATTGCGTCATCCGGTCCTCGGGCAAGCATGGGCGGATGGGGCCATGATATCTGGTACATCCGGCGGGGGTAGCAAGCCACGGAAGTGTCACGTAAAACGTTTGCTCCACGGGCTATGCAGTGTCAGCAGAACGGCTTTGATTTCACGGTCACAGAATTTTTTTATTTGAAGAGAGTTTCTCTGCTCGTTGTCTGAAAAGCTTGTAATAATTGTATTGGGAGAGTTCGTGACTCCGGGATAGCAAGAATAGGCATGGATATAGATTTACAAGATTTGATGGAAATAGCTCTTGGCACACGGCATGAAGACCCGATCGAAGTAGATGTGCTTCAACCTGCTCCTCAGTCCCATTTTGGTACAAGTAGTTCAACTGGGATGGTGTCCTCCACCATGTGTAACCCTCCTGATCCTACTCTTACTCCTGCTCCTCTTCCTGCCCCTGGTCTTGCTCCTGTTCCTGCTCCTGCTCGTCGCAAGAGGAGAAAGGCAAAAGTGAAAGCTTTGACTGCATCGCAGAAGAAATCGATCATTCATGCCCTGGAGAAGATTGATTTGGAGCAGTTATCCAGCGATGTTTCCAGCATTGTCTCTGCTGAGCGCCATATGGTGCTGTTTCCAGCACGTCTCCAGAGTTTCACGGCGAACGGATGCTGGAAGTCCCTTTGTAGTTTGCTTGTGAAGAATTACGTGGACCTATATGGCCAGTGCTCTGCTAGAGCTGACAAGTACTCCACTTTCCAGGTGAAATGGTCACACTTAGTCAAGTCTAATGTGGATAGCCCTGATGTGACATCATGTGGACTCGGCGAGAATGATCGTACCTCTATTGTAATGGCTGTGGGTGCCGCAGTTTGGCTGGAGTGCTGCCGTGTGATAAAACATGTGCTGAAGCCTGTGGACAACTTGGCCCAGTTGGACCCTGTCCCCCTAACAGATACACACTACCATCGCTTTTTTGGCTGGGCACTGTCCTCCTGCATTGGTGGTTTGAAGAGAAAAGCCTCTGCACAGACATCCGGATCACTGAGTGGAAATGAAGAGAATGAGCTGGTGTTGCTTCGTTCTCTTTGCGTCAGCAATTCAGAGAAAGATGAAGCCAGCATTCCGGAGTCGCTTTCCATTCGTGACAAAGGACATATGAGGTTCCTGAAGGAGGAGCATATGGAGTTTGCTCGTCTGGCCCTGCAGAAGATTTATTCTGTTGTTAACTACGATGCCTACTCAACGTATGGCAATGATTTAGTCAAGGTTGCTTCTGCATGTATTGAGCATGACAAGACATTACCCAAGAGTCTTATCTCCTCAGTCCAGACTACACTTGGCATAGACAAGTATGAGGATCAAGTGATCATTGCCGTGGCCCACAAGCTCGTCATGAAGGTCACGAACGCAGTGTGCGGAGAAGTCATTGATGCGGCTGAGCAAAACCAGATTCTGGAAGATGGGAAATCTTCCACCAGTGGTCTCAATCTACGAGACCGGCTCCATGTTGGTAATGCTTGAAGGACGTCACTATCCTTGCGTTGTCAGGACTTTCCACACAATCAATGAATGCATGTAAGAGGGCAGTATCTGCCTGACAGGTTCGTCCCCTTGAATAGCCTCATTGTTTCTATTATTTGAGGTGGGTTCATCCCCTTGCATAGCCTCATTTCTTCTTATTATTTGAGGTGGGTTTATACCCTTGAATAGCCTCATTTTTCCTATTGTTTGAGGTAGGTTCGTACCCTTGCATAGCCTCTTATTTTCTTATCATTTGAGGTGGGTCCATCCCAAGTGACTGAAGCCATTGATGCATCTATAGAGCATGTGCACCATTGTATATATTCCTTTGCTTTTTTGCATGCGTCCCTCCTGGAGAGTTGGGCGTGGTTGTGCGCATCACTTGCTGTCCTTTGCATGCTTGTCCGGTGGTTACCGCGATGGGCCTATGCCACATGTGCACTGCTGTATATATTCCGTTGCTCTTTTACATGCATCCCTCCTAGAGCTGTATATATTCTGTTGCTCTTTTGCATGCATCCCTCCTAGAGCTGTATATATTCTGTTGCCTTTTTGCATGCATCCCTCCTGGAGCTGTATATATTCTGTTGCCTTTTTGCATGCGTCCCTCCTGGAGCTGTATATATTCTGTTGCCTTTTTGCATGCGTCCCTCCTTGAGGGTTTGGCATGGTTGTGCACGTTAGTTCGATGTAGTGTTGGGAGAAGAGAACATTCTTCCCATTTGGCCCACTCATCATGAAGCGGAGTGATGGTCAGTGCTTCTTGTGCGAATATTCACTCATTGCATAAAGGCCAAGCTACATACATGCAGTTGAGATGATTTGGTTGTGTGAGGATACTACAGTGTGTCTTATTTATTACCTGAGTGCATTATGCTGGCTTGTGACTCTTAGTCTTATTGAGCAACTAAAAAAAAAACATCAGAGAGCACTGCGAACCTACCGTTACCATGTGCCAAGGGGACAAAACAATCATCATACACTGTTGTGAAACAGATGAGAACAAGAGTCCATACCCCCGTATTATAGGGGGTTATGGACTCTTGATGAAAGTCATTGGCAGACTCATCCTTTCTCGCACAGTCCATCACAACACACAACAAAACAGGCACAAAACAATGAGGTTTGCCGTAGATGAAGCCGAAGCTGTAACACCATGATCCTTGTAAACATATGGAATACATACAGTGGTGCACACGTATCATAGGCCCCTCGTGGAAACAACTGGACAAGCATTCAAAGGGCAGCGAGTACCGCACACAACCACGCCAAACCCTCAAGGAGGGACGCTATGCAGGCTATGCAAGGGGACGAACCCACCTCAAACAATAGGAAAAATGAGGCCGATTCAAGGGGACAAACCCACCTCAAACAATAAGAAGAAATGAGGCTATGCAAGGGGACAAACCCACCTCAAATAATAGGAAAAATGAGGCTATTCAAGAGGACAAACCCACCTCAAATAATAAGAAGAAATGAGGCTATGCAAGGGGACGAACCCACCTCAAATAATAAGAAAAATGAGGCTATTGAAGGGGAAAACCCACCTCAAACAATAAGAAAACACGAGCTCCTGAAAGGTGACATGCCTGTCTGTGCTTACTTCTTCCTACGTAGTGGCACACTTTCATAGTCAAGTGCAGCATCACGGTAGTCCTTGCCACTTGCATGGACTGGATGAAGGTTGCGCTGCAAAGCCAAAGATGCGCGGGCTGTACTGTAATTAACTGCAGACAAACGGCCTCCGGCAGAATGCTTAAGCTGGGAAAACAATGTCTCCACAGCACTGCCCGATACTCTCACTGGCACAATGTAGTATCCTGGATGACGTGTGACATAGTCCTCACAGAATTCCACGAAGCCAAAGCACATTATCCTGAGGAGGTCCCATGTTTGCCACGACAAGAATGAGGTCTGCTTTGGAGAGGAGGCAGTGAAGGCTGGGTCCAGTAAAAGTCCATTCAGCCATGACTCAAAGAATGCATACCCTGACTTGATGGACTGCAGTGGTGTACATGTGGGGCTGCGTACTGGAACATGGGAGAGTGTGCCTTCCTCAAATAGTTTGCTGCAAGCAAGAAGGTACTGCCGGGATGCTTGAACATTTGCTACATCAGCAGGATGGCTAAGGCAGTGCACAGCAAGTTCGGTCAGAACTTTCTCCTGCTGCATGATTTTGGCTGGCAAAACATTCAACTTAGTCCAGGAGTCCCTATAAACAAAGTTCTTACGGAGATGTGGCACATCGCGAGGCTCGCCTGCTCTCATCTTGGCACACTCCCGTTGGTACATGTCTATAATAGTCTGCCATCCAAAAGGAACACCTTCCTGGGTGACAAATGCCTTAGCTCCACCACGAGACGACGAGCTCAAAGCATTAACCATGTTTTTGAGCTGGTGGGATGGGCAAATGATGAAAAATAGTCGATGATTTGCCCAAACTGGATGTTCCACCGAGGCCCTTATGTCATGTCGATTCGGACCCTCCTCCTCTTGCATGCCGAATGAACCACTTTTTCCCATCATAGACTTGATCATGGCCATGTTCGTTGAAGCACCATCACAGACCAAAGCACTGACCTTGAAGTCATACGCATGGAAAAGGCGCAGTGTATCCATTACACAGGCCAAAGTGAACTTGGCATCCAGAGTCTTGGCAGCGGTGTAGTAGGGCCCAATGATATCAAAACTTCCCGACATGTCCCGCCATAGGGTCTGAAGTATATACTCAGTGCGGTCCGTTTTCTCATCCTTCAAGTCTGTATATACATCATGGAGGCTGGACAGGTCATCACTGGTCATGGACAGACCATATATCTGCTGACTTTTTGAGTTCCACAGAACTTTGGAAACAACTTTGACCTCGTCAAAGACCATCACACCATCTCCGGTGGGGACTAACCGCTGCTCAGCTTCGGCCACCTTCTTGAAGTTACTGTACTTCTGCAGTTGGAAGACCATGTTGTCTTCACACCACCCGGGGTTATCCAAATGTGCTCCCGTAAAATGCTTCAAAGAGCGCACACTTGGTAGTTGCAAAATCCCAAAAGACTTCAAGGCTTCATAGGCTGCGGGACTGCGGGTGAAGACGGCCAGAGCAAGCCGGTAAGTTATCATACTCCACCTGTTGCCCTTGGACCCAGACGCGTTTTGCTTCTGGTCCTTGTTGAACTGCTCCTGGGCCACAACATCGGAATGCCAAGCAGCCCGTAAAATGTCGGCCTCATCTCCAGCATCCTCAAAAATTCCCTCCAGGTCTGGTGCAAAGCTGGAACTGATGTCCTGGCATACAGCAGACAGTTCCGAAGACTGTTCCTCACATAGTTCAAAGTCAAACTGTTCCAAGCGAGCCAACTGCCGCTTCGTGATCCGCTGAACCTCTGATTTATTGCGAGCACGCACCGAATGGCTGTGAGGGGACAGATACTTCAGGGGCACAGTGGAGGATGCTGACACTCTTGCAGCCTTGTCATCTTGGTTTCTTTCAGTTGCCCTTTTCACCAGCCGCTCCAGGTCATGTTGTAGTGCTTTGCAAGCCTTGCATGGTACAATGGGGGAGTTCTTCTCCTCAAGTGGCAAAGTTCGACCTGCTTTGTGCCATACAGAACAGTGTTCGCTGTCAAAGCGAACAAAAGGAAACGTCCACTTCCTCAAATTCTTCGTGTGGAAACGTACTGATTCGAATTGCTTCCCATAGTCAGCTATCCCAGGGCAGAACTTCATGTCCGATGAAGGTAGCATACTTTCCAAATACGGAGTAAGCGTATCCAAATCATCGGCACACTCTCCCTCCTCCGTTCGCCCACCAAAGAGACACTCGAAAGTGAATGTTCCTGCTGGGTTCACAACCAGACGGTTCAAATTGACGGGTGTTCCATTGCATGTGAGAAGCACAGACTTCGAGCAATAAATCTCTATCCAGGTGCTGGAAGAATTAACAATTTCCAACACTCGACAATCGAGAGAAGAAAATGAGGAGCCCAGATCGAGCAAAAACTGACGAATATCGTCCACAGAGACACTGCACTCCGGCGACCATGGGGAGCGCTTTGCTTTAGGTTCAACAGTGGCCATTGTCTTATCGGAGAGACACTCAAAAGAGAAAACTCTTCGACAACTCTAAAATAATTCTTTGTGTACTTGAGCCTTTCCAGGCGTGTTACGTACAACACCTGGCCGTTACGTAAAGGAAGACCCCAAATTGGGCAAACGGGCGAAGTAGGTCCGGGCCAAACTTCCCATTTCGTCATAGCTACTCACTACATGACGTATGAAGTTTGGATTTCGTTGCGGCACTGATTTGTGCTGAGAAGGATCACGAGTTGCACACTCTGGGGGGTTATGGACTCTTGATTCGACAAGTAGGAATATGATTGGTTCAGGCTGCAATAAGACTGATCTGCTCGTTCATGATATTAGTGACATGGAAGCGTTTATTAATATGGAATACGACGAAACTTCAGTATAAACTGAAAGGGACCCTGGATATAATATAACGGTTACTTTTCTCGTTGCATTGGAATTACTTTGAAGTTTGAGTACTCTTTGAGGTCGACCCTTCATTTCCTTTTCCAGTCATTTAACCTTGGTTATACAGCGTAGTACCTCAACTGTACAGCACCAATGGTAATGTCCCTGCCGGCGGTACGTTGTAATGAAGTGCTATTGTACCGGCTAAATTGCCCGCTGTTACTGTTGTGTGTCACGAGCGCGAAGATAGTCCCACACGCCTACCGGTACGTATTGCATGCCTTAGATACATGTCCTTGCCGTTGTGGCTTGCTGTTATCATTCTACTCCCTGTGTAGTCATATCAAGTGATTAGAGATCAGTTGTGCGTCAGTGGGCACCAGAGTGAGAATTTCAACCCGGCTCAAGTCAAGAACGAGAACTTTGAGATGTTGAACGCTTTGTTCTTCAAGCGAGATATTGACTACGCTCGGGTAAAATACCGGCCAATCGCGGCTCGGCTACTGGACCACACGTGAGTGCCGTCGTTATGGTGTTCTGATGCATGCGGTACCTGGTGTGCTGGAATCCTCAGGGTGGATCGGGGGGGGGGGGGGCGGCGTACCAGGGGTTCCACGGAACCCCCTAAATTTCACGAACGTACTACTACCTTCGACAAGCGAAACTCGGCGCGTTTTTTACTTCAAATTACTTGAAATAACTCACACTTTACAATCAAAAATAATGATTGATTCCCCGAAAATACAACTTTTTATTGCTCAACAAGGACATTAGAGACATCAGCAGGCCCGATTCAGTTAGTCTGAATCACTCTCCTCTGATTCAGGGATCGCAGCTTCTTGTGGAGACGAAGGGTCCCTGTAGTGAGACGAAAATGCGACTAGAGAGGATTCAGTTGCAGCTGTGATCGCTCTGGAAATCTCGATGTCGCTCCTGTGTGCTGTGCTCAAGCCACGGTGTCGAGGGTAGTCACTTCCGCCGCAACTCTCCAGGATGCCATGGTAAGAACTGTGCAACACCTCCAAACGCACATGGACTCCAACGTTTTTTGCGGGTATTCTCGCCAACAGTCCGAAACTGCCGGCAGCAATTCCTGGCGAATTTCCTTAGCCACCAGAGACGCATTACTCTGGAGGCTATTGAAAGACGTCAGGTCGTTGACATTGACGTCTGGACTCTGCGCTGGCTGAGTGCCCACGTGGAGAGAGAAAGAAGTCCTTGGTTTTGCATTGGCATGCGGAAGCACGACAATTCTCCTTTGCAGAATGGAAGTGGGCACCGTTGTGCTAGTACACCATGGTACACGGGAGACTGGCCTGCCTCAGCAAACCTTCCTCTGAGGGGAGGGGAGGGGAGTGGAGGGGAGGGGAGGAGAGGGGAGAGAGGGAGGGAGAGGGAGGGAGAAGGAGGGGAGGGAGGGAGGGAGGGAGGGGGAGGGAGAGGGAGGGAAAGCCGAGGAGGGAGGGGGGAGGGAGGGAGGGAGAGGGAGGGAGAGGGAGGGAGGGAGGGAGAAGGAGGGGGGAGAGGGAGGGAGGGAGAGGGAGGGAGGGAGGGAGGGAGGGAGGGAGGGAGGGAGAGAGAGGGGAGAGCGAGAGAAGAGAGAGTGGCTCAACATAGAGCACGAGAGAAAGGGAGAGTTGCTAAACATTGAGCACAAGAGATTGAGTGCCTCAACATAGAGCGCGTGTGTTGGCTCAACATAGAGCGCGGAGTGATTGAACGAGTTAAACCATTGCCATTAAGAGTTGTGCCAGCTCCCAGTATATATTGTGAAAAGTGGACCGGTAGTGGAGGTCCTGGTTAAAAATAATGGTAAGGTCGGTGTGGCGGGAAAAGAATTCAGAAGCCAACCACCTCTGCTGAGCAAGAAGCGCCAGAAAACCGTTGAAGAACTAAACAGTTTGGGCGCCTCAAACTGGTTTGATATACAGTGTATGTTCGATTGTTGAGCTGTAAGTGCAACCCAGAGCCTGGCTGGGACAGGTGCACAGTCCCGTGTACCTTATACCTGCATCATGCTGCACCGAGCAGTGTAAGTGCGACCCAGAGCTGGGACAGGCGCACAGCCCTGTGTATCTTACACTTGCATGCTGCACGCGGAACGCAGACAGGCGCATCAGGTCACCCGGGCATATTGGGTGCCCCAATCAGTGCAGTGTGCGCAGACGTGCACGAGCAGTGCATGCGATGTAGACGTATGTAGATGCCCAAGACAAAAGGACATGGCTAAGTATAAGGAACACGAGGAAAAGAAGAAGTGAGTGTCTGTGCATGTGATAAGCGTAAACAAGGCTTACCTGCATTAACCCCACGTAAAAGGTTTTGCCTCCGCCAGTGCTATTTGATCACTCTCAACACACACTGGGTGCATCCTCCCAGCGTTTGACAACTAGAAACACGGATCATTTTCTGAGTGGACTGTAATATCCATCTTGAAGAGGTGGGGAATAGAGAGTAAATATTCCTCTACCCCGCCCATCCTCGTTCTCCGTTGAACTCTCACTTCTCTTTTATGACGGGCGTGCGTGCGTGTGTGTGTGTGTGTGTGTGTGTGCGCGCACGCGCGCGCGTGCGTGTGGATTACTACAGGAAGCTTATTATGCAGGATGGTGGTGATGTCTCCCAACAATACCACCGGAAAGCATTCTTCCAAGCCCAGCTGCTCCTGAAGCTGTGCATGCTGGAGCCAAGCATTGCACGCATCTACTTTGACACACTCTGCTTCCTGTAGTGCCTCAGGATGCCACTGCGGCGGGGGTCCGACTGTGCCGGTTTGTCACTGCGGTCTTGCCCGGGAATGACTCTACAACACGTTGCTCTCAACTAACTTACTTCACAATGCTCTAGACTACATACTAATGGACGGTAATAATATTATGCTGCTGATACGCAATGAACTGTTATACGACCGGCCGGTGACCACTGGTACGCATAGCCTTTAATTTAATTCCACGCCACTCACGGTGGGCTCTGTGATTGTCATGGCAGTGACATTCATCAGTCCACGCCACTCACGGTGGGCTCTGTGATTGTCATGGCAGTGACATTCATCAGTCCACGGTGCTGCGCCTGCACTACTGTCACTTGCAACAATGACATTTGTCCGCCCACACGCCTTGCTCTGTTTTGGTAACGGGATTCGTCACTTCTTCTGGCCAGGCCAGGTCTCTCAGATTATGTGTAGAGATACATCAGCACACTCATGACTGTATATATCGTACTTGTACTTTTTATAAACATGCGCTCTCCCCCCCCCCCCCCCCCACCCACACATACACAGTCACATAACGTGCATACACCCGTATGTATGCATGCACAGCACAGTCATGCTCTCTCTCTCTCTCTCTCTCTCTCTCTCTCTCTCTCTCTCTCTCTCTCCTTGCTCAATTGCGCACAGACTTGTATTGCTGCACCGGTGCACTTCTGCATAACGTCACAGTCAGGTGACTCCTGAGTCCTGTGCTAGGATCACGTAATGCCACATTAACACGGGGGCGCCGCACAGCTCTCTTTTCAGAATGTTAGGTTCTGTTCTTCAAGTACTGAACCATGTCGCCATACCTATCTGACTGTGATGGACTGCCGGACGGAATGGGACCAACATTTGGTCTTATGTACTTGGTAGTCAGGTTACACCTGATTGGATTCTGCTACTGCGGGTGATGTAGCTACAGTGCCGCTCGATGACATCCGATCGTGCGAATCCAGTTCACGCCCTGCATCGGTTCACCATGACCCCAGTGTTTGCAGGTCTAGGGCTGCACACTGCGGCACCCGCCAAGTGACTGCGTGGCATCGGCTCTCGCCTCATCTTGAGTTCTGGAGGCTGTGCATGTGGCAGCTAGACAGTCGTGACCTGTACTGAGTGTAGTGAGTGGTGAAAAACAGCCGGGCGTTTCGTCAATCATGAACGGTCATTTCCGCCGGACTGTCGGACTGTCATCTCATATCGCTGAGCCGGCACCTAGCCTGGTGCTATGGCCCTGCTTAGTTACGGGGGGGGGGGGGGGATACCGGTAGCGAGTGTAGACGCTTCTTTGGCCCCGGCTTCTGGGATAAACCAAGCCAGGTGTACTGTGACACCATGCAGCTATGCAGGTACACTATAAGTCAGCATACAGTCATGCTACTACCAAGAGTATAAATTTATAACTCCCTGGGGGGGGGGGGTTGTACTCTTGTTACTACTGCACTCACTGGACGGCCCCGGAGGCCCGGACCATGGGTCATGGTCATCGTGCCCTTTCTTGGGCCTTTTTCTCCCGTGACAATCGTCATGATCTTTGCTATCGTATATGGCCAGCGGTATGGTCTGCACCAGGGCCTAGGGAGTAGGGGGATGCACGTGCCACGTGACGTAGAGTCTACGTAGCATGCTCGTAGCTAGCTACGCGTGGAGCGCGTGCCTCTCGCGTCCTTTTTTCATGAAGAGAAACGTTCTTTTGAAAGTTTAAAATAGTTTTTGGCGACTCTGAAAATAATAAATAAGGCCAAAAGTATTAGTTTGGCAAAACAAAATTTAATAATGACCTTGTTTCCGGTCGCCCGATCCGACCGGGCCACTTTTTCCCAAATAATTCTGAAACTTTTTTTTGGTCCCAAATGTATACAAACGATGGCAATGCCATGTATGCAAGACTGATCAGTCGATGCGCCAAAGCGAAAAAAAGCCCTTTTTTATTATCCCGGTCAGCTCATTTTGTACAGAATATCAGCAGCTTTGCAAATGCACCTGTATACAGCCTGTTTCCGCAGTGACACACATTGTGGCTGTTTTTGATCCGTTAGTACACTATGTTTGCTGCCGCAGACATGTGTCAGTATTGTCCGGTGCTACTGCTAACTCAAATGGCACGAAATGACAGGTTTCTCGTCGCTCCTCAATGGCTGAAGCCTTTCTTCTTACAAACCCGCCCGCCATGCGAACGGTTTAGCAAAACCACCACCCTCGCTCATGCAAACACTAGGGCACACGTATAGTATCAACGGAAAATGCACAAGAATGCCTCTGAATACTCTTCTTCTTGAGAAAATTGGCATTCACTGCCCGACTGTCGATAAAAAATACGTCTCCAAAATGCAGCTGTTTGCATTTGAATTTTCCCGCGCTTTGGCATTTGGGATAATAAAACTACCTCTAAACGTCGACTTTTCGCAAAACGGCGCATCGCCTGTGATGCAAGTGCACTAGCACTCAACGAGTCATAACTCAGTCAAATCTCAACCGAATTCCACAATCGAAACACCTACAAGGTAGCAGAGATTCTCAGATGTCGGCTCGAAAACCTGGGGGGTCGATACGAGCTAGAATAACGGAGCTGGAAGGACTCGAACTGTTTGCTTGATTTCTCAGGATGTACGAGAACAGGAATACACCTCATGCTGTACAAGAACAGTGAGTCAGTCAACTAATACTTTGACATTGATCCTTGCCATGATATAACTATGTACAATGTACATGATTGTGTAGGTACTAGGTGCTCTTGTCCATCAATACCACAACGATTGAGGAACCAAAAAAGTATCAAAAAAAAGTTTCATTCCGGCCGACCGAGTCTCCTTTTTGAGGTGTTGCCGACCGGAAACAAGCCTATTTTTTGTTTTGGCCTAATTATTGGCATTGAAGCTAGATTGAGGCTGAGCATTGAAGTAATTAGTTACCTGGCTACTTATTACTGTAGCTGAGTGTGAACACTGTCACGCTAGTAATTACTTAGTTATAGACCACCTATTGGTTTGGCTGTACTACTAGTAAACGTTTAGATTGCGACCTGAAAACCCAAATTTGACCATCGAAAATCAGCAGCAGGCTGTGCTACACTGAGTAGAACGGTCCTGTTTGCTGGGTGAGGCGTCGTAGCCAGTGGCCCTGGGGAATGGCCGTTGCTACAAAATTGTGGAGATTAGGGCTCCAGCAGGCGCAGACCTCCGGGCTGAGTAGCAACAGCGCTCCTCTGACTCCTCTGATTGTTCTTGCGCACGGTGTGAAGTTTTGCAAGGTGAGAGAGTACGATCCGAGTGTGCTGGTCACCATGGTCACTATCTATGTCTAGCATGCAGCAGGGAGCCCATAAGTTAAAGGGGAAGTATACCCTAAAATCAAATTTTCACCAGTTGTAGTCTTCGGGGTGCTGAGTCGAATGGTCTTGGTCCGAGGAAGCTGAGACGCTCCCTTCCTCCTTTATTCCCAATCGAACTCGCGCACTTCCACCGAAACTGGGTGACTGCGCCCTACTAGATGGGGATTTGTATGCAAAATGTCACTAAAAGCGCCATTTCGTTCTTATAAAAGCACGGATGACCGCCATTGGCCCATATGTTGTAGTCTTTTGGACGCTGAGTCGACTGGTTTTGGTCCGAAAAGGCTGCGATGCAGCGTTCCTCCTTTATTCCCAATCGAACATGGTTGAACAAGCGGTCACGTGCTCCTGCGTACACCAGTCACCTGGTCACCGTGCCTGCAGGGTACAACTTACTAGCCTGTTTGACCTTTTTTGGGTGCAGTCCTGACACTCGAGTTGAACTCGAGTTGAACCTTGGTGTGAAAGTTGTCGCCTGCTGGCGCGGTGACCAGGTGATTTGGGCAACCAGGAGCACGTGACCGCTTGTTCAACCATGTTCGATTGGGAATAAAGGAGGAACGCTGCATCGCAGCCTTTTCGGACCAAAACCAGTCGACTCAGCGTCCAAAAGACTACAACATAATTATGGGCCAATCGCGGTCATCCGTGCTTTTATAAGAACGAAATGGCGCTTTTAGTGACATTTTGCATACAAATCCCCATCTAGTAGGGCGCAGTCACCCAGTTTCGGTGGAAGTGCGCGAGTTCGATTGGGATTCAAGTAGGAAGGGAGCGTCGCAGCTTCCTCGGACCAAGACCATTCGACTCAGCACCCAGAAGACTACAACTGGTGAAAATTTGATTTTAGGGTATACTTCCCCTTTAAAGGGGAAGTTGAGGCAAAAATTAAAATTTCACCAGTTGTAGTCTTCGTGGTGCTGAGTCGAATGGTCGTGGTCCGAGGAAGCTGAGACGCTCCCTTCCTACTTGAATCCCAATCGAACTCGCGCACTTCCACCGAAACTGGGTGACTGCGCCCTACTAGATGGGGATTTGTATGCAAAATGTCACTAAAAGCGCCATTTCGTTCTTATAAAAGCACGGATGACCGCGATTGGCCCATATGTTGTAGTCTTTTGGACGCTGAGTCGATTGGTTTTGGTGCGAAAAGGCTGCGATGCAGCGTTCCTCCTTTATTCCCAATCGAACATGGTTGAACAAGCGGTCACATGCTCCTGCGTACGCCAGTCACCTGGTCACCGTGCCTGCAGGGTACAACTTACTAGCCGTTTGACCATTTTTGGGTGCAGTCCTGTCACTCGAGTTGAACTCGAGTTGAACCTTGGTGTGAAAGTTGTCGCCTGCTGGCGCGGTGACCAGGTGATTTGGGCACCCAGGAGCACGTGACCGCTTGTTCAACCATGTTCGATTGGGAATAAAGGAGGAACGCTGCATCGCAGCCTTTTCGGACCAAAACCAGTCGACTCAGCGTCCAAAAGACTACAACATACAGGGATCGATTTACTTTAATTTTTTTGCATAGCAGTGACTGCTACACAGTTTTACAATTGACTAGCAACTCCCAGTATTGATTAGCAGTTTTCCTTCATCAAACGTTTACATGTATATCTGAAAAATAGCAGGATTTTGTACAGAAGAAGACAAGAGCTTCAGTTGTTATTTGCTTTTCCAAGCGAACGGTTGACCTGAATATTTTAGGTTAGGGTTTTCGCTTGGGTTCGTTACATGGTCAGCGTTCATCCGACTTCGAGTTCTTCACAACACAATGTACTTAATTAAACAGGGCAGTTCCACTGATTCCTTCGACAAAGAAAGCTCAGGAAAGCGCCCAAACGATCGTGACACTTCGTTCAAAGCGCACAGAATTTTCGCTTTTCTCCTTTTCTTCATCGAAACGAATTGACACTCCTGGCGCTTCCAGTTCTTTTTCCCGCTTCTGGACAGTGATCAGATTCACTGGCATGTTGGCTACATGAGACTAAGAACCATCTACTTCAACTGTGTCTTGTCGAACAGAAACAAACTGAATTGAGCTTGACCGTGAAAGAAGAAAGGAGAACTTCGAGGAAAGTCGCCGCCGTGTACAAAACTTCAAAAGACTGCAGATTGTGCAGTCTTGTACAACCCGTGCTACAGTACTAGTAGTACTACATAGTGCAGTGTCCAAAATCGAGCAGAGTGCGATCCGCAACCGCGCAAGGACTGAGCAGGAAAGGCCAGTTGGTTGGAATGGTCTTTGTACATACCGGTATGTACAGCCAGTGCATCGCAGTTTTGGGCGATGAAAAACGAAAAGCGAATCGCAGCCAGTGAATTTTGATTCGCAAACTGCGATGCGAACCCGGATAAATCGATCTCTGACATAATTATGGGCCAATCGCGGTCATCCGTGCTTTTATAAGAACGAAATGGCGCTTTTAGTGACATTTTGCATACAAATCCCCATCTAGTAGGGCGCAGTCACCCAGTTTCAGTGGAAGTGCGCGAGTTCGATTGGGATTCAAGTAGGAAGGGAGCGTCTCAGCTTCCTCGGACCACGACCATTCGACTCAGCACCCCGAAGACTGCAACTGGTGAAATTTTAATTTTTGCCTTAACTTCCCCTTTAACCAGATCCCATACATTCGTGGCATATCGGATCGTGTACAGTCATACATGTACTGATGTAGGTGTACATGAGATTGGTGCTTTCGATTTCACGTTTACATAATTCTGGAACTGGGTTTTGTAATTCTCGAATGACCAAAATGTACGAATTCCGGCCATGTAAACGAACGGCTGGAATTCACACCGCATTTTATTCATGGCATATCACAAACAAAATTGGTCGTAAAAAAGATATCACGTGCACCCTCGCGTGTGAGTCGACCCAGCTTCGCGGCGGTCCATCCCGGCGAAGGCTCCATGTCGGCTACAGTATTGGGCTGCGATAAAGCTGAGCGCGTGTGCGAAAGGATCACCCACAATGATCTGGTCTAATAATCAGCTCCCAGCGGAAACTCAACTGCGGCAATTAGCTTTTCGGGAAGACAAAAGTAGCAACTATAAGCAGTTGTAGCCTTGCTTTCGTGCCACACCGGCCATCAGGGAGGCTCTTCCTTGACTTGAGTCATGCATGACCAGACCGGTAACACACCGACTGTGCAATTCTGGCGCCAGAATTAGAGAAATTCCGCCCTCTCTTCAGAATTGATGGATTTGACGGAATTTGATAAAATCAATTCTAACGACGGAATTTGTCACTTTTTGTGTAATCGAACTGGGCATCAACAATAACTAATTCTAGAATTGACCGAAATGCGTGTAATCGAAAGCGCCCATTGACAGATTGTACTTCCATGTACATACATGATTGTACTCATATTGACAGGTACTAGGTGTGGAGCATTGCATACTTTCATGCAGGCAACACACACCTCACTCAAGTTTAGTGCATGACTGTAGAGCATCCTGCACTATCACTTGTCACTTCTGTTGACTATACTGTATACCGTATTTTTCGGAGTATAGTGCGCACCTTTGTATAACGCGCACCCCCAATCTTCATTGGGGGTGCGCACTTCAATCTTCATTGAAGTACATGCATTTCACATTCGGAGCATAGTGCGCACCTGCGATTTAGGGCCTAAAATAGCACATTTACAGTGCGCACTATACTCTGGAAAATACGTTACATGCACTTGCTTCCAAACGCACTTCAACCATATTCCAGTCAACCCTGCCAGCCAAGATGGCACTAGTTTTGGCTAGTTTTGGTCACTGTGTGCTGGTCGCGCCGCAAACCAGAGGTCGCTTACACCAGGTTTTACTGTACGTATGTGTAGGGCTCCGTGCCTAGCAGCATGCACCGTCAGTCCTGCATGATTTGTACATATGTGTAGGGCTCCGTGCCTAGCAGCATGCACCGTCAGTCCTGCATGATTTGTACATATGTGTAGGGCTCCGTGCTGATAGAAGACGGCGTTGACTGCTAAATTCAAATAAATTGGCGATCTTGAAATACTAAAATAAATATCAAAAAGCTACAGCGCGATGACTTCCATTATAATTCACTCACACCATTGCAGTGTTGTGGGTGTGTTCACATGGCGTGAGCCAGTCAAGTGTCAGTCAGTTCGGCAGGAAGCGCGAGCTCCAACAACAAGTCGTTTGGTGCAGCCATCTTCTTTGTCTTGTACCAGCTTGATCACCAAAACAATGAAAAAAAAGTTTGACTTGAGGATAGGTTGGGATTTGAACTCACAACTTCATGGTCAGCAGACAGCATTCATAACCACAAGGCCAAAAAGGAAAGGATAAATCGTGGGTTTTGATAAAAAATCGATACTGGTTTCCTGGGCAAATTGTAAACCATGGGAAAAGGCCGGAAACCTGGCCGAAATTCTAACTCCTTAACGGTTGTTCCAATTGTTCCGAAACCTTCACAGAACAATTTGCCGTGTCCTAACAAGCCATTCTATGTACTTTGTTGTCCAAATTTCCATTATCTTCATACTTTTTAAGACCCAAACCTGATTGTAAATCTTTTTGAAACAGACTATAGCAGCATGCACCGTCAGTCCTGCATGATTTGTACGTTTAGCTTCTAAGTCTATGGGCATCCACCCATACAGAGGCAGCTGCGCGAATGGTTACAGATTAGTTTTGCAATCGTTTCCCTTGCTAACCACGCCGAATGGGACAGAGCGGAGGGATTATACTCCGACTCACCCTCGTTCTGTCAAAAGTTTCTCACAGTAATATGCATACCACGGTTTCATGTGTGACTTCATTGCGGCGAATCCAAGTATCATTTAGAACGAATCCGGCACAGTATTGTTTTCAACTGAGAAAAAGAATAGCCTTTAATAATTAGTGGTGTGCACGGGTAGTCGGGTACCCGTGCTACCCATGAAGACCTCAGGTAGATGGGTACAGAATAGTACCCGAAAACCCGAAGTCGCAGATGACATGTACAGTGCACGTGTACAAATTCATGTAACACTCCGCATGTCTACCCAGTGTGTAAGGGAAGGGGTGCATTGTGGTGTTACCATGGAATAATTTTCCACTCGTTTTTGCTTTAATTAATATTTGCTTTGTTTTCCTAGCTTACTATTGCCGTGGCTGGCTCAACGCCCTTGTCTCAGGGGATTCTGTCCCTGCATTAGCTATGCTTGTCACATGCTATGAGATTGTGTCTAATAATAATAATAATAATAAACATTACCCAATCGGGTACCCGTGCTACCCGTGGAAAACTACCCGAACCCGATACCCGAAGAAAATGCTACCCGACTCAGCCCTAATAATAATATTATACGGGCACTGAATGAATGCTTGCTTGTTACTAGTATGTACAGATCGGTGTGTGTGTGTGTTTTTGTATTTGAACTGTGTTTATACTGTGTGTATGCATTGTGTGTATATGCTGTGTTGGGTGCACTGTGATATGCCCGGCAGGAGATATGGCAGCCGGTGGTGAAGGAGGTGGAGAGGCGGCTACCAGAGGCAGCGGCGGTCGACTTTGTGGCGTTTGACTTGCCCGGCCACGGAGACAGTGCTCTGCCGCAGTCCGTGCCAGTGGCTGACTGGGTGGGAATGACAGTGGAGGCAGCACACATTGTGCTGGCACAGTATGCCAATGGGCATGCACCAGTCATGGCCCTGGCACATTCGTTCGGTGCAGCAGCGCTCATGAGACTTGAGGCACAGCAGCCCGGTACGTTCAGCCGCATACTGGCCTTTGAACCTATCTTCATTCCTCATGCAGTTGATCCAGCAGCGGTTGATCTGCATGAGTTTCCGTTGGCTGTCAAAGCTCGTCAGCAGAAAAACGGCTGGCCAGATATTGAATCCGCCCGGCGGTATTTTCAGTCGCGGAGGGCATTCTCCACTTGGAGTCCGGATGTTCTTGAGCGGTATTTGACATCCGGTCTTAAGCAAGATCCGGATTCGGGTGAGTGGCTGCTGAAATGCAATCCTCTCGTCGAAGCTGATGTATTTGCTTTTCCACCGTCTAACTTCAGCGACCTCAGACTTTCAGAACAGACTTGCAAGTATGCAATTGCCTATGGTGAGCTGTCTAGGAACTTGGATTTGATGGCCGAAAGGGGAGGTAGCTGTACTGCAGAGTTGTATGTACAACTTGCATCGCTTTTGCCCGGTCTAAAGCATCCGATTGTCTGTCCGGGAACTGGACACTTGATGGTGTGCGAGCAGCCAGACTTAGTTGCAAAACATTGCCTCCACTACTTGCTTGGTTCTGGGTTATATCATGATGGCCCCCAACCCATTACATCCAGACTGTGAGGAACTTAGAACTGCCCTTCACCACTGCCCCTTACCCTGACTAACTTGGGCTGATTAGTGAAGCCTTTTGTCCAGCACATTGCTGTGGCTTATAGTCTACAGTCGTGATGGTGCCAACTTGTTCCAAGAGGATGTGTTTTTCACACGGGTGAAAATAGTCACAAAATACCTGGATTGTGGGAATTGTTCCTTGGACTCTTCGCCACACATTATCCCGCACCCACTTGTTCTGAAATCCAGCCCAAGTACACCTTCCGAGTTCGAGAGGATCACCCTACAGTCTGTGCGCGCTTCTAAATACTGTGTTGAATTTTCAGTGATTCCGGCTTCTATCCTGACAGCACAATTTGAGAACTAGCCAAATGTCATTGTGAAGGAGATGCACAATTGGGTTTCCATGATCATGGCATACAACTACTAATATTAGTAACGAAATAGTGGTTGCGACTTAGTAACAGCTTTTAAACCAGACAAATGGTGCTCTGTGACTCGTGTCACGAGTCGTGTGATTTACTTCTTTTGAAGAGGCTCTGCTCTTGTGAACGTCGAGCACTCTATGGAACCGGAGGACTACGCTCTTTGTAGATTATTAGTTGAATATATCATTTGTAAGAAAGGGTTTGCTCCCCACACCGGAGCTCGCGCTATTCCGCCGATATTACTTGACACTTGACTGACTCACGACTGCCATCCAGAGCACACGAGAAGTCCATCGAACCTTCGACTCGGCAAACCTGCAAGAAAGCACCACTCCCTGCTCAATACACAGTGTTTCGGGGAATTCACCCCTCATCAGTTGAGCTTGAGTAGGCTGAGGAAGATTGTGCCTGAAGAGCACCACTTATATAGTGCTCTCCAGGTACAAACATCACCAGGGATACAAACTTACAGAGACGCTCCGCTTCCAGCGCGATAAACACCTCGTGAACACCAGATAGCAGCGTGAGTCAGTGTCGCTCCTGGACGGTGAGACCAGACGTTGAGGACCCTCGGTCATTCGCAACGCTGTCACCTCCAAACCAACTAGTCGCAAGCCCGCGCTGGGCACAACAGTACGAAGTAGTGGTTGCGACTTCGGCGATGATGATTTGTAAGAAAGGGTTTGCTCCCCACACCGGAGCTCGCGCTATTCCGCCGATATTACTTGACACTTGACTGACTCACGACTGCCATCCAGAGCACACGAGAAGTCCATCGAACCTTCGACTCGGCAAACCTGCAAGAAAGCACCACTCCCTGCTCAATACACAGTGTTTCGGGGAATTCACCCCTCATCAGTATTGAGCAGGGAGTGGTGCTTTCTTGCAGGTTTGCCGAGTCGAAGGTTCGATGGACTTCTCGTGTGCTCTGGATGGCAGTCGTGAGTCAGTCAAGTGTCAAGTAATATCGGCGGAATAGCGCGAGCTCCGGTGTGGGGAGCAAACCCTTTCTTACAAATCATCATCGCCGAAGTCGCAACCACTACTTCGTACTGTTGTGCCCAGCGCGGGCTTGCGACTAGTTGGTTTGGAGGTGACAGCGTTGCGAATGACCGAGGGTCCTCAACGTCTGGTCTCACCGTCCAGGAGCGACACTGACTCACGCTGCTATCTGGTGTTCACGAGGTGTTTATCGCGCTGGAAGCGGAGCGTCTCTGTAAGTTTGTATCCCTGGTGATGTTTGTACCTGGAGAGCACTATATAAGTGGTGCTCTTCAGGCACAATCTTCCTCAGCCTACTCAAGCTCAACTGATGAGGGGTGAATTCCCCGAAACACTGTGTATTGAGCAGGGAGTGGTGCTTTCTTGCAGGTTTGCCGAGTCGAAGGTTCGATGGACTTCTCGTGTGCTCTGGATGGCAGTCGTGAGTCAGTCAAGTGTCAAGTAATATCGGCGGAATAGCGCGAGCTCCGGTGTGGGGAGCAAACCCTTTCTTACAAATCATCATCGCCGAAGTCGCAACCACTACTTCGTACTGTTGTGCCCAGCGCGGGCTTGCGACTAGTTGGTTTGGAGGTGACAGCGTTGCGAATGACCGAGGGTCCTCAACGTCTGGTCTCACCGTCCAGGAGCGACACTGACTCACGCTGCTATCTGGTGTTCACGAGGTGTTTATCGCGCTGGAAGCGGAGCGTCTCTGTAAGTTTGTATCCCTGGTGATGTTTGTACCTGGAGAGCACTATATAAGTGGTGCTCTTCAGGCACAATCTTCCTCAGCCTACTCAAGCTCAACTGATGAGGGGTGAATTCCCCGAAACACTGTGTATTGAGCAGGGAGTGGTGCTTTCTTGCAGGTTTGCCGAGTCGAAGGTTCGATGGACTTCTCGTGTGCTCTGGATGGCAGTCGTGAGTCAGTCAAGTGTCAAGTAATATCGGCGGAATAGCGCGAGCTCCGGTGTGGGGAGCAAACCCTTTCTTACAAATCATCATCGCCGAAGTCGCAACCACTACTTCGTACTGTTGTGCCCAGCGCGGGCTTGCGACTAGTTGGTTTGGAGGTGACAGCGTTGCGAATGACCGAGGGTCCTCAACGTCTGGTCTCACCGTCCAGGAGCGACACTGACTCACGCTGCTATCTGGTGTTCACGAGGTGTTTATCGCGCTGGAAGCGGAGCGTCTCTGTAAGTTTGTATCCCTGGTGATGTTTGTACCTGGAGAGCACTATATAAGTGGTGCTCTTCAGGCACAATCTTCCTCAGCCTACTCAAGCTCAACTGATGAGGGGTGAATTCCCCGAAACACTGTGTATTGAGCAGGGAGTGGTGCTTTCTTGCAGGTTTGCCGAGTCGAAGGTTCGATGGACTTCTCGTGTGCTCTGGATGGCAGTCGTGAGTCAGTCAAGTGTCAAGTAATATCGGCGGAATAGCGCGAGCTCCGGTGTGGGGAGCAAACCCTTTCTTACAAATCATCATCGCCGAAGTCGCAACCACTACTTCGTAATATATCATTTGGTGCAGTTTTAACGCTATGTCGTTATGTCCTTTTTTATTTATTTTTTATTGCACTGTACTTCGAGCTTTTGATGAAGTATTATTTTATTCCCGTAGCTATGCAGAAGACGTTACTTCAGTAACATCTGGCGCTAGCCAGGGTCCACACAGCTTTAATTTGGTATTTGTGTGTTTGTTTGTTTGTTTGTTTGTGTGTTTGTGTCACGCCTGGCGCTATCCCGTAACTGTCCCGTACCGTACCGTACCATCAAACACAGCTGGCCACATACAGCTGGCCACATACAGCTGGCCACATACAGCTGGCCGCAATATTCAAATAGGGCTTTCAAACGCAAGATCATAACGTGAAGCAACTTGGAAGAATGGGTATGAATGCGAAGTGTATGGGGGAATGCATGTAGGGCGATAGTGCGGGTTCGAATCCCAGGATATGCCTGAAAAAAATAGGAGAATTGAAAAAATGTATAACATCCCTATTCTTTTTTTGCCGTCATCAAGGCGGTAGACGGTGTCGGATTACCCTCGATCGTACCTGTCCCGTACCTATCCCGTACCGTACCATCAAAGACGGCTGGCCACAATGCATATTCAAATAGGGCTTTCAAATGCAAGATCATAACGTGAAGCAACTTGGAAGAATTAGTATGTATGCGAAGTGTATCGGGGGATGCATGCAGGGCGCGCAATCGTGCGGTTTCGAATCCCAGGTTATGTCTTTAAAAAAAAGGATTTTTTTAAAGAATTTATAACATCCCTATCCTTTTTTGTCTAGGTCATCAAGGCAAAAAAGCATAGCGTAGGGCCCTGAGCTTCCAAGCTCTCTCGTTTAAACAAGCTGAATCAACATTGCTGTTATTTTCTTTTCTTCTTTTCACACCAAATGATTACTAGTACTTCTTTTCGTGTGTTGTTGGAGCATGCTGGAAGAATTGTGCTCCAAACACTGAAGAAAATGTTCCGTATTGTGCAGATTTTAGATTGGAAAGGATTTTTTTGTAAAGCAGGTGCATGTGTGTGTGTGTGTGTGTGTGTGTGTGTGTGTGTGTGTGTGTGTGTGTGTGTGTGTGTGTGTGTGTGTGTGTGTGTGTGTGTGTGTCACTTCTGTATACTCCCAGAAGTATGTATGTGCATGCTAGGCTCAGCCAGTCCAGGCTACTAGTTTGGCTAGTTTGGTGACGAGTGACTCCTTGAAAGTTGAAAGTCTTCACACAGCCAACACACCAGCCTAATTATACTGACCGCACTCCAGCTCCCTTCTACCCCTCTTTGATCCCCTTCGCTCAGCCTTAACATCCGATTATCAGTTCTCTCCATCTTCCTACGCGGTGCACTGCTTTTACTATTGTTTTGTCCTATCTCAATCTCAAATTCTCCCCATTATCGTTTGCAAAGCCGGTGCTTCCCTCTTGGATGCACATGTTTCTTTTCTCCTATGTATCGGCGCACAGGAGTAACGATGATTCCGAGACCTTTGCCTTGGTCGGAGGAGTTACTTTTGCCCCGCCCCCACTTCCATCCAATATGCCACCGCCTCCGCTGTGCAGCATCTGATGGTACTGTGGTATTCAGTAAAAACAAAACAAAAAAACAAACAAAAAAACACACTGCCAGTACACATGTAGTAGAGGAGACGAATGGCGGTGAGTATGGAATACTGTGCGAGGAGGCCCAGGGCGCCGGTACCAGCCCTTACAACCTGGTTTCTGCTAGAACTGAGCTTTACTTGAGTGCATGTATCGAGAAGCACGGTGCCACCAATGAGTAAGTATTAGTTCAATATTCCTTTTATCGCATTCCGATTTTTTAAACCATTTCTTCACTATTCCTGTTACAGTGTACCTTATTTTCTCAGGGTTAGCAGCACTTTGAAATGCAAAAAAAAACTCAAAAGTGGTGGCTCACTAGACTCCGAATGCAAAATGTCAAACCACCAGCGCTATAGTACCGGTAGACCTACTGTACTTTTTATTTATTTTTTATTTATTTACTTGAAAAGCACGTAACCACCAGGAAAGCTGACAAAGAAAAAGAGTAAGACAAGACAGATAAAAAGAAAGCTATTTAAAGAGAGAGAGAGAGAGAGAGAGAGAGAGAGAGAGAGAGAGAGAGAGAGAGAGAGAGAGAGAGAGAGAGAGAGAGAGAGAGAGAGAGAGAGAGAGAGAGAGAGAGAGAGAGAGAGAGAGAGAGAGAGAGAGAGAGAGAGAGAGAGAGAGAGAGAGAGAGAGAGAGAGAGAGAGAGAGTTGGGGATACGGTTTGAGGAGGACAAGACATTGAATGGTGGTCGCCACAGTCACATGATGCTGTAGTAGCAGTGCTGGTGAGGCTTCAGGGCCACACACAGTACAGGCACTCCACTGACCAAAAGGTCTCAGCATCGCCATGCTGGTAACGCACCAAAGACAAAAACGGAAGAAATCAAAAGCACCATACATCATTACATGGATAGTCAAGTGGTGTGCTTCACTGTCCGAAGAGTGCTCAATGCCCATGTAGGGCAGAGCCTTGTACACAAGAGAGAGTTTGGAAGCTTTGTCACAACTCCGAGTTTCACGTATCTCTACGATCATCAGGCGACTGATGGATCCAAAACGGGCAGCCAGAACATAAGGGGGAGCAAGGTGGGAAATTCCGAGGGGTGTCATAGGCGACGCGTATCATAGCGCAAGAGTCAGGTGCAGGCGTGAAGTTGCCAAGTCTTCAGACTTGGGGCTATGCAGCAGTAGTTCCGGCATGAATGATATAGAATAGAGCTGGGGACAAATGCCAAATCCACACATGCCCACACCACTACACAAACATACACCCACACTCTCTCCCTTTTCTCTACTAGACTCTAGACTACTAGAAAAGGGAGAGAGTGTGGGCGTATGTTTGTGTAGTGGTGTGGGCATGTGTGGATTTGGCATTTGTCCCCAGCTCTATTCTATATCATTCATGCCGGAACTACTGCTGCATAGCCCCAAGTCTGAAGACTTGGCAACTTCACGCCTGCACCTGACTCTTGCGCTATGATACGCGTCGCCTATGACACCCCTCGGAATTTCCCACCTTGCTCCCCCTTATTTTCTGGCTGCCCGTTTTGGATCCATCAGTCGCCTGATGATCGTAGAGATACGTGAAACTCGGAGTTGTGACAAAGCTTCCAAACTCTCTCTTGTGTCATTACATGGATAGTAATTACAAGAAAGGTAATAGGGAGAGTGATGACCAAGAGAGGACAGTATAGACCGTTAGTAGGGGGTGCTTCAACGCACATCCCCAAACCGAGAGGTGCGATCAGGAAAGAACAGTGAGACGCTCAACATGATGGGCTTCAAAGCACGTCCCAAGACCATGGCTGCTCTGAGATGTGCTTTGTTGACGGCTTTTTTAAATGCTGTGAGCGGAGAGTGATTGGCCAGACGGGGAAAGACGTCCTCGAGGAGGCTGTTCCACAATTCAAGGAAACAGTACGGGAAGGAACGTCGAAGGTAATCGGCACTGGTGCTGGGGTGGTGTTTAAGAGCTGTTCCCGGTGCTGACGCTGAGCATAATGCTGCTGGCGGGACTCTGGAGGGCGGTGGTGGTCCAATCATCCGCATGGCCTTGCGCTGTGCTGTGTCCAACTAGTTGCACTTGTTTTGGCACGGTTGCGAAAAGCATAAGTTCCGAAAAATTATGGCATCTTTGGGAAAGGGCTAGTCTGGGCAGCACCAAGCCAGGTTAGTGGGGCATGCTCGAGTATCGGCCTTACAAAGCCCTTATATACGGCTAGGCGTCCGGCAGCGTCCAGGATGGGGGCTGCCTTCCGCATGAAATGGAGGCGTAGCCGTTGATGTGCGCGCACGGAAAGCTGGTGAAGGTGGGCGCTGAAGTTGAGCTTCTCGTCGAACACCACCCCAAGGAGCTTCAACTGGCTGCTGACAGGAACAGGGGTGCCAAGGAATTGGACAGGGGGGAAATCTGGAGGGGCCAGCTTCCTGGTCACTAACATCAGCTGTGATTTAGAGGGCTCAAAGGTAGCCCTCCAGGTGCTTCCCTAGGCTTCCAGCTGGTTGACGGCTGTCTGAAGTGCAGCTGCGGCGGCCTCTGTGGTCTGTCCAGGCATGGCAGACGTGTATAGTGTAGTAGCATCGACCAGTTGTTGTTGTTGTTGTTGTTGTTGTTGTTGTTGTTGTTGTTGTTGTTGTTGTTGTTGTTGTTGTTGTTGTTGTTGTTGTTGTTGTTGTTGTTGTTGTTGTTGTTGTTGTTGTTGTTGTTGTTGTTGTTGTTGTTGTTGTTGTTGTTGTTGTTGTTGTTGTTGTTGTTGTTGTTGTTGTTGTTGTTGTTGTTGTTGTTGTTGTTGTTGTTGTTGTTGTTGTTGTTGTTGTTGTTGTTGTTGTTGTTGTTGTTGTTGTTGTTGTTGTTGTTGTTGTTGTTGTTGTTGTTGTTGTTGTTGTTGTTGTTGTTGTTGTTGTTGTTGTTGTTGTTGTTGTTGTTGTTGTTGTTGTTGTTGTTGTTGTTGTTGAATTCTTTATTCTCACGATGGCACCATCGCCAATAAGAGACATGTTGTTGTTGTTGTTGTTGTTGTTGTTGTTGTTGTTGTTGTTGTTGCTGCTGCTGCTGCTGCTGCTGCTGCTGCTGCTGCTGCTGCTGTTGTTGTTGTTGTCGTTGTTGTTTCGCCGCCGCTATCGCTGTTGCTGCTTCTGCTGCTGTTATTCCATACGGTTCAGATGGTCGCAAGACCGAGGCTCTACCAACCGTGGATGGTTGTAGAGAGGTCACTGTTTCCGAACACAGAGTCAGTGATCCTCCGCCTTGTAACAATGCTGTCAACCAACAATACATACAGTCATGTGTTCAACAAAACAAGGTTTATTATTATCTCCCATCGACCATAGTCCATGAATGATGACTGTGTAGTGCTGCTCAATGAAATCCGATCCAGCGAGTGAATGCCGCGCCGGGCGCTGTGCAGCCCCAGTCCTGCGAACACTTATCTGGCCCTTCAGGTCACAGCCCAGGTGAACTGACGCGCGCAGCATGCAGGGCACACACGTAGACTCTACTCCGTTGTGCATGTGACTTACGCGATCGGATTTTGTTGAACAACACTAGCCTCTAGCACTGACATGTGACGTCGACGATCGGTCGAACCAGCCCGGCGGCCGGCGCGGCTAGCTAGCTTGCTACACTGTCTGGAGAGTGTACCTGGTGTAGTGTACTAGATACTCAGTATTATACCATGGTACGGTACGGAGGGCCTGTTTTCAGCCAATCAGCGCTCGTCTAGCCATGGTTATATTGGCCAGTATAAATCCCGCGCGGGATTTATATAGAATATAAATCCCGGTGCACGGTACGTACGCTAGGGCACTGCCACCGTACATGTTCACTGCCTGAAAGGCAGTGAACTTGTACGGCGGCAGTACTCCAGCGCACGGACCATACATAAACAGACACAACGGACACCACATGCGTGTACACTCCACACAGAACGGCACACTGACGAGGAACAGTACACAATGGAAAAGAAGAATGACCTGGAATTCGTCTACAGAGTATTCTATTATACTGAATCTGAGGATAAAGAACGTCGAATAACCACGAAGTATCCCGAATGGGTCAGCAATGTACATTGTACTTCGAAGAGTTGAAGATCATCAACGGACTGTCTCCTTCGTAAATAAGTTTATAATACCAGTGTAGATTGAGTAATACCAGTGTACATGTACTTCAACCCGATTGGAAAAGGCTACAATAGATTGGATTGAAATGTGATACAAAACAGTGTATGCAAATGCATCTACTTGCAAGCAAAACTGATCATGAGATGCCGCATGTGAAAATCAGCACTGTACCATAATTATAGTAACACTTACTCCCAAAGAGTCCAAGCTGTAATCTAACTAGTGGCGGTAGTTTGATTCAACGACAAACTCCAGCACCGCAGCAATTCAGTCGACTTCCGCACCGCTCACGACTCAAGACAAGATCATGAAGATGTAGATAATCAAGCGAGGTACAGAGGGCTTGATGGCTGATCAAAGCCCAAGGGTCCAGCCCGAGGGCCGTAGGCCCAAGGGCTGGGCCCGAGGGCTTTGATCAGTCATCAAGCCCGACTGTACCTCGCTTGAATATGCTTCAGACGATCCCCAACATTTTTTTTGATTTTGAATCAAACTCGCTTCATTCTTTGGGTGATCTCGAGTGTGGACAATGTCGGCCTTTCGTAGAGCAGCCTGAAGTCTAAAGTGCATGTCGTTTTCGTCCCGTTCGTAAGTTTCACACAGAGATTACAGCAAAGGGAAAGTAATGTCAGTGGACGAAAAACCGGTTTCGTGAGAAATTTCTCAGGACTACGTGTCAAGAGCCAGACGTGGCTGAAGAGTCACGGAAGTATTTTCACTTCGACCGTACACGCCTTGCTCACGCTGCATACTGCTGAGAGTTCTGCGGTGCTGGAGCTAGATTTCCAACTCCACAAGTTGAGAGCCACCGCATCCCCGACCACCACCCCTATCGGTTTCTTGTTCTTATAGCCAGATCACCTTGAAAAGACTGAGATTGGGCATGATCAGGGCTTTGATGGTTTTGTCGTACAGTTGCCAATGGCAGCGGGCTTTGATGGTTTTCTCGTACAGGTTGTCAATGACAGCGGGCTTTGATGGAATATCAAAGCCCGCTCTCCGAGGCTGCTGATTGGTCGTAACCTAGCAAAGGGCACGTGGGTCGTTTGAAGCTACAATATGCACTGGAACTGAAAGGAAATCTTATGCCAAACATCCACGGAGGAATCTCCTTCTGACCTTGCTCGACCATTCTTTCAATTGACAACTGATAACCATCAGAAGATGTTCATGTACTGCATGATGTAGGAGATCTCCAAATAGGTTCGTTGTTCTGGAAATGGGTAGGGGTACCTGGCATAAGTAGGATATGACCCTCGTAGTCGGGTTATACCGTACCCTCATATAAATCCCTCCTGCTATCGCAGTCGGGATTTATATGTAAAGAATATCTCATGAGTACGAGGGTGATACCGGCGAATATCAATCCCGACTGCGAAGCAGAAGGGATTGATATGAGGGTACGGTATCACCCGAGCTACGAGGGTGATATTCTACTTATCACATATGACCCTACGAACCTAACACGTACGACCGTCATATCCTGCTTTTCACATGCTACATGTGTACATCGAGTCCATAAACATAAACATGATACTACAATTGTAGTACTACCCACTACTGTACATGTACTGTAGTAGATTTGACCCTGTGAACTGAATAGGACATCACATTGTGTGGAGACCCTCTCCGATGCCACACCCATTCACCCCCGTCTGACACATCATTCGCGGGACAGAAATATTCAAAGCTTCGAATTGTTTTAGTTGAAGTCTAAGCAGAAGTGAAAGGACATCAATGTAAAAGAGTCCCAGGAAATAGAGATAGAAGAGAAGATGATGAAAATGAAGCAATATACTGCACTGTATCTGAGAATTAGCGCTGCTCACAGGCTTTGACATCATGAACGTGGATGTGAACAGCGCCTGCGAAGTTTCCGGAGAAGATGAACTTTGCGCTGTTCTCCGAACTGACACACGATGAGGCTGGCGAAGCTGGTGGTACTTGTGGCCTTTCCAAGGCTTCCAATTCAGCCGGAGTTGACTCCTGCAGAGCTTTATCAACCTCCGCATTGAGCAGGCGAGCTGTAGCAATCTTATCTTGCTCGCTAGGCTGCAAGTAAGCTGTTAGGCACTTGTATTTCTGAACCCCTGAGACACTGTGATATGTGATGACGAACCAGACAAGGTAGGTGAGATGCTCGGGGTTGTTTTTCCAGTCTTAGTCCGGTATACCCTTTCCTTGGTTATGTACATACAATTATCCCTTCACTGTGCATAGTTCGAAGCTCCCCCCCCCCCACACACACACACAATGGTTGCCTCTTTGCTTTGTCATACCACAACCATTCAACGCTGTGAACCCCTCGATAGGCGATTTGCCTTTGAGTCATCCTAATAACTTGAGTTATTATTACCATAATGTTACGCTTGAGGTCTTGTAGCTGGCGGTGAATAGCACTGCGGAATTGCAGCAAACTGTTCTTGGAGTACGAAAGCTTGTTGATCTGCCTAAATTCCACATACGCATGCTTTAGGATTGAGGCAAGGTTGGTAGCTGAGATGGTTTTCAGATCACATTTTTTCTTATAGACTGTACACCAAACATCCGAGACACGTTGGTGGCTCGCTTCGTGTTGGTTGAAACACGGCTTTCTCGGATTCTGTCGATCTCATCCTCCGACACTTGCACAAATCGTTGAGACGTTTCTTCTACAATACTTGGCTCGGATGTTACACGTTTTTCCGTGGTGGTCTTCTCCAGTACTTCGCCATTCGACAAAGTTGCAGTTGTGGTTGATGATCAAGAAAAATCAGACACTTCGGCTAGTTCGCTGGGTGATAAAAAATTGAAATAATTTGCAGCAGCCTCTAAAAGCTCTTGATCTTCCAAGTCACCTTCACAAACGCCCAAATCAAAGCTAGCCATTTTTCTCACGAGGACACGATAAGGACAAGCTTTAGAAGAAGAATGGTAAGTTTCTGTTTGTGCTTACCCTCGGCCTTGTCATTCTTCATGGTAGGTCAACTTGGATGCGTACTATAGATGGAATTGTATATGTAAGGAATTCATTGTTGTCACTAGCCCCTCCACATAGACCCCCTCCCACAATCCCAAGCCAGCTGGCCGAAGGAGGGCTGGGGGGGGGGGGGGGGCTGGCGACGGCAGTGAAATCCTAAATATGCAGTTTCAGCTACAGTACGCATTCGAGTATGTGAGTACCAATGGTACTGTACTAGGTACGCAGCCGGGTGTGATATGGAGCAGCAGGGGTGATATGGAGCAGCAGGGGTGATATGGAGCAGCAGGGGTGATATCGGCCTATATCACCCGCCTAGGAAGGGCAGTGATTGGCCCATTCCTAGGAAACGGTCACCTGATATGTGATAATCAGCCGGTATAACCCTCTGACTCGGGTTATATCCTCTACGTGTAGATGATGGTAGAGCACTAGAGGGGTCTGACGTCTGTAGATCTACTGAGTAGTAGATCTAGATCTACAGTAGATGATTGCTGTACAGTCAGTAGATGATTGCTCGACTACAAAAGCAAGCACTCATCACCATGATCACTGGCTGGGCCGTACCGTGGCCCAGGCTCACACGTCACAGTCACAGTGCCACGACGCGACCCACGGTAGATCTACGCGGTATGTCGACATGTCATCGGTCAGTGCTGTGTACCGGTAACATTGTTTGTCAGTCCTGCCTTCTGGCAGTTCTGCTTCTGGGCCCATGGCATATGGCCGATCTACATGATCGTACTGTACTATTCGTAGTACTAATACTAGTAATAGTAATACTAGTACATGTACTAACCGTGGGACGAGCTTGAACTGAAGGGAAACAGGTAAAATACCTGTCGAGTCGATCGACTGTCGTGCCATGCTGCTGTGACGGTCGCGTCCGGCCGCGCTCCGAAATATTGACGAAATAATAATTCGTAATGTCCAGATCCCCTTGGCAGCTTGCCCGATGTGTGCCACGCGGTTGTGCGAGGAACATAGTTATTTTATCAGTTCAAGCAGCGATGCAGCAGCAGCAGCAGCTGTTCTTCAAGCGATAGCTTTGCATAGTGGGACTGGTCATTTTGAAATCTCTGTCCTCCCCCGATGACCCAGTCGTATTTGTGTAGAATAATAGAATATCCTGCAGCGAATGATATTGTTGTAACCTAAGTGAGCCATGAAGGACATCAATCTTGAGCAATGGTTTCACGGGCGCATCCTTCGCGAGGAAGCGGAGGCTCTCCTACAGAGGAATGGCTGTGGCGATGGCCTGTTTCTGGTGCGTGAAATGACGAACTTGGCAGGCGACTATGCACTGTCGCTGGCATTCGGCGGTATAAAATACCACTATCAGATCACTCGGCACAGCGATGGCCGTGTGGCGATCGAGGAAGGCCAGCGATTCGAAGGTCCGGTAGAGCTTGTTGCCCATCACTTCACCGCCCAGGATGGCCTGCTGACCAAGCTACGGAGACCGCTGCTGCGCGAGAGAAACGTGGAGCCGATGGGTTATAAGGGAGTAACGCATGCCGAAATGGAGGCTGCCAGGCGGCAAGCCGTTGCCTCGCTTGCCAGCATGGGGTTCAGAGTAAGTAATGAGTCAGGTGCAATCTGGGGAGAGATTTCGGGAATCAAATTTCCTCAAATTTGTGCTATGTACATGTACATGTAATGAATTCTCCTAATGCAATAATGTGATGGGGGGGGGGGGGGGTAACGTTTAATTGCCTTTGGAATACTTTCCATCTGCATTGTGTGTGTGTGTGTGTGTGTGTGTGTGTCAGCGGAGGAATATTGGTTTGTACAGCTGTTATGCTGGTCATGAATGACTGGTGTGAGGAGTCCATAACTCAGCCATTGACACTTGTTGATACTACCCTCTACTGCCCTCTACAGTTGTCAAAAACAACTGGGCTGATGACATACACTGAAAGGAGTTGAAGCACCAAAGCACGTACATGAGGTGACCGGTTGTCGGAATTAGTGATATTGAAAGTGTACCATGATTGTACATGTGTTGGGCAGTATCAAGTCAGGTCTCCCAAGATCGTGTCGCGGGTGTGACTATAATTTAGACAGGAGAAGGAAGCTGATTGATCCGCCACACGCCCATGCCGGAGAGTCCGTCATTGTGGGCTATTGGAGAGAAAGTGTTGACGTTATGTATTTTCGTTGGAGCTTGTGTAGGCGTGTTGGTATGTAGGTGTGTTAGTTTGTACATGTTGGTGTGTTGGGGCAGCTCTTATGCACGTTAGTTTGTACATGTTGGTGTGTTGGGGCAGCTCTTATGCACGTTAGTTTGTACATGTTGGTGTGTTGGGGCAGCTCTTATGCACGTTAGTTTGTACATGTTGGTGTGTTGTGGCAGCTCTTATGCACGTTAGTTTGTACATGTTGGTGTGTTGGGGCAGCTCTTATGCACGTTAGTTTGTACATGTTGGTGTGTTGGGGCAGCTCATATGCACTTGGATGATTCACTGGTACATACGCTCAAGGTTTATGTTAGGGTGGTGCGCTTGTGTCACTATGCGCCTTTGTGTGTTTGTGTGTGTGTGTGTGTCACTGTGCGCCTGTGTGTGTGTGTGTGTGTGTGTGTGTGTGTGTCACAGTATATACTTAACAGAATTATCTCACTACAACACAGTATTCAGACCAGCCCATCTATATCTTGCTGGTTCAGTGTTGTGGAGAAAAAATCAGGGGAACAGCCAAGAAGAACTGCTACGGAGAGAATTTCTAGGCAAACAAGAAGTCGGGGAGCACGTGCATCCGGCAGAATAAATAGGAGCCAATGCGTGTGTGTGTATGTGTGTGTGTGTGTGCCTTTGTGTATGTGTGTGTGTCTGTGTGCGCACGCACACGTGCATGCATGCTTGAATGATTGTCTACATTACCACTTTGATACAGGGTGAGCCGCATGAAGCGATTGCAAAGTTCCGGCGGCAGGTGGAACAAATCGTGGGTGCAGTGATTCAGACCAAACAGCCATGGTTCCATGGTAAATTGACACGTGTGGATGCCGAGAAGAGGATGAACCAGCATCTGCCGTTGAAGGACGGTTGTTTTCTAGTGCGAGAACGCGACCAGCAGGGATCCTATGCTGTTTGTCTGGCTCACCGCCAGACCGTCTTCCACTATCTACTAGATATCGACGTGGACAGCCTACTTTCTATAAGTAATGGACGGAAATTCGATACTTTGCTTGCGGTAAGGGTAGCCACTATTAAGCCAATGGCAATGGCACAAACACATTCTTTTAGACAGGTCCAATTTCACACAACTCCCCCGATTAAAAATCATCCTCGGCATATTTTATATAAGTCGTACCCCACATTTCCTGGTTTCTCTCATATCATTCTATTTTTTTTTGTCTCGCTATAATCACTTGAGTAGTAGGTCATGTGCGATCTGTACTACCCGTCTTACGGCCGTGTGAAGCTTCACGGGTGAAAAGACTTACAACTATAGTCAGAGAAATATTGTAGTGGGAGTTTCCCCAGTGACTGTATTAAGATGTTCAACTGTTCAACTCAGTCTCTTGTGGTCCATCTTCGCTTACCCTGGGCGATGCACCATTGAAGTCTCTGCCGTGAGTCACATTGATCCAAATCACATGTCGACATTACCGTTATAACCGTTCTGTTCATGTAGGTGGTAGACCACTATTCTCGGAAGCCGGACGGCCTGTTATGTCCTCTGACTGACCCCATACCCAATGACGGTGAGAAGTAGTGAGAACTTTCTGTTAGCCGGGTAGTGTTGTGCTTCTTATGTTTTCAGCGTGACTGACTCTTCTGTTCGTCGACTTCTGTGTATTTGCTTGCCAGTGTAGCTGGAGCAAGTTGTGGTCCATGAAACTATAATTATCTTAAAACTCTTTTAAACGATTGTGTCATAGCAAGAAACTGAGTAGAGACGGGTTGACCCCCCCCCCCTCCCCCGGATCTTATGTGAGAGAGTACAGTATGTATGTTGTCATTGACTGGACTTACGGTACCTTTTTGATTGACACATTACTGGAAAGTTGAAACTTTACTGGTTCCTGCGGAGTGTATATGCGCACATGCACTTTTGTATTGAGCTAGCAGTGTTTGGATCTTTGTTAACAGCTGTAAAGGTGGTCGGTTGATATTTGGTCAGTAGCATGAGGTACCATTGAAAGTGTACTCGCACTTTGGCGGTAGAACTGTTCCGTGTGATGTGTGCCTTTTGTTCAATCTCTCCCGTAGAGCAACTCTACGAGCCCACGCCAGTAGCCAGCAAAGTGGCTCTACCCGATGTTCCGGGCAGCGGACGGCATAAGGTCGTCGTCAGCATTGGTGACGATATGCCTGACTTCTTCCGGGTGGACAAGGAGCCAGGCTTTCAGAGTATCTTCAGCGAGAGTTCCGATCAGGGAGTCTTTGAAATCACTCCCAGTGCTATCTCCACTGAAGATCAACTGGGTAAGTACATTGAGAACGTACTGCTTTACAGCCACCAGCGTGGACACAGTCTTTTGCTCGCTGCCAAATTTCAGCGCCGTGCGCGCTATCAACCCGACACCCAGATTACCCGGCTCAGGGGTTGAGCTTGAAAAATGAAAACCTGACCGTGGATTGTGGATATGCATGTATCATTGTGCTCAGAGAACTGATTGTTTCTGTTTGTCTTCTCCGTGGATGTTCTTGCCCCCGGTGTGTGTTAGGATCTGGAAACTTTGGTTCGGTACTTCTTGGTACCTACAGTCTGCCGCGCACAAGGAAGCGTGTGCAGGTTGCCGTCAAGATGCTGAAGGTGGATGACGTGCCGAACCAAAGGGTAAGTGCTGCCGGTACACGGACACTATTTCTGATGCCAGTACTAATCTTGTAGACTGCGTTTTGGCCTGTGCCGTGTGTGTGTGTGTGTGTGTGTGTGTGTGTGCGCACGCGCGTGTACGTGTGTGTGTGTGCGTGCACGTATGTGTGTGTGGATTGGATATTACATGTACTCTGTTTATTCAACTGCATTGGCGTTTTCCAGTTTTGCTGTCATTTCAACACACTGTTGTATGGAACATCGGGTTTCTGGATAGGAGTGTGCTGTGAAGACTCGTTAGAAGGACTGAAATGGAGGAGCATGCCAGTGTATTGTGGGATGCAAAGTTCTACCTTGAGTACAGTGCTATATGCTATTCAAGCCACTCAGTGACCATGGATACAGTACAGCATCTCGCCTACTTCAACTAGGGTCCTTGATGGCTTGTTGTACTAAGATTTTTAATCCTCCGAACGAGGTTGGGCTTTTCCAAGGAGGACACGTCACCACAGTAGGGCGTGGGACTGATGCAGTGGGGTGTACCTTCCTATTCTCCTTTGCCTAGACTGTGACCCTGGTCGAAAATAGGGGATGAGCAAAAAAACGAATGGAAGCCCAAACATGGTCCTTGCCCCTGTGTATTATTGCGTTGCAGGACGAGATCCTACGTGAAGCTCAAACCATGGCCGGACTTGACCACCCGCATATAGTTCGTCTTGTTGGTAAGCCAATAGCAGCAGTATGCTATACAGCCACTTTACTGCAGTGTTGCTCAGTGAAATCCGATCACGTGAATCAAGTTTGTGCCCTGCACCAGTTTGCATCTCATTGTTCACAGGTCTAGGGTTGCAAAGCACCCAGCGTGGCATTCGCTCACTGCATTGGATTTCATTGAACAGCACTTTATAGGGATGTGTGAGTGCAAGCACAGCAGTGCTGTTCAAAGTGCTTTGCACAGTACAGAGTTGGCTTGATGCACATTTTGTTCTGTTGATGCTCGCTACTGACAGTCCGATGTGCAGGAAAAAGAGTGAGTGTGTGTGTGTGTGTGTGTATGTGTGTATGTGTGTGTGTGTGTGTATAATGTGTGTGTGTGTGTGTGTGTGTGTGTGTGTGTGTGTGTGTGTGTGTGTTCACACTGGCGAAGGTGTTTGCACGCGGCAGTGAGTGTGTGGGCGTGGGTGCGTGAGATTGAGAGAGAGAGAGAGAGAGAGAGAGAGAGAGAGAGAGAGAGAGAGAGAGAGAGAAGTTCTATTGTACAGTGTACAGTGCTGCCAAATAATTTTCACTGCCAAGGCTGGCCACATGGTGCGAATTTTTCTCCTCGGCAATTTTTTTACAGAGAATTCAAAATATCGCCTAAAACACCATGAAAATTCGCTTCGTTAGTAACCCCGGAGTTGTCATGAATTTTGTAATGATGAGTGTGGTCGGACACTGACTCTGTACAGACTGGCAGCGTACATGCCATCCAGCCTGATCCAGGCATGTTACTTTGCACTTCCACAGCCAAGCACTAGTCTTTTTAGAAGCAAATGTACAGTGATTTGTGCCTTTAGTTGCGCTGAAAAGTGAAAGTACAGGACTTTTGCATAGGAAAGTAATGATCTCTGACATTTTGGCTGCTTTTCGGACGTTTCCCTTTTCGGACCAGTTTTCGGAAGAGCCTTCAAAAATCGGACACTGTCCGAAAAATCGGACGGTTTGGCAGCACTGAGGGCATTGCAGTCTCCACCATTTGTGTCGGCGTGCATTGAGTGCTTCTGCATGTGGATGTGCTTGTCTGTGCACAAATCACTTACAGGTGTGGTAAAGTCGAATCCGATGATGCTGGTAATGGAGATAGCCCATCTTGGCCCACTACACAAGTTTCTGCGGAAACGAAAGAAGTAAGGCGACAGGGACATGCTTACCGCACGTAGCTTCTGTAAATTGGTCATTTCTCTTAACATTTATCTCGTAAAACCTTTTTCAGGGTGCGCAATCCAGAGGCTGTATTTGTTGACGGAAACATTTTTTTACATCTATCTTATACGGTCCAGTTGAAAACTCTGCTGCAAAGAATATTTCCCGGCATACTGTGAAGGATTTGGCTTGAAGTGTGCCGCTGTTTCTGTGCCATGTGTCAGCAGGGAAATTACGTGGCTCGAAGTGCTGTCCCTCATGCTACAAGTGGCTGTGGTAAGTCATTACTCTGTAGCCATAGAAGCAGTGGCAGCAGCAGCAGCTTCAACTCTCTAGGTAGATTAGACGATGGTGGTGGTAGGGGGGGGGGGGCAAGTTATTTTTGTCGTGTACCAGAAGGAGAACGCTCCCTCTGTGGCCAAGCACTGATATAGCATAAATTGGATTTGGAGTAATGAGCTGCAGCTTTATTGAGTAAGCTATGTTGCATTGATTTCCTCCTGCTTACCGGTACCAAGAGTACATAACCCCCAAGAGTGTGCAACTGCCTGCACAACCTCTATGCTGTGCTGCGACGGCAGAACTTCACATCACGTGACATGGTTCAAAAGGTTATGCTGGCAAACAGTGCAAAGTGATCACAAGAGAGTTGTGCCCAAAGCTGGGCTGCGTACAACCCAGTATCTATCATGTGTACAAGGGTGCGTGTCGGCTCTGCTCTGTCTGCCAAAGGGCATGTACGGTCTGGAGTTCCTCAGGGATCACTCCTGGGGCCTCTCCTCTTTCTTATGTATGTAAACGATCTGGCAGAAATGGATCACACATCACTATATGCTGATGATACAGCACGTACTGCTTGTGACAGCACCCGCTCTCCCCGAGGCTAGTGCCAAGTTACAGTCCAACATAGATGGCGTTATTCATTGGATGGAAAAATGGAAATTGTAGCCCAACTCTTCGAAAACTGCTGTAATGTGTATCCCTCCCCAGTTGTTCCTGTGACCTATCTTCATTAGAAACCAGTCCCTTCACCTTTCCAGGCACCACAACCCCGCTCTGCATCGTTGAAAAACACAAGCATCTTGGCGTCATTATTGACCAACACTTAACCTGGAAATCCCAGATCGAAAATTTAGACAGCCGTGTTAGCTCAGTAATGGGATTTCTCTCATCACACATCACCCACCTCCACACCGACTGTCGCCATGTTATCTACACATCTTACATTCTGCCTATTTTTGATTACTGCTGCATAATTTGGGCTGGCATTTCTAAAACACTGATTGCTCGACTCGAAGTTATGCATAGGCGTCTTTTGAAAATATTATTTCGGCTTCCTCGCCTGACTCCAAGCACAGACTTATACCGCCTTGCTTCTGCTGTGCCGCTCTCGGTCCGCGTGCGTTTTTTGGCATGCCAGACAATTCATAAAATTAAGCTGGGCATTGCTCCTCTTTATGCTCTCTCCTGCCTAAGCTGGTTTGCTCAATCTCAAGACATGCGCACCAGAAACTCTCTCCGCTTCCCTTGCGCGGTCTGCCTCTATGCAAACATCTCCTCTCTTCATTGCTTACCGTCATTGGTCTCTCCTCCCACAACATCTAAAATCCTGCCAATGTTACAATACATTCACACAGCTACTGCAGAATGCAACATACTAGTTCATATCCAGCCCTGCCCTAGCTTCTCTTACTTTTCAGTTCCCCTTTCATTCTTTTTCTTTCTCCCCTCTAGCTCTATTACCGCCATGGCTGGCTATCGCCCACATCACCATTTCATTGGCTAGTGCCACGTGATTGTGAATAATAATAATAATAATAATAAAGTACGGGTTCATCACGTGATGTGAAGTTCTGCCGTCGCAGACCCCATAGCTGGAGTTGCACACTCTTGGGGCTATGTACTCTTGCCGGTACCTATATCCGTGTGCTCTGTTAAATTGGAAATGGTCATCATGCGTGTCTCATGTTGACCTGCCTAGATTGAGTGTGGAAACGATACCTATGCTGATCTCATACCTGATTGAGGGTTGTACTTGCTATTTACAGTTTTACACAGTTCCCTGCGCATGCTTATCCAGGTCAGGGGACAGCAGAGATCATGGATATACGTTTGTGTACACATTGTATCCATATATGGGCGTGTTGCCACCTCTTTCTGGCGTTGTCGCGACCGTATTTTTGTTCCTTATAATTATGGAAAATCAGTTCAGGGCTAGCCTCATGCACCTGGATATTCGATGTATTACTGGCTTGGTTAGAAGTTGGCTACATGAACACTGATCGACTGTCTAACTTGTTATCCTCCGCATCTAAAATACCTCATGTTCTGCACCAGGGTATGGCTTATCTGGAGGAGAAGCGCTTTGTCCACCGCGATCTCGCTGCGCGCAATGTGCTGTGCGTGACGCCGCGCTTCTGCAAGATCAGTGACTTTGGCATGTCCAGAGCGCTGGGTCTAGGCAACGACTATTATAGGGTGAGTGTTGTGTCCAGAGCGCTGGGTCTAGGCAACGACTATTATAGGGTGAGTGTTGTGTCCAGAGCGCTGGGTCTAAGCAACGACTATTATAGGGTGAGTGTTGACGTGAAGCAGATTACAGTGCCTGTTGTGTGTAGGATGGGGAGCGGGTAAGAGATCTGCTGCACTTCACCATTTCACCTGGTAAGATTTGCTTTGACAGTTACTCTGTCGGTAGTCACTGTGCTTCTCCCGTATTTACACCACGCTGGCCGGTCCTTGTCTTCCAAAGTGTTCTGCCAGAAACATAGTCGAGTGTGGTTGATTCCATGCAAGACAGATCTGGTTTCGTACCGGTGTTGCACCGCGGAAAAGGACCAGGCAGTTGCTTGATGTGGTGGGTACTCACGGTTTTGAAAATCCATTTGTGGTGGGGCAGATTGGACAACAGTGAAGGGGTAGATGTGATATTGGATGCATTGTTCACATGTTTGTGTGTGTTTGCCGCCTGCTTAGGCCGAGGTGGCAGGTCGCTGGCCATTGAAGTGGTACGCACCGGAATGTATCTACTTCTTCAAGTTCGACACCAAGTCCGATGTCTGGAGCTATGGGGTCACGCTGTGGGAGGCGCTGTCGTTTGGCGACAAGCCCTACTTTGTAAGCGATCCGTGCTGGACTGCCCGCCCCACAGTGTAGTGTTTACGTACAGAGTACGCATGGTCGGAGTCACTCCATTGCTCGCAGCTCTATTGATTACCTGGCCTGAATCCAGGGTCTTATATCGAACACAGTTGATGAGCAGTATGTTGGGCAGATTGCCATCAGTCACTTTTCTCTATGCACACTAAGTCTTGTTGCTGTACCAGAGTACATTGTACACTTTCAAAGTGTGGAATTCAGCCTCGGTAAATAGTTTGCAGCAATTCACCTATGTCACCTGTTTATCTAACCTTTGCATATCACTTTGGAATGCACTGTGGTCTGTTTCAGGTAGAGATTGCTGGTTTGTGTGCGGCATTGCATTATTATGCTACTTTAAAGATAGGAAGATGAGGTCAGACCTCACCCCGTTGTAAGTATAAAGATCTTGCAGGAGAGAATTTTCTGCCAACTGTTTTTGAATTTCGCCGTGCAGGGTCGTAAAGGCACGGAGATTCTGAGAATGTTAGAGGACGGCGAGCGACTGGACTGTCCAGCTGCCTGTCCACCAGAGGTATATCAGCTAATGACGAAATGCTGGAGTTTCGAGTAAGTCATAAGGACGAAGCTTAGATGAAGTACAGACTCGGAAGGAGAGCCAAGGATTAATTTATAGTAAAGAAAAGGACCAAGGAACTACAAGTTGCGCTATAATGTCATCAACAGGCATGTGCAGTACATCCGCCATGCCAACGTCCTTCACAGCTGAGACTTTCAGCGTGTGCTTGTCTTGGTTGCGCTCACCTTCCTCTCCTATGTTATCATATAACTTAGAACCTTCCAAGTTGGAAGGCTGTTGGAGTGCGCATCCAAAACGTGCTAGAGCTGTTAGCCAGTTGAACGTCACTGTCTGTCAGTGTCGTGCAATGCTGTCGCATGAGCTGATTGTCAAGTAGCGGGTGGTGTTAGTGGACATTGTAGCGTAACTTGTAGTTCCTTGGTCCTTTTCTTTACTATGAACTTAGATGAAGTTTCTGCATGAAGTGTTATATTTATGAGCAGTACACTTTGTTTTACGCACAAGGGCCAACAACTCTCTAATGCCAACTTTTACGCCCTTGCAATTGCAGTCGGTCCCACCTGCTCCCTGAACTCCCCGTTTTAAATACAATGCTCCGTTGAACATCCTGTAAAATACCATCAGAGTGCCTTGCCTCACCCAGGCGTCCCCCCGCTTAGGTGTCTTGCCGGCTGGGATAGGATTATACCTGTATAGCCACATTGTGGGATCTTCTAGTGCAATGCTGCCATGGAGGAACGGATTGCGGTTTTTGAAAATTCATGGGGTGGAATGGGTTTGAGTTTGAACGAAGAACAGGAGTCTGCGTTGCTCTGTTGTGAACCATAGCAATAGAGTTTGCTTGTTTTTGTAGTGAATCAGGACGTACAAACATTGGTCGTCAGTGAAGCCGGATATTCCCTGTTGACTTAACATGATGTTCTCGGGTTTTTGTTGCTGCGGCTGCTGCTGCTGCTGTTGTTGTTGTTGTTGTTGTTGTTGTTGTTGTTGTTGTTGTTGTTGTTGTTGTTGTTGTTGTTGTTGTTGTTGTTGTTGTTGTTGTTGTTGTTGTTGTTGTTCTATGCTTATTTGTTTGTTTCTGGTGCTCCTGTCGCCATCATTATCATTGCTGTCTTTGTTGCTGACGAAGGTCTATCAACCGCCCATCATTCAAGCAAGTTCTCAGGGAGCTGAAGTCCCTGTGCAAGCGAGCACACAAGGGCGAGATTCGACCTGCAGATCTCTACCTGCCCATGCGGCACTGAAGCGTGAGAAAAAGACAATGCAACCTGAAAGTGCCCCTGCGCCATCATTCCTAGCTGCAATGGCTTCAACACTGTCTTGGATCGTTCGGCAGCATGCTTCCTATGCCTGTCCCGCGTGGTGAATTGAAGAATTCTGATGCAAATTTTTTCTATTTCTTATCGTTCTTACCCCACGAATATTATCTGCGCCGACGCACTGAAGTGCGTTGTAAGCCGGCAAGCGAGAACCTGAAAGAGTTTATATTTCTGTACATTCGGCTCCTTCCCAACTGTTTCATGCCCTATTTACACCTTTGAGCTCCCGCCATCCCCCCCCCCCCCCCTCCCTACGACTGCCGCCAGCAACTGACGAAGTCGCTCACAATATCTAGTATTGATCACGTCTAACTTTAGACGACTCGGCCCTACCCACTGTTTCTATAACTGATATGTGCTTTGCAAACTGTAATGTGTATGGACACCTACTCGATACACACTGATACGCATGCACTTCCTTTTGATACCTGATAATAATTTTAAAACAATCGTAATTATTGGCTGAGCATTGTCGAAAAGGAAGTTCAGCTCTTTTTCCCTTTCACTTTTAACATAATGTCAGACTTTGATGAAATGCTATTGCACAATACTATACGTTTTTCACTTGCCAATTCCTGATAAAATGTTGAATCCAACTGATATTTTCTTTTCTCGATATTTCTACTTCAAGTCACCATGGTCACAGTGCCGTTCCCAAGCCACCATGCTGGTCACCCTGAAATAATATGCCCGTGTCCCCCCCCCCCCCTACTTTTAATTAATTTTGATCTTGTCAGGCTAGCTATCCGGCACTTACAGACTCAGTGGTAGTGTAGATCATAATTATGGCCGTATGCATACCAGGTATACCGGTAGTATGGTCCCATGCAGGCTAGGCATCCAGTGGTGTACAGGTGCTAGATGTCTCACGTGAACACGCACGCATGACAACTCACGTATCTTCACTTCAGTTCAGGCATCATCTCTGCTGTGCACGGTTGCAGCCGAGTCCTGAGTTGAGCACTTGAGGTGACTGTTTTTCCTTCAGGCTTCACTCCTGATCCTGTTCACCATGGTTCACAGCTAGCAGTCGATGGCGGTCGACAGCCAGTATGACGGTTGGTTTTGGACGACACCACTGCTATGCAGCAAGTAGTGTCACTGACGCGTTCAGATTCGACAAGTCAGGACTTAGGATCACCGCACTGACCAGTCCACGCTACATGCAGACCTACCCATAGCACTAGCCTTTGGAAGGTGCCTAAAATGTTTTCTTGAGCCTTGACCTTTGGAGTTTGGGCTTAGGTCGGGCAAGCACTGGCGGTACAAATCACATCGGGCTGCAGCGCTAGCGCTGGAGAATGCAAACATCTGGTTACTACTGCATGTGTAGTGTGCACCCGCGCCCGTACCCAATTCACGCTAGCTGGAGAAGGTGGTCATTCTCCCTTTCGCAGTTCAGCGCCAGAGGGAGTAGAATATTAATTTTACTATTTTAGGAGATCAGGAGTTCTTACACTTGGTTCATAGATAACAAGATTAGGTATATTTCGGAGTGTGCACATGAGGCGTATCGCCCGGACGCAGAGGCTAGTATAGCGGCGACGCGAGGCTGGGAATACTTTTGCTGTAGATCATGGATGATCGTTTGGCACCGTACCTGCTGGACTACCGGCCGAATTTGATGCTCATGCTGCGACGCTACCATCCCCAGTACTACACCTACTGCAGAAACCTGAGCGCTGAGCAGCTGCTGATCAGTGTTCTGACGTCACCCAGAGTTCAGAGACTGATTCTGGCGGTGAGATTGATATTCAAGTGTAAATTCAATCATGATTCATGAAAAATTGATATTGTCTGTCATCTGTCAACTACTACACACTTTACCTCATCCACTCCACTCTCCAGTGAATTGAGAAGTATAGTTATGTAAAACCACAACTTTAGGGCAGAAAATACCGCCTGGTTTCAGATAGCGTCCATGACGATGCAATAGTACATCGGAACTTCATGCCGTGATGTTCCATTGTATACACTGTATACAGATATGCAGGAGCGCCGGAAGCAGGTTTTGATTGGTCCGGCAGTATCATGGTCAGTTTCATACGGTTTGTGTATGATATGGCGGGTACACGTGCCCTCGGTAGGCCTTTCCGGATTATGTGTTTGCATATTTTTGCATTTTGGGGGTCAAAATGCATTTTGTCCATTTTGACCCACTTTGGACTAGTTTGGGCCAGGGAGTCGTAAAATACCGGTATTTTACGACTCCCTGCAAGCGATAGGTACTCCACGATCACCATGAATGATCACCATGGTGCCAAATGTCGCCCGACTAGCTGTCGCCATTTTTGTTACCATGGCAACGGTGGCATTTTTTGTGCTTTTTGGGTAAATTTTTGCATTTTCTTTAGAAAAAAAATTGATTTATAGGGGTTTTTCAAAACACTTTCCATTTCCATTTTAGACCAAGAAAAAACGCATAATCCGGAAAAGCCTAGCCCTCGGGCCTCGAGGCCTCCAACATAGTAAACATGACATTGTGTTGGTGACCCACATTTGGTCCGGTGCCACATTTGGTCCGGTGCCACATTTGGTCCGGTGCTACATTTGGTCCGGTGCCACATTTGGTCCGGTGATAACCTGACCAACCGGGCCGGTTCCGGCGGGCCTGATATGCCGTGGTACTGCCCCCCCCCCCCCCTCATTCATCCGCCTGGGATCACATGTCACCTAAGCATTCAAAATGCTTGTACCTGTGTACTTTTTAGAAACCCGTGAATAAGTAGCTGAGTGCCTATTGAGTTTGAGAAGCTTGGTATGTTCCTCATATACTCCATGGCTCCCAAACAGATGAAATAATCCACACTGTAGTGTACTAAAGAGGTAGTAATACAATGTGGGTTTGTAATCTTGGGATTAGCGTATACTACACTGACATTGTTTTGAAGGGTGGCACGTAGCTTTGGTAGAAAGGAGGGTGCATGAAACCCATGAGAGGAGGTGGAGTTGGCAGGGCAGCATACTGTACACTATTGCTGTTCTTGCAAAGTGTCTTGAATAGGACCGTCTACTGTTCTTCATCCAATGTTGCAGTCCAAAAATAAAGAGAGAAAGCTACAAAACATCTCGAGTGCACTCAATCTCCCGACAGCTAGCTGTTTTTGACCTCGTTACAGTCCATTCATCGGAAACTGGCCCGCTGGCTTTTGAAAGTCGGATTTGGGCCGAATTGAGGATCAAAAACCCACTTGAAATCTCAAAACTCTGGGTTTTGGATCTGCTTCTCCATACATTTTGCCATGGCATACCTGTCCTAATTTTGTAAAACCTGGCTGAATTTCTATTTCCCTGTTCTTGGACTTTTCTGGCCTCAAATGTGGCAAGGAGTAATTGCACGGGTCACACAATGCAGGATGTACTGTTGTTTTCGCGATATCTACAACTATGTGAGAGAGACACCAAAAAGTTAGGGTGCCAGTTTCCAATGAATGGACTGTAGGTCTCATCAGCGGAGCTCATAGTGCCGGGCCGGACTGATCGCAATAGCGTCTACAATGTAGTGAACAACAAAGCATTTCTGTCATTGTGTGTGTGTGTGTGTGTGTGCGCGTGTGTGTGTGCGTGTGTGTGTGTGTGTGTGTGCGTGTGTGTGTGTGTGTGTGTGTGTGTGTGTGTGTGTGTCCCATATGGTGCAGTGGTATGTGTGTCCCATATGGTGCAGTGGTATGTGCGGTCGATTTCCAATCGAGAGGTTGCGGGTTCAATTCCCGACGATTATGGTCGCACACGTCTTTCTTCTCTTTCTTGGACTCTTCCAGACTTTTCTTTCATTCTCCTGGGTGGTTACCAACAGCCAGTGTATGCCGGAGTATGTGGTGTGGTATGTGTGTAAAAAAAATAATAGGAAAAAATGGAAAAAAATGAAAAATGAAAAATAGGGATTCACTGGCCAGAAAAAGTCACTTCAAACAGCTGTGTGGTGGATACCAGGCTAAAAATAGTGGCGGTCAATTCATCAGCCTTGCAAGCTGTTGAATGGTGTAATCCCAGCACAAGTAGTTGCTATGTCTAACATAGCTGTTCGCTATCATCGCTTCCGCGATGGGCATGTCTGAGGTCTGAGGAGGTCTGAGGTGTGTGTGCTGTATGCATTAAACTGCTTATGAGCGTTTTTTGTAAATACATCCGTTCCCTATCCTAACCACTATGCACACGTGCTTCCGTAATCCGTTTTCAGGTGGCTGCCAGGGAGAACAAGGATGTCAGTGACGTGACCAAGGCTGCCAAAGAGATCCTGGCGGACATCTCGCACCGGCTGAGCATCACCTCTGCGCGGCCGGTTGTCTACTCCGTCACCAAGCTCGGCGCGCATCTCTTTGATGACATCAGTATCAATGTTGCCGGTCTGGAAAAGGTACTAACTAGTGCATGCAGCTTATACTGGTCATGGTCATCATGGTGGTCATGGTGATCATGGTGGTCATGGTGATCATGGCGGACATGGTGATCATGGTGATCATGGCGGGCATGGTGATCATGGTGGTCATGGTGATCATGGTGATCATGGTGGTCATGGTGATCATGGCGGACATGGTGATCATGGCGGGCATGGTGATCATGGTTCAATGTGCCATCATGAAGGATTAGAACACAACACACAAAGAAAGAAACACAAAATTATGCATACAAAATAAAAGTGACCGTGTGGAAAAGGTTCTAGGAATGCAAACCAAGTTCCCATTTGAAATGCAAAATTTAATGCTATTTAATGCTAATAAACTAGTACAACACAAATTTCCAAATAATGGATGTAAACTGTTCTGTATAATATTATCTACTTGCCTTCACTCATTACCGGCCCTCAGGAATTGCCAGGTCCTGCAAGGCATTTTTACGAGACAGGGACGGTGGTACGATGAACAGGCACTGCGAGCGCACGTTATTGCAGAATGCCCCAAAGCATCACCGGGCATAGGTCACTGTCTCGGCATACAACTTGTTGTCTCCAGTAGAAATGAGACCACAGCGGCGCTTAGCAAATCTGGAGCACTCCAGCGCAAAACAACTGGCTGTGGTGGAAACTAGTAGAGTAAGTGTTCCATGATCCACGTTGATGATACGCTCGGCGTACTCTGATTTCTTTCTCCTCTCATGTTCCACCAGTAGTTTGTCGAGCGATCTGGTGGAGTAGGATGGAGCATCTGGATGGACTACACGCACCTCCTGAAAGGCATTCTGTGCGCGGATATCGGCACAAGCATCGTTGGCCGTGTTGGTAGAGGCTGATACAAATACCTCCCCTGAAATCGGAGCCAGCTGTGGCTCAATCGCAACATCTGAGCAAACTTCTGTGAGCAGATCAGCAACAATGTCTCGGACTTCGTTACGCCTTATTGTAGGAAACCACGGGTGGGGCAGAACATGGCATGGGCGGCACTATTAATGGCTTCCCACGAGAGCATGTGTTGGGCATGTCAGCCAGTACCCAGTCGTATCTCAATGCCAACGCATCCCGGAAGTAATTGCTGGTAGAAACTCAGATTCAATTATTTTATCAAGAGCAGACACTGAATCCTCCGGGATAGGAGCGGTCCGGAACAAGTACACCCAACGCCCTCGCAAGCCGTGGGTCAAAAAACAGCATCAGGTTCCCCGATGTAGGATCCGAGGTACTTCACACTTCCCGTCACAATGCGGACTCCTGTGCCGTCAAAGAGTTGAGAAGCCTCCTCCTCCAAGTCTGGCTTGACGCGAAGTAGGGTTTTGTCTGGATTGTGAAATACCCATACATACGCCCTTGCTCCTGTATAGTATTCCACCAGTCTCGAAACGCTCGCATTCCGCCAGCAACACTCGATGCTGGTATGCAAGTCATCCGCATAACAGATCTGCCTAACATCGTCGTGTTGCTGCTGCAAATGTTGAATGATGGGGAGTGTGTGGCCAATGCGTAAAATGCCATCGACAGTGGGTCTCCCTGGGTTGTATCCTCCTTTGATGACATCTGTGACCACCAGGGACAAGCAGACGTGCCTCCGACTGATAGGAGTTCCGAAGAATGGTAGATATTGCTGGGGAGAGACGCTGAACATTATGCAGAGCTTCCTGTCAGTTAATGCTATTGAATGCGTTACTGGCATCCACCAACAGCACTCCTTCAGTGGACAATTGGCTATAAATGCCTTGCATGGCATGCACTGCCGCTTCAATGCCACCTGGTGATCCAGCACATTTCTGAAGATAACCGCAGGCTGCCTCCACGTCAGGGGAAGCGATTTGCAGAATAGCCTTGGATACTATCCGCCTGAGCACCTCGTCCACGCCAGTAGGGCGTATGTCAGGCTGCTTGTCAAGAGCAATCAACCGGCATGACAGAAATGGTGGTCATGATGGTAATGGTGGCAGGAAGTGAAGGGGATACAAGAACATTGGCAAAATTGTGTCCTTCAACAGATTGATTTTTGTCCTTTGTGTGAGTATAATAAATAGAACACAGGCATGCACAGGGCCATAGCGGCCAGTCCAGCAGGACCAATGTTCGGGTAAAAAAAAGAGAAGAAAAAGGTCAAGAGGCGCCTACACGGGATAGGACTTGAAGCGGCGACTCGAGTGCATTCAATCAGTTCGAGAAGAAGGTGGTCGAAAGAAGAAGAGTGCTGGTGGTTTTTTGATTCAGTCGTAGTTGTCGGTGGTGGATGAATGGAGCCAAATGATTGCAAGATTTTATTATCTGCAGAAGATGACGCAACTACACGAGCTCTAAAGGCTTTGAATTACAAGTAGAAAGTCTTTTTTTCCTTGCGAAAAGAAAGTTGGATCTAGAGGGGATGAGAAGAGCTTTCAAGCGGAGTTGTGTAAGCACCGCATGGTACAATTTGCTTCATTACATAACAACATCAATAAAAACACAATATTTTGTTTTGTTCGTAAGCAATGACATTATTCCAAACATTTCCCTCCAAGATACATGTATGAAGCGAGAGATCGCTTTTCTCACCTACTCGTAATGAAAAGAAGGAATGACTATGTCCAGGTTCTGTGAATATGCAACTAGCATCGTGATTGCCAGGGCTCAATATAGGACGTGTGTGCTGTGCAAAGTGTGAAGCATGACGTAATGCTGTGCACATGATGTGGACACTGATGTTATGTAGAGCCTGTGCCGGGGCTGCATAAAAACTTAAAAGCACCTTCAAACTAATTAGGCATGGCATATGATGTGAGTATCTGCGTGTGTTGTGGTGTTGGTGGTGGGGTGGGAGTGGTGTGGGTGCGAGCTGAGGTTGTATCTTGCCGGACCAGCCAGAATGGGGCTGCTACGGACCTGGTGCAAGGCTGGAAGGTGCCTGCTGCTCCTCTGTTGACACGTGTTATGGTTTCGCTTGTCAGCAGTATGTGTGTGTGTGTGTGTGTGTGTGTGTCCGTATGCGTGCGCACGTGTGTATGTGTGTGTATGCGCATGTGTGTGTGTGTGTGTGTGTGTGTGTGTGTGTGTATGTATGTGTGTGCATGTGCTGGTGTGAACTATCAGAAAGCCTCGGACCTCAGTTGAGTGACCTGGTTTTGTCTATGTGCACTGTGTTTTTTGTTCCTGTCTCTCCCATGGACACTGGGATAGTGGAAGTCCAAGCTCAAAGATGTTCCCCTGGTGTTTGTGCCTTCGCATCGAAGCTATGCCGACTTTCTCCTGCTGTCGCCGTTGTGTTTTGCACACGATGTTCCTGTTCCTCTGGTAGTGGCTGGTGAAGGTAAGCAGTGCTAGTTCTGCAGTGCCTGACATTAGGTACACATTGTCCATACAATTCTGTCGGGTGCCCAAGAGCTGCTGCTGCTGGTGGTGGTGGTGTGTGTGTGGGGGGGGGGGGGGGGTCAGCCTCGTGTATACTGTATACTAGTGATTGTGCCACCACCCCCATACCCCCATCCACGCATTACTAGCACTATATCATATGGCACGGGTGGAGACCTGACAATGCATAACATGTGTGGTGTGGGACATACTATTATAGTACCCAATCTCATGTCTCATCCACTGCATTTCGTAGAATCGCATGTGACAGGGACTGGTTGGCAAGCTGTTGTTTATTGTCCCGTGCTATGCATTATTCAAACTGTGGACATGTATACTGGCTGATGGAGACGTGGAGTCTGTCTTGGCTATGTGGACATGTATACTGGCTGATGGAGACGTGGAGTCTGTCTTGGCTATGTGGACATGTATACTGGCTGATGGAGACGTGGAGTCTGTCTTGACTATGTGGACATGTATACTGGCTGATGGAGACGTGGAGTCTGTCTTGGCTATGTGGACATGTATACTGGCTGATGGAGACGTGGAGTCTGTCTTGGCTATGTGGACATGTATACTGGCTGATGGAGACGTGGAGTCTGTCTTGGCTATGTGGACATGTATACTGGCTGATGGAGACGTGGAGTCTGTCTTGACTATGTGGACATGTATACTGGCTGATGGAGACGTGGAGTCTGTCTTGGCTATGTGGACATGTATACTGGCTGATGGAGACGTGGAGTCTGTCTTGGCTATGTGGACATGTATACTGGCTGATGGAGACGTGGAGTCTGTCTTGGCTATGTGGACATGTATACTGGCTGATGGAGACGTGGAGTCTGTCTTGGCTATGTGGACATGTATACTGGCTGATGGAGACGTGGAGTCTGTCTTGGCTATGTGGACATGTATACTGGCTGATGGAGACGTGGAGTCTGTCTTGGCTATGTGGACATGTATACTGGCTGATGGAGACGTGGAGTCTGTCTTGGCTATGTGGACATGTATACTGGCTGATGGAGACGTGGAGTCTGTCTTGGCTATGTGGACATGTATACTGGCTGATGGAGACGTGGAGTCTGTCTTGGCTATGTGGACATGTATACTGGCTGATGGAGACGTGGAGTCTGTCTTGGCTATGTGGACATGTATACTGGCTGATGGAGACGTGGAGTCTGTCTTGGCTATGTGGACATGTATACTGGCTGATGGAGACGTGGAGTCTGTCTTGGCTATGTGGACATGTATACTGGCTGATGGAGACGTGGAGTCTGTCTTGGCTATGGAGCCTTCATGTTTCTTAGAATATTGACACATGCCGATGAGGTTCTGGGGTGAACAGCTCTCCATTTTTCATGAATTTGTGGTTACTTGGAGACCCTTCCAGTATCTTAGTCTTGGAAATCTTTCAGGGGCAATTAATCTATTTAAATCTTGATCATTGGCATATGGCACTGCTGGTATGTGTACGATTGACTGTATTGCAATTGGCTGCATTCACCTTTGACCCAGACTTCAAGGCAATGACGTTCATAGGAAAGCTGCTGCGGCACTGCGGCGCATTCTACATGCAGCGCAGTTTCACCAAGGATCTCTTCTACAAGACTATCTTCTCCGAGTACGTGCATGCCATCATGGAGGACGGCGCTAACCCTATTGAGTTCTTCATCGAAGGAACACGAAGTCGGACGGGGAAAGCCCTGCACCCCAAGATGGGTAAGGTGATGAGTGATGATGGTAATGAAGAAGGCCAGCTGTTTGATGCTAACTTTTGGAGAAAGTAGCAATTCTCCCACGTCACGGAGATTTGCAGTATCGGTGTCTATGCTGAAGCCAAAGTTTGCTAGACTAAGGATTCTTGTGAACTAGCACCATTGCTCTAAGTTCTAAAGTCCCATTTAAATGACCAGTTGACCAATGAGTCACCGGGATCTCAGTGACATTGTTATGATTGTGTAATTGCGCCATGGGTATCTGCATGATCCTGTGAGCGTTTAGGAGCCTTAGAGCAGTCCATGCAACACTATAAGTATTGTCTCTGTGTGTCTGTGTGTATACTTGCATCTCTATCTCTCCTTTCTCTGTCTCTCTCTCATGTGTGTGTGTGTGTGTGTGTGTGTGTGTGTGTATGTGTGTGTGTGTGTGTGTGTGTGTGTGTTTCTATTATAATGTGATTGCTTTCTGGTATTTCTCCAGGCATCATAGGCTACGTATTTGACCAGTTCTTCCGTGGTGTTGTCGGCGACTTTGCCCTGTGCCCGATATCGGTGTCGTACGAGAGGCCACTGGAAGAGGACAGCCATGTGCTCAGTATGCTAGGCGTCGGAAAGCCTAAAGAGAGATCAACCGTAAGATGGCATGGAGACCAACCTGTACTGTAATGCTGGCAATTTTCGGTGGTATTTCCCAAAATCAACGCTTTTGTAGAGCGAAAATTTTGGTAAACCAGGTTTCCAGATCCAAAAATGCATTTTGTGCACTGTGTGGCGTGGCATTGTTGAATTTTAGGTCGCCTTATATTTTAGTTGAAAATTACCTGTACCGAAAAGTAAGTTACCGAAAATAAAATTCCGCCGAAATTTTCCGGTTTTACAATATGATCCGGGTTTCATTCTCTAGCTTTTCTTCAGAATCATGCAGTCTGTTTTTTCGCTGTTCATACAGTTTGTAATGTTGATGTTGTGAAAAGGCATGTTGATCCTTTTGGAATCGCTCTATAGAGCATGGAAATCTCTGGGAATCCCCCGAGTCGGTGGGCATCAGCTGGGCAGGAATTCATTCGCTGGGCGTGTACTTCGCAGTAGTACACTGTTAATGTGACATGAGCTGGCAACCCAGATCTTTCCTCGTGTTCTTCGTATGACCCGTGTGTTTCTGCTGCAGTCTATGATTCGAGGCATTCACAACGTCCTGCAGAAGCCCAACGGCCGTATTCGCCTGCACATTGCCGACCCATTCCATGTACACGAGGAGTACAGTGACCGTGTGAATCGTATGATTCACTCTCAACATCCCCGGTAAGCTGGCATGGCTCAGACGTATTTTGTTCATTGTGCGACATGATGCAGTAGATCCTTTTGAA
>NC_088643.1:65963692-66056192 GCF_964019385.1 Sycon ciliatum
GGGGGGTGGGGAGGGACGAGGGGGGGGGGGGGAGAGAGATACCAACATGTAATTCAGTGCTCACTTCAAGGGCCTTCTGAGCAAGCAGATTGCTCACTTCAAGGGCCTTCTGAGCAAGAAGATTAGATGATGATGACCTGTCTATGTTTGATGGTTGGTTTCGTGGCGGCCATGGCTTGATTGCGGCACCTGCAGATATTCAACAATGCTGTGGAGCGCCTCAGCAAGTGTGGATCGTTAGATCGGAGCAAGTCTGATGGGAGTCTCAGCGTCACGCCGGGAGGTCAGAAGCTTGTGCAGTTCCTGGCCAAAACAGTTCACCCGCTCCTAGCTTCAGTATGGGTAAGCTGTTCTCTATATAAAAGCCTCTGTGATCTTTGCAGACTGCATTGATTGCACTTGGTTGTAGTAAGCATTCGACCGGGAGTATAGAAGTAATCGGATTACATTACTGATGGTACTACCAAAGCCTTAGTCAGTCGATCAATCAGTTACAGCACCAATGAATGCACACAGCACTGCACTACACTTTGCGGGGTTGTGAAGTCTGTTTGTGTCAAGCAGGCCATAATAGGGCATGCTGCTGCACAGTAGTACACACCAAGCATCTTAAGAAAGCTATACTTGGATGGCTTTAGCCCACAGCGATCCTAGCAGTGTGTCCACAACTGCCCTGCTAACACTGCAGACTGTCTTTCCCTGTGTCCTGTGTGCTGATGTCATGTGCCCCGAATAGGTGTTTGGTACCACCATCCTGCAGCTGTCTGCCGGACAGCCTGAAGCGTTCTTCAAAGCCACCACAACCATTCCCGAGGCACAGATCGAGGCATGCAAGCTTCTTGCACAAGGTCAGATTGAAAAACTGAGCACATTGCTCATTTTCAACACACACACACGCACATGCACACACACACACTCTCTCTCTCTCGCACACACCTTTGGACCTTTGGAAAGCCCATCGCCGAAGGCGATGATAGCTATAAGGCAAGGCAGTAGTTCTTGTGTCGGGATGAGTCATTCGGACGGCGAAAGTCGCAGCCGCAGACACAGACGAACACTCTTGGTTGGGGCTAGCTTGGTGGCTTTCACACACACGCACACTCGCACGCACGTACACACACACACACACACACACACACACACACACACACACACACACTTGTACTTACTTGTTGCTCACTGCCAAAACTGGTCACGTGGGTCTCCCCGGGAGAGGGGAGAGAGACTCAAAAGGAATCTTGGAAAGATGACTCAACTGGCTATTGAACCGCCCAACGGCCGACACCCCCTGAAATCCCCAAAACTCTGGGTGGACTTGAAAATGATCCCACTTATGGGCTCACCACACCTCAGTAAGTGGGTGAGGACAAGGTGCAGAAAAAGGATTGACGGCATCAGGGTATCCGTCCTGGGATCCAACTGCAGTTACCCCTGCCCCCAGTGAAGGTAATACTTGCTACTAGTGTGGGTGGCTAAATCAGAGTGGATCTGATCTAAGCGTCACTAGCATCATTGATTACACACACACACACACACACACACACGCACACACACAAGGGTGACGCAAAACACATTGCATATCATCATCATCAAACCCTCAAACATTATAGGTGTGGACATGGAGTTTCCAGAGGCGGATTGAGAGATTGCTCCTGCAATGGCTTGGAATAAACTTTAAAAAATAACTGTACAGATGGGATTATCCAAACTAAATTGGATTATCCAGACAAAATTGGATATCCAGACAAATTGGATTTTCCAGACAAATTGGATTTTCCAGACAAAGTTAGATTACCTACAGGTCCCCGTATGCACTCACTGATCGTACCTGCTCAGATGTGAGTGCTGTGTGCGGTGTGCTATATCTCTGCAGTCATCCAAGCAGGCATGTAAGTGCATGAGTGTGACTGTGGGCACCTTCACTATCCCTCGATCAGGCTCATTTCAGCGGCCTCTGTGCTCACATGACACTGTGTGTCTGCGGGTGTGCGTGCGTGTGCACGTGTGTGTATGTGTGTGTGTGTGTGTGTGTGTGTGTGTGTGTGTGTGTGTGTGCGTGCGTGTGTGTGCACGTGTGCACGTGTGTATGTACGTGTGTGTATTATGTTGTGTGCACGTGCGGATGTGTGTATGAATGCGCAGGGCAACTGACTTTCTACCGGTGCATTGGCACGGAGATACTGAAAGCTGCGTTACAGTCACTGGTCCACTGTCGTCTATTGAAACGGTGTGTAACCCCATTAGATCATTCATAGATATCTACTGATTTAGCAAATAGCCGCAGAAGGTTGGTCAAACTGAATGAGTATCTACTTTGCTAAAAATTGAAAAAGGATTCAACGCAAGGTAAAGCTGACTGAAATCAGCTTTCAGCCCCGATAATATTGTCATGCTCGCTTTTCATGAGAAACTTGCTCAGTGATTATGGAGAGCTGGGATGATTTTTTGGTCAATTCCAACTTCAACATTATACTGAGCATGACTGAATGCAGAGAGTAGCGAAGAAAGGTTGTGGAACTTGTGGACAAAGAAATCCGACCCACGAGTCAAAAGCAGCGCCACATTTCCATTTCAATTACATCATACACGTTCCGAAACCCTATCTGAGGTCCGCAGTGGCCGCATAGGCCTTGGCGCGGCTTCCATCTCACAGGTCGGATTTCTTTTGGTCGCAACTGCAGAACGTACATGTTGTGTGTTTCACGCACAGTACAGAGTGGTGATGCTTCCCTCAACTCTTATCCATGGCATGCAGTGCAGGGGGAGGGGGGGGGGGGGAGAGCAATGCATAAAGATGCCGGCTTGTTTCCCGAGTTTGGAACGGACGTAAATCCTCCCCAGCTCCTGCTCTTCTTTGATTTGTTCTTTTCATGATTGCACAACAATCAATAATTATTGTTGCTGTTATCTCCATGGCTGACAATGCTGTTCATTTTACCATTGACATTGTTGTTTCTGTCACGGCGGTTTTTGGTGTTGTTGTTGTTGGTGGTGGTGGTGGTGGTGTTGCTGATGGTGTTTCAGGGATGCCGAGTCGGACAACATCTGCATTGTAACTGGTCAACAGCAAACCTTGATCAGAGTGCTCAATATGTTAGGTAAGTAGTTGCCATGCAGCACAACCAGTACAGGTACCTGCATTGTACTGCCAGAACTCTGTATGCAGGACCGCCGGAACTGCAGTTTTCAATTGGTCCGGCCGTACCATACTCTTTCATACTTTCTGCATAGTATGGCGGGGTGTGTGTGGGGGGGGGGGGGGGGTAGGCCCTCCTCAGCAGTAAATATGCGTTGGTAGGTACAAAGTTGGTCCGGCAGTAACCTGACCAACCGGACCTCTTCCGGCTGGCCTGGTATGTCCATGTACAGTTGTGGCAAGTGAAATCCAACACTTGCCATAGGGGACAGCGCCACAAATGGACATCAATGATGTAATGCACTGCACCTAATTTGTACTATAGAGCCGTATGCATCCCAAACAGATCGAAAGGTCACAGGGTAGATACACACAGTTCACAAACATGGTGCACATAAGGAGTATTGGTATACAATCCCCATTCATTTTTGCCATCACCTTTTGAACCTTGACTGTGATGAGTACGAGTTTTGTCATCAGACAGATAAAGTTGTATGTAACACATGTACTGTACGTATGCAGGGCTGCAGGGGCTGCAGACTGCATGGTGCAGTCCCTTATGCCAAGTGTCGGATTTCACTTGCCACAACTGTACATTGCCGTGCATACCCAGTACCTAGTGCCTAGTGGCAGAACTCTGTGTCTGCAAGCACGCGCACATGTGAGTTTACAAACATGACAGAGAAAATACACGGACCGAGGTAAGGTGCCTTACTGCATAACCACTTTGACTGCAGAATGTGGAAATCATGGTTACCGACGACCTTGCAACACTATCTCCACCCCGCTCACCCACCCAACCCCGTTCACCCACCCATTGAAATGCTGCCCTCAGTATGAATAGGCAAGACATCTAAAGACATAAGACAAAGAGTAGAAAGGAAGAAGGAAAAGGCAAACAGAGAAGTGTGTGTAGTGAAATACAGATAGATAGATAGAGAGAGAGAGAGAGAGAGAGAGAGAGAGAGAGAGAGAGAGAGAGAGAGAGAGAGAGAGAGAGAGAGAGAGAGAGAGAGAGAGAGAGAGCGAGAGAGAGAGAGAGAGAGAGAGAGAGAGAGAGAGCCGGAGAGAGAGAGAGAGAGAGAGAGAGAGAGGAGAGAGAGAGAGAGAGAGAGAGAGAGAGAGAGAGAGAGAGAGAGAGAGAGAGAGAGAGGGAGAGAGAGAGAGAGAGTAAGTTACATTTATAAAGACAGGTAAGTCTAACAAATGAGGACTGAGACCTCTACAACAGGGTTTTTACGCCTGAAAGCAGGTGCATGATTTAACAAGCAGGTTGTCAGTCTAGATTGTATGCGCAGATGGAGAAAAAGCGCAGAATTTTTGTAATGAGATGAAAAGCAGAAATAATAAGAAAAGATGAAATGAAAGCCTGCTCACAACCCCGCCCAGCCTTGCGAACTGGGTATGGTGGATTAAGAACCCGGTTCAACGCTCGAGCAAGCGCTCTCCACTCAAGGTGTTCACAGCAACTGATAGGAACTCATATGGGGAAATTATAGAAAAGAAATAATAAGATAAGGGGTCGTCCACAATTATCGAACTTTTTTCACGAAACGAAATAATTTCGTTATGGGGTGGGAGGGGGTTGACCAATTTCGTTTCAGAAAACTTCGATACATGTACATGGCCGTAGGAGCAGTGACACACTTGCGACTTTTGTTGTATACGCATGTATATCTCAACATTTTTTACGTTCTGAGGGGGAGGGAGGGAGGGGTTGGGTCTAAACTAAAATAATTCGTTTGGTGAAAAAAGTTCGATATTTACGGACGGCCCCTAAAGAGAATAAATTTCAACGCACCTCACTAAACGGAGCCCCACATACAGTACCTCAGAAAAGTGGATCTTCCGACCAGTGTTTTTGTTGACGTCGCAACCAGATGATGTAGCTGCTTCGCAGAGACGTCTTACTGCACAAATTACAAATAAATGTTATTCTTCGATTAGAAAACCCAAGCGCTTTCAGAGCCCTCCGAAGAGAGTCCGGGATGAAACCACGCACACCTACCTCAACCGAAAAAGAAACGACCTGCCACCCGTTTGCTCGGCATTGATCGGCCAGATCCGCATACCGCCTGTCCTTCCGCGAGTTACTGACACTGAATCTGTCCTCAGCACAAACTGTCAACTCCATCCAGAATACAATCCTACGACTCGTAGAGTACAGAACTATATCTGGTCTTAGGGTGGTAAGTGCAACACAGCTAGGGAAAGAAATCTTTGCACTAACTGAGAGAGAGAGAGGGAGAGGGAGAGGGAGAGGGAGAGAGAGGGGGGGGGGGGAGGGAGGGAGATAGATAGATAGAGAGAGAGCTTCATGGTGCACGTGCGTGTGTGTGTAGGTAGGTACATTTTTATTTGAATTCGCAGAACCAAACGGGCGGTGTCGCCCAATTACATGGAAGCGAATGGAAACAGTTAATATTGTAGGAAATAGCCTAACATGATAGCAGGGTGTAGTACAAAGCAAAGAACGCTCAGTCAATGAATAACGTTAACGTTAGAATACAACAACGGGGAGGCGGTAAACAGCACATGACTGGTACTGTGGAGTACCGCAAACGTTCAAAGATTCCTGTAGTGTTCAGTAGTGGGTGCTACTGCTAGCAAGACAGAACGGGAGGCAGGCTTGTTTGAACTGGTGGTACTGGGTAATACGACGCACGTCGGATGTCAGGGTGTTCCATAAAATGGACCCGGGTGTGTATGCGCGTTACTGGTGTAACTTGTTATGTGTGTGTGTGTGTGTGTGTGTGTGTGTGTGTGTATGTGTGTGTGTGTGTGTGTGTGTGTGTGTGTGTGTGTGTGTGTGTGTGTGTGTGTGTGTGTGTGTGTGTGTGTGTGTGTGTGTGTGTGTGTGTGTGTGTGTGTGTGTGTGTGTGTGTGTGTGTGTGTGTGTGTGTGTGTGTGTGTGTGTGTGTGTGTGTGTGTGTGTGTGTGTGTGTGTGTGTGTGTGTGTGTGTGTGTGTGTGTGTGTGTGTGTGTGTGTGTGTGTGTGTGTGTGTGTGTGTGTGTGTGTGTGTGTGTGTGTGTGTGTGTGTGTGTGTGTGTGTGTGTGTGTGTGTGTGTGTGTGTGTGTGTGTGTGTGTGTGTGTGTGTGTGTGTGTGTGTGTGTGTGTGTGTGTGTGTGTGTGTGTGTGTGTGTGTGTGTGTGTGTGTGTGTGTGTGTGTGTGTGTGTGTGTGTGTGTGTGTGTGTGTGTGTGTGTGTGTGTGTGTGTGTGTGTGTGTGTGTGTGTGTGTGTGTGTGTGTGTGTGTGTGTGCATGACTTGATTCCCTATGCCTGCATGGTCTGTCACTGTGTGTAGGCGGTATTCTCAAACATGCTGGACAGCGTGTACATAACCGACTGCCACACGGAGCGGGTGCACGCCTCTAGTGCATATTGCCTGTGGGACCAAGCCGGCTGATGATGATGGCTGTTGGATGGCGCGCATTTGTCATGTTCGCGGTGATTAACTTGCATTCCTGACTGGGCTCTGCATTCGATTTCGCACCTACTTGAATGATCTTGCTTCAAGGAGCTGTCCGGTAAAAAGCTTGGCCGTTGGTCTGTTAGTGCCAGCCACCAGATATATTCCGAGTCCGATCCTCGCTTCTTCATTACGCTATAGGCAGGCTACATGTACTAGTACTTAAAGTGTACCTAACCGTTCAGAGACTTCAGCCGTTACTATTTACAGGGATCCCCTGCATAGGCCCGGCGGGGTGTATTCTGTTACATGCAGTATGCATCTCTAGTTCGGCATTAGTACAATAGAAGTTTAGGAGCCCTTGGCCAAGGTGCGTGAAGATGTATTTCTGGAGTTGAGTTTTAATAGTTTTACACTGGCCCTGCTGTAGGCTGGTGAAATATATTCTGCGATGCACTTGAGCCCACGGAAATCTATTTTTTAAATAAATTTTGTGTCCTATTTTCTCTGTGAGTATTAAATGCTTATAATTATATAGGGTCATTATCGTTAGCTGTGTTCAATACAAGCAACTGCTCTTTATAATAGCTTCATAGATAAGGAGTTCGAGCTTGCAAATAGTATGTTTTCAAGATGAATAGAGAATTTCAGTTGTCGTTAACTTTTTACTGGCAACGAACTCTTCTCAGTTGCTGCTCAGTTGCTGCTCACTTCCTACTCAGTTCTTGCTTTGTTCCTTGTCAGTTTCACAATTTCGTTAGAATAGACAATCAATATACATGACCATAATTGCTGTGTCCTGATCCCACAAGCCTGTCCCCGGGGAAAATTGCGATTCCGCGGCCGCGTTTTTTCCCCCGCGTTTTTTGCGATTTTTAAAAGACCGCGTTTTCCGCGATTTTCCCGCGTTTTTTGAACTTTTTTGTAGCACTACACGTACACAGTGCACTGTTCGGTCAGCAACGTCTCATCGTGGCGGCTGTTTACTCAAATATGACGAGTGCTTACACCAGAGACTTGTAACTGATTGATTTCACTACATACTCACTGAAAATTGCCGCACATCAATATTATTCACCGCATATTTACCGCACATTTACCGCAAATTATGCCATATTATGCCGCGTTTTTCCCCGTGTTTTTTGCGATTTTTTCCGCAATTTTCCCCGGGGACAGACAAGCATCCAGCCAGCACCAGTAGGTTGGGGGGGGGGGGAGCCATAACAAGAGCGTGTGCAGTGTGATAATATTAGTTCTACATAAGTACTCACCGTTAGGCGCTGCATCTGCCGCTAGGGTTTATCGGGTGTTAGCGGCCGTCGTGAGTTCCCTTCGGGAACGGATACGATAATTTACTTTACTTTTACTTTAAGTACTCAATCTGCATAAGTAGATATATTACTACTATGCGCAGTGCACATGATAATAAGACAGTAGTATCTATGATTTATTGCATTCCCAACTCATCACAACCACGCGCTCTTCAGCCGAACCATTATAGACACCATGCACCAGCAAGGACACTTCCGTTGAGAGATAATTATTGTTCTACGCCTCTAGACAGCTGTTTCGCTCCCTGTCGGAGTTCTCACACTTTACCATTTTAGCAGCTTGCATATGCTATTGTTATACAGTCAGACCTCGCATAACCGCACACATCCGTTTTCCAGAAAAAAATCCGGATAGGCGAGGGAACCGGATAATCGAACACACATACTGGATGTATGCATGGCATATGCTGTAAATCGGTAACCAACGATTTTCTTCCGGATGATGAGGGATCCGGATAAAAGAGGACCGGATAAGCGAGGTCTGACTGTATGTGGAAAACGCGAACTTGCGCCATTTCTGGTGTATAAGAATGATCATTCCTCCATTATCATCAGTATCATCCTCTACTGATGAGCTCCGACAGGGAGCGAAACAGCTGTCTAGAGGCGTAGAACAATATTAATATCTCTCAACGGAAGTGTCCTTGCTGGTGTCTATATGGTTCGGCTGAAGAGCGCGTGGTTGTGATGAGTTGGGAATGCAATAAATAATATTTAATTGAAAATATGGCCGAAAGCTCTGTCGCAATATTTAGTTCTGAAGTATCTATGATAGCAAAAGTACATATATAACAGTATTGTTAGAACAGAGAGGTTCCAGGCTGTCCAAGAGAGTGCTCAACACCGAGAGGTAGAGCTGGTTCAAACAATAGGAGGACAGAAAGTGTTTTTACTCCGAGTTTCACGCACTAAGCGATCATGGATTACTGTTTTCTGATGATCGTGTAGTGCGTGAAACTCGGAGTAAAAACACTTTCTCTGTCCTCCTATTATTTTAACAGTATTGTTATCAAAATCAAGAGGACAAGCTGAATTGATATGTGCATACTTCATTCGTGCAGTATGTTTAAAAGCGGTGGAAATGCAATGACAAAAAAAGATTAAGAAGTATGAAATCGTAATGGAACGAGTATAGAAAACCAAAGCAAGAGATGTAGCACCTCTAATGTGCAAGTGTAGTTAACTAGTTGTATTAACTTGTAACAATGAAAGTGTGGTTGTAACAATGAAAGTGGGAACAACCAACAAGTGTGGTTGTAACAATGAAAGTGGGAACAACCAACATGATTGTGTGAACTACTAGTACTTGTATGCTAACAATTTGAGTGCAAATAGAATGGGAACTGGCAAAGTTGCCGGAACTCGGATGGTGAGCCAATCAAGGATCAAGGATGTCCTGCTCCTTTTTAACTGACAAAGTGTCAATACTAAACATGATTGCACTTCAGATCGAGCAACTTGCTATGATTAAGACCAAGCCGAGTTGGCCACACCAAACCTGACATCACGGTGCACTGCTGTCCTTATCTCTTTAGACGAGTTAGAACTCGGATAGAACGGTAAAGTTTGCTTTCCATCTTCATACCACCCTCCGAGTGACGGGAAGAGGATAGTGATAATACAACCTACATTTAGGAGCATCGTTTAGAGAGCATGTCTGAGAACACACCAAATGATGTGGCTTTGATCTCTCCGACTTCGCTCAAATGTTGGTCTAACTCTCTTATTGGCTATAGTCATCGTGAGAATAAAGATAAAAAGATAACAACAACAATAACATCACCACCACAACCACCACCACCACCACCAACAACAACATTAACAACAACAACAACAACAACAACAACAACAACAACAACAACAACAACAACAACAACAACAACAACAGCAGCAGCAACAACAACAACAACAGCAGCAGCAGCAGCAGCAGCAGCAGCAACAACAGCAGCAGCAGCAGCAACAGCAGCAGCAGCATCAACAACAACAACAACAACAACTTCTCGTACTCCCTTCAAATCCGAGATATCCCTGCTGTTGCACAACTCTGTATGCTCGTGTAGCGACCACCCCTCCCCGTACACTTAAAAGTACGCAACTCTGTATGCTCGTGTGGCGACCACCCCTGCCCGTACACTTAAGTAGTCATTAACCCCTAGGCCCTGCCCACCCAATTCTTCCTCACTCTTTCTCCTTTCTTACACTATTATCTCTTATTGGCCACTGGCTATCGTGAGAATAAAGATTTGAACAACAACAACAACAACAACAACAACAAGAACAACAGCAGCAGCAGCAGCAGCAACAGCAGCAGCAGCAGCAGCAGCAGCAGCAGCAGCAGCAGCAGCAGCAGCAGCAGCAGCAGCAACAACAACAACAACAACAACAACAACAACTCAAGCTCATAGTATAATAATAGGCTACTACATGTACTAGTACTATGCAAGCAACGTTTGGGAGGATACGGTGAGCAAACCTAGAGATAAGGGTGATGCGGCCCCAGCAGCCATGCATGACAACATCATGGACAGTAGGGAGAAGAAAGAATGAAACAGGGAGGAAAGCCGCACAGCTTTGCTAGATGATAGGTACCGTACTGGCCAGGGAAATAGAACTTCGCGAATAAATGATTGCGCCGGGCCATACACGGCCCTAGAATGGGGCGCTACTATATTCATGGGGTCGAATATCTCTGACCAGATCTGTAGTTATAGCTAGAAGCATGCGGGTGCTGAGGGAATACTCAACTCAATGCAAATAACTTGACAAGCCCTGGGCATGCTGTCACGCTGATTGACTAAACTTGATAACGTCAGCCAGTCAAAATACGAAGGCCACAGGGGGGGGGGGGGGGTGAGCACGAGCCATAGGTAGCGAGACTTGTGACCCTGTTTGTCGATCTCGCACAAACTAGTCGTATCACGCCTTTCAAACCATGCATACCGGTAGAAGGCTTCAAGGAACTCAACACGAGCACTCACACAGCCCGGTCATGGGTGCCACGGGGGACAGGCAAGGCTTCGCTATCAAGTTGAGCGAAGAGAACGCCCCAAGTGCCTACTCGCCCCTACTGCCGTTTGTCTGAAGCAGCCTCTGGGACACGTTCACGGTCATTTGGCATCAGCACCGACTGCTTGGCTCAGCTCGTCATGTCTCGTGCGCGGCCATCCCAGGATGTCCTTCACAATGTCGCTTGTCAGCGCAACTCCGATGTTGCAAAAACCCTTCAAATGCTGTACATTCTCAACCCAAGTGCGGTGGGTCTTTGTCAGCACCTCTTTATGGGCCTTTATTTCAGACACTACACTCTTACTTTGGCCTGAGTGTATGGCGATAGCTTGCCACTGGAATTTCCCTTTCTTAAAGTACAGTGGTGATCCGCTTTGACCATTACCTGTGTCGGCAGCATGATACAGCAGCTCAGCTTCTGGTTGAGCGGTAGTGGTGTCAAGCAGCTGTGGTGTAGTCGCCCCTCGAAGGTGGCAAGCCTTCCCTTTTGCCATGTAGAGATCATTCCCATCGCCGGAATTGAGATAACCAGCAACCATCATGGACTTATCGCAATATTTGGTGAGTTGGGCTGCAGAGATGGACATGTCGACATGCAGAGCATCTGGAAAGAAGCATGCTCCGAGGTCGATGTAGATTGCAGCATAGTCAAACTCCGACGGAGGCTTCCTAGTTGGGCTGTGCATGGAGTGAGCGGAGACTGCGAACGTGCACTGCATGTTCTGACGGCTCTCAGTGTTGCTTTCTACAAGCATCTTGCCGTCGGCCGTGTAGATTTTCACTCGGTGTGCCATGCCGGCTCCATTACCTGCATCAAGGAGGACATGTGCAGCTGTGAGGATAACAGACAGCTGAGGCTCGGTGCCAGGCATCTGACCCGATGTGCCAGTGGGGGCCAAGAGGTCGGTGATGAACCCACTCCCCGGAAGGCCGGACCATTCTTGTTCCTCGTCAGGTTTCGTGGCATCGTGATTAGCGGCTCTGAACGTTGGCACCACTCTGACCACTGTGTGCCATGGCCCATTGGATGGTGGTGTTGAACCAAACATGTCAAGACTGTCCTCGGGAAAATTAACCCGCACCTTGTACGCCCTGCTCTCCTCACCTTGGCATACTTTGAGCCCAGTTGTGTCTGGAGGGAAGTCTTCCTGAGTTGCCATAACTATTATCCAGGCACCAGAAGAATTGAAGACCACTAGCCTGCTTGTGCTAGACACAAGCTAGTGGACAGCGTTGGCTGACTTGGCCGATGACACCAGGTAGCTCTACGTCTATGCACCCAACACACTGGCACAGCAAGCTGGTAGCGTTGCCGCTCCCCTGCACCGTGCAGACTGCAGGTTAAGTCAGGTTGGGTCGGGTCGGGCCGGTGAAGCCAGGTCAGGTCACTGGTGGGTCAGGCCGGTCGGGTCGGGTCAGGTCAGGTCGGCTGTGCGGGGGCGGTCAGGCTGAAGTGTACGTGTACGCGCTTGCTGCACACTAGCACACTGCACACTAGCACACTGCGTGACGTACTGCGGCGACGGGTACAAGTGCTGAGCAAAGTCTATGCCGACTCTCGGCTAGGAGCTGCCGGAAACTTGCCTGCATGCACACACATGACAATGCATTAAAACATACACACACATCACCACACGCCACAACACACACATCACCACACGCCACCACACACACATAATTATATACATGGAACACACCCATACATACACACACACGCACACGCACACACACACACACACACACACACACGCAATAAGTGAATGTACTTGGGTAGACAGCAAAAGAGGAGAGAGAATCATTGTTGTAACTCAGAGTACTGTAGTATTAATCGGAGGAGAGGGGAGGCCACTCGATGTTGCCCAGCAACCGTAGGTTACAGTCATGATTAATGGGAGGCCACTCGATGTCCCTCAGCAATCATAGACGTCTACGGTCTATACTGTGCAGGTATGGGTGGGCGGTATAGAATAAGAATATCATAAAATATTCACAGCCAGCGTGCACTGAGAGTCAGTCAGACAGAGTTTTCCGCATCCGCAGGAACACCACCACCCTCGAGGGATTAAGGTGCAGATGCAGTTCATAATGTAGGGTGAAACTTTATAAGAGCGCAATGGAGCGTGACCTTGGACTACTTGCATTAGATGCACGGTACAACAGATCTGGTGTGCTGACAATTATGAACTAGGGAGAAGTAAAATTGATGTATTTTACCCGGCAATCCATGCGTGTGGTATGAACAGTCGAGTGCCTAGATGTTAGCCCCCACCCGTGGCCACACTACCTTCCTCAGTAAACCTACCCTGCTGGAGGCTGTCGGACCGAAGATCTTTGTAGACTTCGTGGGCATCACCAGTGCAGCCTCGACCTACCAAGATCTAAGTCACCTTTCGAGTGATCCAATTCCCGCGCCCCAAGTAAATAAATACACCTGTCTTTCTCCAGGTTACCATGATTAACGATGATGTCATGGCTCCCGGTACTGTAACGGTACAACTACAAGTTCAATGTGCATCCACGGCTCCCGCTCGGCATACCACCGTCTAGTCAATGCACTCAGGGAGTTGGCTGTTGTGGAGGGGCATATGTGAGGTGCTGTTCGTCTTAGTTATTATATTTTTAGAAAAGAAAAAGGACCAAGGAACTACAAGTTACGCTTTAATGTCCACTAACACCACCAGTTACTAAACAATCAGCTCCATCCGAGTCCATTCTTATATTATAGGGCTCAAACGGCTACGGTTTTCACCTTAACGGTTAACTGCTACGCTAACGGTTGGTTTATCGGTTATAACCTATAAGCTGCGGCAGTCTGGCGCGTAGCTAGTTTGAACAGTATCGTACAATATACTTGGTCAAAAATGTACTCTGCAGACTTACTACTAAGTACTAATCCATGCAGCACATGTTGGCATGCTCATTCACGCCTATTCACAGACCAGAAGCATTAAAGATGGCATGAAATTGATTCAAATTGTCACGGATGGTACCATGTAGTGTGCATGTATGCATATGTACATGTACATACACGATAGGTAGTAAAACTGCCAAAACTCGGTAAAAATGTGTACTTCGAAAACTCGAAAAAGTACCCGCGTAACCTTTACACAAACGGTTAACCTTTATCTTTTCAAAACCGGTCTTAAACCGGTTAATCGGACTAACTGTTTGAGCCCTATTATATTATCAATCAAGTGTATTTTATTTGAAACTCGGGTATTGAGCCAATAATAAAAGTAGAAAGGAAAAGGACATATGGAAACAGGACGTCGAATGTCTCAGTACTCTGTCAGTTTTGTGCCTAGTTGTTGCACTTTCTGACTGTATATAGTATCTAGTTACGGTGGTGGAGAGTTACTCTTTACTCGTTTCCATATGTCCTTTTCCTTTCTAATTGTATTTTAATCTGTATTTGATGCTGCTGTAGTTTTGGAGTGGTATAACATCACATCACGTGACATAGCCTCAATTAATTACACATTGTTTTTGCTTTTGGGTTACAAATGAGAGTCCTCCGGCTTGGTAGAGTGCTCAATATTCGTTCCGAACGGTTCGAATAGAGCTAACTTACACACGGCACAGAGCACCAAGCATCGTTCATTGTAACTAATCGTTTCATGCCCATAGGCAATCATCAGACAACTAAACTTTTGGGTTACCGTATTTCCCCGATTGTAAGTCGCACTCGATTGTAAGTCGCATCCCCATTTTCAGGTCCTTGTCATATCGTTTCAATATATTCACTTCAGTAGTAAGTCATGCTCGATTGTAAGTCACACCCCTTTTTTGGGAATGAAGTTTATATTAGTGTAAAAAGGTGCGACTTATAATCGGGGAAATACGGTACATATTTTTTTTCCTTTTCTGGTTTTCTGGATTTGCATTAGTATTGCATTTTCATCCATTGCCGCGTGTTTCTTTTGCCCGTAAAAGAGGGTTGACACTACAAATACAACAACAACAAATTCGACAAGTACAAACTCTCACCTATACCGTGTCTCTCAACCCTGAGTCAGGTTATTTTCTACTCTCGAAATCCTCACACCTTCGCATCTTTTTTGTACTGTTTCGGATAGTTCGCTGTGGTTGGGCTATCGCCCTTCATTTCACGTTCACTTGTTATTGGCAGTCGTTCGACGAGCCAGGAAATGTCGAATAAATGCAAATACAAAAACAAAAACACACTTACACTCTTCTAGTAAATTCGCACTCACACACACTTGCACATGTATGAACATTGTCACATTGCACTTGCTGAATTTCCTATCATTTCTCACTACAGTCAGGGGCATCGGAAGGTATTTGACATTGGGGCGGCCATGTATGGATGAAGGGTCCAGGGGGTCCTCCCCCGGCAGAACATTGTAGGGAAATTGGGGCCCAAATAGCCCATATTCCATTGCTTCAGAAATTCCAAGATGAAATTATTGGTGTGGCTTTGGCCGCACCTGCCGCACCGGTTCCGGCGCCCCTGCAGTGTATAGTTTTTATTACCAGTGCAATTTGTCTGAAGTTAGTGCTATCTTTCTTACTATTCTGGTATCCTCATTTTTTCACTCCAACGGTATAAATCCGCCATCGATCCGCTATCATGGCTGACCAAGCCCGCCTGGATGTAGCTGCGAGTGGCATTTGGGGTGGTCGATTTGAACGCACCTTCATTTGTGTACGGGTTTTAACCCTTCGCGTCTTCAAATCGTGCTGCCTCACTTGCCTCCGCCTACACCAGGCAGGAGAATGAAAAGCGCTGCCAGCATGAGCAGAGAATCCTTGATATTGAGCACGCGTCATTCATCCCGGCGGTCTTCACAACCACTGGTGGAATGGGTCGTCACTGCGCAGCTCTATACAAGAGGACAGCTTCCCTCTTGAGATAAGACCCTGGAGCCGTACAGCATTGTAATGGCCTGGGTTCGCTGCCACCTTAGCTTCGCTCTGCTTACTGCAGCTTAGATCAAGCGTAATGTGTCTTCACGGTTCGCGTTCCCTCAGAGTGTCTCACGATGTTTCCTCAGGCACCGGCATCACTGGTTGCCGTGGAGGCTGCACTAGCTAGCCATGCACCATACGTTAAGCTCCCTCGATATTAGACTGTTGTCACAGCCATGTTAGCGCCCTCCCTCCATTTTAGCTCATTTTCTTCCTGTTGAGGTTGCACTTGTGTTCATTTCCCTCCATTTTAGCTCATTTTCTTCCTGTTGAGGTTACGCTTGTGTTCATTTCCCTCCATTTTAGCTCAGTTCCTGCAGGTTGAGGTTGCGCTTGTGTTCATTTCCCTCCATTTTAGCTAGTTTCCTGCAGGTTGAGGTTGCGCTTGTGTGTATTTTGCCCGCGTACAAGAGGCTTGGGTACACTGTCATATAAAATCCTATTCAATTGTAGTTTCATCATTCCCTTTTATTATAATAGTCACGAATTCCATTGATAATTGTGACAAGAAAACCGTTCTGGAACACTTTGTTCGTTGCTATGGTTGTGACATGAGTGCGCATATACAAAAAGTCATGTAGTTTTTATTCATTGACAAAAACAAGACTTTAAGGGGCCGTCCGTAAATATCGATGTTTTTTTAGAGACGATATTGGTGCTTCTCTCCCTTGACCCCCCTCCCTCCCCCCAGAAGACGCACATGTACATCTAGATCATGGAATCAATATTTTTGGATGCTCATGAAGTGCCCAGGATGTTGAGGGTCCGGTGTAGGCGTGAAAATCCCGCCGCACTCACGCAATAGCTGCATCGCCTGGGGGGAGCGAACCGGGTTGGCGCTGCAGTGCTCAGCCATCGTGTACCAGGTGTACTGGTGTAGCCAAAGCGGCTACGCTCGGGCTTGACTTTTTTCAAATCCTTGTTCAGACAGTGAAGACTGGAAACTCTTGTGGAGTTCGTCCGTGTTTGTTCGCACTGCCTCTACGTCTTGAAAAAGGTCTCCCGCAGGCATCGTTCGGCCGATTTCACAATCAATAGCTCATTCTTTTGCTCTTGAAATTCGCCATGGGCGTACAGCTTCCAATTTTTGATTTTGTTCTTGTGTCGCGAGTTTTAGCTCCGCGAACGGAAGCTGGTTTCACATTTCTTGTATAGCCATTTAGACGTCCGCGTGCAGGGATCGGCGAAACTTCAGATATTTACATCGATATTTTTCTGATGCTCGAAAAGACGCACATGGCTCAAACCCCCTCCCCCCCAGACGCACCAATATCGTCTCTAAAAAAACATCGATATTTACGGACGGCCCCTAATACATTATTGTAGTAAGTTAGTACTACATGTACATGTATGTACCGGTAGTACTAGTCCATTCATAAAAAAAATGGGTCCTGGCTTTGGCGAGCTCCCGTATTTGGCGATTTTTCGTGATTTCATCGTACACAGTGCAGTGCTGCGAACTTTGAAATTTGAAAAAGGGTCCAAAAAGGGTGCCTGAACTGGGGTTCGAACCGCAGAATGCACTGTTGCAGGCGGGGTCAAACGGCCTGGATTTTGATGGTTTTTCCCAATTCAGTGCTTTTGGGGCAAAACCTGGCCGAAATCCTATTCTTGCTATGGCTTGCTTTTTGGACAAAAAAACTTCAGAAACATAATTGGAAGAGGATTCCATATGGGATTGCAGAAAAAAATTCTAAAAAAACTCAACGTTTGACCCATTTATGGCCAAAAGCTAGAAGTTCATTTTTTTCTGAATGGACTGTAGTAGTAGTAGTACCCACCTCCAGGCTCCTGTGCCTCACACGAACGTCTGTCTTTTGCAGACAGCCCTCTATGTACAGCGCCAGGAAGTAGCGGTGTGGTCTCCGACACCCCAGAGCCAGAGGCCGAAGCTCCGGGACGGCGCTGCGGTAGTCGCTGGTGTCCACCGTGGTCCACGGTTTGTTGTCCAGGCGGCCCGGTCACGTAAAGTCTTGAGTGCCTAGCGCTAGCGAGGCTGCTCACTGCTCAGGCAGCTGAGGCTAATATAGCCATAGGGGCTGCTATCGGAGGAGCGGAAAAGTACGGAGTACATCTACTGCCGGCCACTGGATCGCATATGAAAAAAGGCCCTACTTGTCCTTGAGTTGTAGGCCTGTGCATGTGGGACTGCCCTATTCAAAATTTAATAATAATAATAATATCGCGGACCGGTAAATAACGGCGGCCCGGACCCAGTCACACGAGTGGCGATATGCCTATAGTGGCTATACTAGTATAGCTATGATTTTTTAGGAATGCCGAATCATATCAGGCGAATCATGGGTTTGCTCCAAGAGTACATAACCCCCCCCCCCCCCCCCCGGGGGTTATGTACTCTTGGTTTGCTCCCAGTCCCAGTCCCACATGCACACTGCACTGACTGCACTGGACTTTGCATTTGATTAGTTTCTTCACTTTTAGTCTTACTCTAGCCTTGCCCTTGGTTTTTATATTCTGCTTTGTGCAGTTTTCATCAGGGAGTAGTACTAATTATACCGGTATTGTACTACTCCCGGCCTGGTTTTCATCGATCATGAGAATAAAAAAAGATTGTGCACATGTGGCTGATTTTGGCAGCTTGTGACGTCATGCCAGAAATCCGCGGGAAAGATGAAGTGGCCTTTGCAGACCGACGCGACGACGGAGGTGTTGGCAGCTTTGCATGCTTGTTTCGATTTCTTGAAGATCGCCTGATTTTGATTTTGTGGAAAGCTCATCAGTTCTGCAAGCCCAACGCAACATCGTTCACTCATTCAGTAGAAAGAGAAATATCACATCACCTGCCCAGTGATCTTGCTCATTTTATTCTCCGTTCTCTCTCTGCTGAAGACAATGTGGGGAGGCGGTGCAGGTAGGTCTAATGAACAAACTGAACGCTGAGACGAATTATGAATCGCAGAATTCAGCATTTTGGCGAACTCAAACCTCCCTTGCTTTCGTTCTCCTTTACCAACAGGTGATGCTTCGTTTGGAGGTGGTGCAGGCGGTGGTTTCGGTGGAGCAGGTGGCTTCGGATCGCCCATGGATGGAAGCCAAGAGAAGCGAGTAAGCAGTGTACAGTACTTCATAGATTTTTGTACTGCATATTTATATTATTTTTGGCTGAGGAGGGTGACTCCTTCTCTCCCTCTCTTGGGATATGTCTCTATCGAACCTAGTGGATGGGGGCTTCTTCAGACAGGAAGGAAGCCAATTTAGTTTAGCGACGTTCAATGTACGTGGTCTATCGTCGAAAGTCAAACGTGAAGCGCTCTGTCGTGATTTGGCCAAGTACAAAATTGATGTTTGTGCCGTGCAGGAAACTAAAATTTGCGAAACGAGGCAAGAGTATTGTGGTGGCTATGTTCTTTACACGCTGTCGCCAACCTGTCGTCATTATGGTCTGGCATTTGCAGTAAGAAGCAGCTTGGAGCCGAGAGTCGAGAGAGTTTGGAGCGTTTCTGACCGAGTCGCTGGAATTTCGTTACAATTGGGAAAAAAATCGACATTGAGTATCCTGAATGTGTATGCCCCGACGTCAGCTCGCTGCAGAGACAACAACTTTGAATTGGATGAATTCTACGGTACCTTGACCAGAGCTATACATGACGTGGACTCGAGTTCCCTCTTCTTTGTTATTGGAGACTTCAACGCGAAAGCTGGAACGAAGCAGCAGGACGAATCATGTATTGGCAGCCATGGGCGTGGAATCAGAAACGTCAGCGGAGAGACGCTAGTGCAGTTCTGTGAAATTAACAGATTATTCTTATCAAACACAGCGTTCTGCCACTCTGCAAGGCACAGGACCACATGGACAGGACAGCGACTTGACAGAGCCAGTGGCAAGATTGTCAACATTTACAACCAAATTGATTATATTCTGTGCCGTCAATCGCAAAAGAGACTATTCACCAACGCCAGAAGTTACAATGGAACGGAAGTCACATCAGATCATAGGATTGTGGTGGCTCGCACGCTTTTACCTCGAGTATTCGGCATATGGGGTCGGGCGGCGCGGAGCAGCCAGAAGAAGGTGGATCGCCTGGCAGTGCATCGTTTACCCGGGAATCCACAACTGCAGAATCAGCTAACATTTGCCATCTCAGACAGAATTCAGAGGGTGTCAGAAGATCAGCCCAACACCGGATGGGATGCAATAGCTGCAGAGATCTTCCACGCGGGCAAAGAGATTGTGGGTGTGACAGCCAAGACCAGTCATCGTCACCATGACCCAGAGATCGAGAGACTTTCCTGCATGCAGAGAGATGTTCGACTCCGTATTCAGGGCAGTGATGACCCAATCAAGCGAGAAATGTTGAGGACTGACCGGAATCGAATCCTGCATGATATCAGGAACAGATCCATCACAAACAGAGAAAATGAACTAATATCGCGAGCAGAGGAGATAGAGAGGCTCAAGGATGGAGCCCAGATGTTCCAAGCTGTACACTTGCTCCGGCGAAAGCCATCGCAGAAAGTCGTCGTTAAGGACAGCCAGGGCAAGATCATATGTAATGATAAGCAAGCAAGCTTGGAGATTAAGAATCATTTCTCATCGCAGCTCAGTGACTCTGCAATTCAGCAATTTGGATCCTTCACTGGGGAACCTCGACCGCTGCAGCATCCCGTTTCAACGGAGGAAGTGAAAACAGCACTAGCAAGACTCAACAACGGTAGAGCTGCAGGACCCGACAACATCCCGGGTGAGCTGTTGAAGTACTCAGCCGATGCCACTGCTCCCGTCATAAGCCGATGCATCAACAGCCTATTTCAGCAACACCGGGTTGAGCCATTCATCGGTCATGGCACACTAATACCTCTCCAGAAGCCCGGAAAGCCGGTGGGTGCTTTAACCAGTCTGCGACCGATCATCCTCCTGACAACTCTACGCAAAGTCATGTCGCTGGTAGTCCTCAAGCGCATCTCGCCAGCCGTAAACGATTTCCTATCACTGAACCAAAGTGGTTTTCGTGCAGGAAGGTCAACAGCTGATGTGGTCTGGTGCCATCGGTGGTTAGCAGCTACGACCCAGCGGTACCACTGGTCATTCAGCATACTGGGCATCGACATGTCACGTGCCTTTGACACGATCAGGCGAGGACAGTTGATGGACGTGGTTCAGCGATTCTTGGAAGAAGACGAGGTACGCTTGATCCGTTACCTGATCTCAGATACGAATTTGGCAGTCAGACTGGGCACGGAAACATCAAGCTCTTTCTCCACTAACATTGGTACCCCGCAAGGCGACTCCTTGTCGCCAATTCTATTCGTGATCTACCTGGAAGCTGCCCTGCAGGATGTGCGACAGCGAATGGCTGCACCTGTGGCCCGGCATCTTCCGTACGATGTGGAGTACGCCGATGATGTGGACTTCATCAGTATCTCTAGTGATTGGCTTCGGATGTTAGAGCCACAGGTTGCCACCATCTTGGGTACATGGTCCCTTACCGTCAACCAGACCAAGACAGAATTCACAGCCATCCAGCGAGAGGCCGATCGTGCTGATGAGCCATGGCGTATGGTCAAGAAACTCGGCTCTCTCCTTGGTGATGCAGAGGATGTCACCCGCAGAAAGCAGCTTGCGGCGATAGCGTTTAAGTCCCTCTGCCAGTTATGGAAGAGAAGAGACCAAGTGAGTCTGGAGGTGCGCGTCCGGCTGTATAACTGCTTCGTGTTACCTGTCTTGCTTTACAACTGCTCCTCATGGGGCATCACTCGACAGACAATTGAAGCGCTGGAATCGTATCATCGGCGGCAACTTCGGCATATCTTGGGTATCAGGTGGCCCAACCGACTGTCGAACGATTTGGTTTACGAGCGCTGCAGTGCTGCTCCACTTGGCAACATTCTGGTGAATGCAAGATGGCGGTTGTTCGGCCACATCCTGCGATCAGATGAGCACACACCGGCTAGGGAGGCCATGAGTGGATTCTTTGGCTGCTCCGTGCCGGGATACCGTGGGCGGCCGCGGATCACGCTACCGGTCCTGCTGAATCAAGACGCGGAGCGAGTCGGCTGCCGTCTGAGGACTCCAAGGGACTTGCAGCTGATGGCTCAGCGAGCACTGGATCGCCGTGAATGGACATATCTGTGCAACGCAGTTACAGATGCGTACAAGGCAGAGTACTGGTGAAGGAAGCTGGCACTGCAATGGTTTGAGCTACATTCTTTGTTGTTGGTACTCTGATTATCCGTATTATCCGTATTCACATGGCCTTGCCATTCATTCAGTATATTAATGTCATCAATAATGATATTCTTGTTTGTATTAGTTTATGTGACACCATTTTCTATTTTTCTTTGCCTGCCTGCCTGCTGGCGGCCTTTTTTCGCATGGTTCGGTGCAAGCGAATTTGGGCGAGCCCATTGACGCGGGAGCACAAATAATAATAATAATAATAATTTATATTAGGGAGTTCAGGCAAAAAAATCAAATTCAGAATTCCCAGGAAAATTCTGTTGGAAATCGAATAAGCACGTCTTTCAAGAGCACACAGAAAATTTCATGTGAAAATCTCAAAGCAAACCTGAGATACAGTCATTTCAATTGTGGTGCCAATCATCATAGAATTGTGTTGAATTGTATGTAAACGTGTATAGCACGCATGGCACAAACTGACAAACGGACCCAGGGGAAGTTGACCAGGGGACATAGTGACAAAAACAAAAAGTTCGCTGAAAAGAGCCCAAATGACAGGCCTATATGATAAGCAATAATGTACAAACATTTCTATGTACAACAACTACCTGACGGCACGTCGCCGTGTATTGTTTCCATGGCAACCCCTAGCAACATTGCAGAAACGCAACGAAACATATCAATGATGACAATATGGAGTGAAAACGTTGCACAAGCGTGGTAAAACAAAAATGGAATGTAGGTTAACAGTGTTAACGGGAAATTCTAGCATTGTTACCATAGCAACGGAACAGGAAAAAAGTGAAGAGAACAGTTGGAAGAGGGGAAGACACAAAAAAGACAATAAAAACAGTCAACACAATAACCACAAACTTGTCTTGACCATGTCTTTGACCATGTCTTTGGACAATAAAATTATTCATTTTCAACGCGGAGCCGTTTTGCTGTTGGCTCCAGCTCGCAATCTACATTGTCAGCCGAGGTGGTGGTGTTGGCGGCTGGCTCTGACGAAGCTGCTCGCTGACTGTCCACATCAGCCGGACTGGTGGTGTAAGTGGTTGGCTCCAGGGGAGTTGCGTGCTGACTGCCTGCAACATGAGCCGAGCTGCTGGTGTGGCCGGTTGGGTCAAGCGGAGTTGCTTCCTGACCGGGTGCAGCAGCACCTGAGCTGGCAGTGTTCGATACATTCAGTAGCTCGCAGAGATGGCTGATCAGTGTTTGAACAGGATGTTGTTTTCCACCCTTAGACATGGCAAAGAGATCTCCTGATGCCTTCTGATTCAGGACAACTTTCCGGAACTGCAGCTGCGCTTTCAAAGCCGCCTTCTTTGCTGCAATGGTGCTCAGGAGTGCAACCTTTTCGTCAACTTCTTGTCTGGATGTCCACAGACCATAGCGCTCAACATCTTTCGTCAAAGCTTCTTTCCTCTTCAGCTCCTTCTCCCTCTTCTCTGCAATCTCCTTTGCTTTGTCACGAAGTCGCTGAACGCAGTACTCATGGATTTCCTTCTGGCGCTTCCTGAAGGCTTCCTGCATAGCTGGAGCTGTCTGCCGTGCCATTTGGAGGATTTCGGCTTGTTCCTGGGCAGGTTTACTGGTCAGCCATTCTGCGGTTTTGTTATTAGAAAACATAATCATCCCCTCCAGCGCGATAGTTCTTGAATTGGGCTTTTCTCGGATAAGTCGATCCAGTTGCGCGAAATCACGTTCAGAAACGACATTGGTGTTGCTGACAGAGGCAGTTTGCACTCTGGTTGCCTCGTCAGGTTTATGGAACGCACCGCCTGGCAGATGATCGGAGAGTAGGTTAGATGTATACCGAGCATACACGGTGCATAACATCTGCAAAATCTCAACAGTGGTAGTGTCACTCGGACTGGGCTGCAGCAGGTAAGTGAGCACGGGGTCGGTGAGGGAAACTGAAGCATCTGTGAACGGCCGAGCGGTGCCGTCGAGGAGGTCCGCAGAATCATTCGTCCAGTACTCAAATTTCTTCTGGAGCTGACTGTAGACGTTGGACATGTCAGAGATGGAGATTGATTTGCTTTCCAAAGCCTTCCACAATGGCATTATGACGAGCTTGGAGAGAATTCCAAGGGCTCTTGCACCAGATAACAATTCTGGGATTGCAAGGTCAGCCTTGACAGCACGGAGGAGTTGGTTGGGGTCCGCCTGAACATCCTGCAGGAACGTTGTCATGAGCTCGTGAAGGTAATACACTCCAGCACCATTGAAGTAGCAAACATAGCTGCGGTTGCCTCTCTGCTCTGCCAAAGGCACCACTCCCCCCATGTCAGTCACATAACTACGAAAGGCATGCATGCACCCAGCCTGCTCATTCCCATGTTTCTGAAACGCATTTGCAGCATTGCGAAGTAATCTGAAGACCCGAGACCCGTCTGTATCATACACACCATGCAAAGTATGTGCACCAAATGGCTGATCACCAAAATGCATGTCCTCCCATTTCCTCATTGCAATCTGTGATTGGTCGGCCAAGCCAACAATGAAATGCATTCCACAAAAGAAATTATTCATGTTGGAAAATGAACTTTGCTGCTCATTGCTCAATGTCTCCCAGCTAGCAACAACATCAGGCAAAATCTTCTCTCGATAGTCATGTAACAACTCATTGAACTTTCTTTGTACAACACACCGGTCACTCATCGTGTTCTTGATGTTCGCTACAATCTTATTGCCAGTTTCACAAGACTCGCCAACACCCTTGCACGAATCCTGAAGGTCGGACAAAACCTCCTTGAACTTATCAAGGATGTGCTCTGACGTGCCATTTTTCATATCTACCATACCCACACTAAAAACTTGATTTTCAGTGGCAATTTGGTAGGTACCATACTTCTGACCAAACTTACTCGTGCCATCAGTGTGCAAGGTTGTATTTTCTGCCTGAGAAAGTACTTCAGCTGCATGCTGTGAACTAACTGATTTTAGCTGCACCAGCATCCCAGACAAAGTTCCTACACTAGGGAGTCTGTCTACTTTCTTGCTGACTAGGTTATGAAGTACACAATCAATGACCGATTTCACATTCCATATGCCTACATTCAATGCCAACAACTCCATACAACACTTGACTACTTCTGGGAGGTACGCATTGCCAGAAAATGTTGTAATCATGGAGCCACTACATTCTTCATGCAGCTGTGAACCTAAGTCATCAACCTCCAACTCCAACTGCTTAATTCTGCCGTCAGCTCTGGACAACAACAAAGACTTCTCCTGCAGTTCACGCTCTAGTTCCCTTCTGGAAGTATCTAAATCACCCGCACGCTTCTGCCAATAATACACTTTATGCTGCGTGTTAACTAGCTTCCTCTTCAGCTCATCTACCATAGGCATGTCATCCTCACTGCCCTGTTCATCCTGTTCATCATACTCATCTTCAACCATATCAGCCTCTACTGAACTAGCTACCTTAGCCTCCAGTGATCTGATTGTCTCATCTCGACGTCCCAATTTCTTTTTAACATTTCGTAGCTTCCCTTGCCCAACCTTCATTTTCTCCTTTAAAGATCCCACTAATTCCTCCTGTGCCTTAGCTTCTCTCTGCACCTGGAAAACCTCTGCTGCCAAAGGCTCAGTTGTTGTACCAACTTCAGTGCTGGAGGTGCTTTCCCTATCACGCTCACCTGACTCCGACTGGCCGGATGATGGAGAGGGTAGTATAAAGGGCTCAGCCAGTAGGACAGCAATCTGATCGCTGGCTTTGTCCTTCAGCAGCCTTGCTCGACGTTGCTGCAGAGAACGGACTCTAGAGGCAAACGTGCCAACAGCAATATCTTTGGTACTGGAACCTATCAGAGAACCAGTCCATTTCAACATATCGTTGAACGAAAACTTCGAGGCATTTTTGAATGTAAGTAGCTCCAGAACGACATCGTTGGTGACAGGAAAATCACTCGTCTTCAAACAGGTAAGAGCTTCGTCTGATTTCAACGCATTTCTCAGTTTGCTTGAATAAATACCAAGCCTCCGACATGCAGGTCCAGGGCTATTCTCCTCCTCATCGGCCATGAAGAATTCAAATATTCAAATTCTCGCTGTAGAGAAATACAGAGCAGACAAATATTCCTTACCGCCTGGAACCGCTGCAAACTAGATGAAGAAAGACGATCGTTCTTACCTAATTTTGGGACGAGGAACACGATGGAAGAATCACCGTCCGTCAACGCTCAAAGGAACAACATCAAAATCGCGTTCAAAGTTTTACGGCAAGACGTGGGAAGTCCCATCTCACGACTGTGACCTCGAGTGAGACACCAAACGAAAGCTAAAAATCTCCTCTGTCAAATGGCTGTCATCTCCTTCTTCAACAAACTACAAGTCTAAAAAAAAATCAATATTTCCACGTGGCACATTTTTGTGCCATGCTCACGTCATAAATGCATGCATGACGCGTGACGAAGATTTTTCACCGTGCTGTCACGTGACTGAACTCCCTATTTATATTGTAAATAATAACTTATAATGACGGCTATACGTCATGTACTAGTACATATCGATGTGCGCATATCTGTGTACGGACGATAATCGTAGATCTACGCTCTGCAATGTAAAAACTGAGTCATGAACGAAGTCATGAAATCAGTTTATCAATGTAAATCAGTTTATCAATCAGTTTATCAATGTTAATTATGCCAGTTTAATAACTACATGCACACTGTATTATGTTCATCGTTTCAATGACATTCTCCCATGCATGGTGCATAACTTCTACAATTTAACAGGAAGAGCAGTACTGGCAGTACAGAGTAGTGTTCCCCGCATGACATGGTCGGGCATATAACCATGCCAAACACTTCGCATCTACTGAACAAACAACGAATGTTTTCCACGACCAACCCTGCCACACTAGGTATTATAGTGTTGACGGTCTAGTTAAAAGTGTACTGCCTTTCCTACAGTGCGGTCTCCCCAACTTCTGTATCCAAGCAAGTGGTAGCAGCCAGTGTATTCTGGGCGCTCTCTTCCAACTAGCCTGGTCAAGTTGTCTATGCTTCACATTAACCTTGCATGCTGTCGTTAGATGAATAACATGCGTACCATGAATACCGCACGTATCATTAAGTTTAAAAGCCGGGCTTATTTCTGCAGAAGCCGATGTCAGTGCTAGGCTTCTATTCAAGGCAGGCTTGTCTTCAAACCAGGTAGTTTCTATGTATGTCAACACTAACGGCAGGCTTACCAGTATGTGCCACCAGTGCATCTTGAAAATCAGGCTTGTATACGGGCTTCTATAGGAGACATTCTTGCTACGATGTGTTACTCACGCAGCATGTCAGCATGTAGTCCTTGATTGGGAAGAGGAGGGAGCAGCACATTCACACAATGGGGTTGTGCTGAATACATTATGATCTTGTACGTGGGCACATAATGCTATTTCTTTTAACATTCCAATGTATTTTGTGTTTGTTTTTTTTGTTCAGAAATCCTTCAATAAAGGCCAATCGTTGATGCCGGTGACTGCTGCACAGCTGTACGCAGCACGACACGATGAGGACGGCAGCTTTTACGTAAACGAAAGAGAGCTCAACTATGTAAGATACACCTGGGCGTTGACATGGCCATTGTACACGGCACGCAGTGTTAATGTTGCAGAAGATGTTGCAGTGTAGGATTTGTCCTTTGGTTAGCATCGCCTTCACCTATCTGCTATGTGCGTAGATGTGTACATTGCATGTGCATGATTGTGAACCCTAGGTTCCCTACAATATTCACACGATGTTGTACTGCTCTGGGGTACGTACCATTGTACCATTGTCTGCTTCTGTCAAAGTAGCGTGCTGTCTATACTGGTTACCCCAGCAAGTGTAGGGTGTGCATAGATTACTGTCTTGGCCGTCCTATTCCGATGTACTCCGTGTGATGTAGCCCAGGTGTGTACATGGCTTGGCCAGTTGTGTCGATTAGACAGTTATCTGGCGCTTGTCCTTATCTGTTTCATTCAGAATCAGATCCGCTATCGTTGCTATAAAGAGAAAAAGCTGTAGGTACACATCCAGTGCATTTGTAGATTTGCGTGCTTCTCTTGCAACGGGCGTAAACATGGTACATGATGTGTGTATGTACGTGTGTGCGTGCGTGTGAAGGTCACGTTCATTGGAGTGGTGCGCACCGTGGAGGAGACGTCAACGACGCTCTCGTACTCCGTGGACGACATGACTGGCGAGCCGATGCAGGTGCGCAAATACATCCAAGACAACGAGGTATGGTCCACGCTATGCACCACTAAGTATGTTTGCCATCCATAAACAACTCATATCCGGCTTTTACGGGCAGTAGCCCCCTGATTAGCCAGGGCGCAGTACTGTATTGTGGATGGCGGTGCAAGTTATCACTATAATTGTATTGTTATGTCTTGTGAACAAGAGCGTTTGCTTATACCCGCTCATACACGCGCCCTCGCATGGAAGAGCATGCGTGGACTTCTGAAATACATCTCGCACTCTTGGTTGCGCAGTTCGATCGCATCAAATGCCTTGAACATCTGCTCTGAGCCCATGTGTTTGTGTTCATTTGATCAAGAGGGAAATATAAATATTACAGTAATCTTCGATCATGTCTTGTCTCAGGCATAGCAGCACACATACAGAATGACAAAAGGTGCAGAGAGGAAGGAACCTGATGGTGGTGATGTTGAATTCCATGGCCTGTGGATGAGCTGGGCCCTGTTATCTATTATCAGGAGGGCTTACCCGGACTCAGTGCCAGCCTGTTGTCACACATCTTCAGCCATTGCCGAAACAAATCTGCCGTCATCCAAGCAAATGCATTAGCCCTTTGTGATTGCGGAAATGATATCAAACTTCCGAGACAGAGAAGTTTGGTTTTTTAAAGAATTTTGTGTCCGATTCGCTCCCAATTATGTGTCTGAAGTCTATTTCTCCCGAAAGTAAGCCGTAAGAAGAATAGGATTTCGGCCAGGTTTTCCCCACCCTGTTGGACTCCATTTGCAACATTACATTGTGCGGTTCGAATCCCCAGTTGAGGTAACTTTTTTGATTTTACCCTTTTAATATCCGACCGACAAAGTGGACAAATTCTCAGTCCCCGCGAGACGCCGCCACCCATTTTGATGATAACTTTAGTTTCCCTTGGGTGAAATTGGGCAATCTTGGGCTTTTGGACAGCTTGTGCCATAAGGAGTTCTCTAGAAATAGTTTTTCTAGCCTTTACTTGTAAGAGGAACGAAAATCCATCTGCAACTCTTTTTTTAAAGAAAAGTACGGCTCATCGACTTGTCTTTTAAATTTGTACTTTCCTGCTAACTTATTTTGAATGTACCATCAGTAAGTCTCCAGGCAAAGTTTTAGGAGGGCAACATAGCCATTGCCAAAGTTTTGATGTGCTGGCGAAAACCGATGTGCACGGACCTTGTATTGCGCATTGCCAAATATGGAAGGTATGAGTAATGCATATGAGTACACTGGGATCAGGAATGCCCTGTTCAACACCCCAGACGACCATGCCCAGGTGGCTGTCTGGGGTGTTTATGGTACAAATTACGTCATTGCGCAATGGGCTTATACGAAACTTACTCTTTAACCGTGGTCAATCTGGTAATCAGCTTGTACATGTACTTCATGAAATGGCTTTGTTGTGTATGCGCATGAGTCTCACGTCTCCTCGCTCCTTTGTTTCTTTTCTCTTTGTCTGTAGACAAGACGTTCGGAATGCAGGTGAGGCCTTGGAGAAGTTCATGATAATGTTATGCTTGTGCGACTTGCCCATCTCCTGGGCTGGAGCATGAGGCGGAACATCCAATCGCTCTCTTTTTTCAGTGTGTATCCCAGTGGCCAGTCCAGGACTTGTTCTTCCTGAGAGAGAGAGAGAGAGAGAGAGAGAGAGAGAGAGAGAGAGAGAGAGAGAGAGAGAGAGAGAGAGGGAGAGAGAGAGACTCTCTAGTTGCCTCCAACTAGAAGTCCTGTTTTGTTGTTGGTGTTACCCTGGCCGTTGGCATCGTGCACCAAAGTCGTAGACACCACTGGTCTCTCGCCCCGGTGAGAGCTCTTTGATGGAGTCCGGTAGCCCACGGCAGCAGTTAAACATGGTACTTGAGAAGTGGGAAACATGGGGATATGTGTACTTCTAGCAGTATAACAATGTTGTACAGCGCTACTAGTGCACTCATGTAAGCCAAACATGCTCATTGCTGTGTTCGTTACCTTTGTCCTCCTCCTGCTGCTGCTGCTGCTGCTCCCTATTCACTTTGCTTTACACCGTGTTTGCTCTCTTTCCCTTGTTGCCAGGGAGGGCCTGTTTGTTCGCGTCGCCGGCCACCTGCGCTCCTACAACGAGACGAGTCGCAATGTCATCGCGTTTGTGATCCAGCCGGTGACCGAGTTCAATGACATTACCCTGCACATGCTTGAAGTTGTGCACGCGCATCTCTATCTGAAGAAGGGCGGTAGCGCAGCTCCTGCTGTCAAGACAGAAGGAGCTATGGTAAGCGATGGAAAGTGCCATGGTCTCCTCTTTTTTCTTTTTCTTTTTCATTTCATGCGCCTTGTTAGTGTACCCAGTGCTTTTCCATTTGCTGGAGTAGAATATAGGCTGTTGGTATTTGTGTAACCCAGTGTGGCGCATGTTATAATTATGTGCTATTCAGTTTGAGTGTTTTTTTATGATTGCCTCTGTGGTCACCAGAGCATTAGTAGACACTATATTGCTCGGCCAATTGCACAAGGTCCAGTACTGCCTCGCTATCCAATAATCTTGCTCTACTTGCTTGGGCAGTTTAGGGTTGATATTAGAATAAGGTCCAGCAGTTCTCAAACGATCTCGGAACGAGTCGCTGGCTGGGTATCGCACCCGGGGCCAGGCCCAGATGACTGGAGATTCCGTTGTGCTTTGTTAATTCATCCCGGCTCACACTCGTTACGCGCTCATTGCAAGTTTCTGAACCTCTCTTGCAACGTTTAAAACACGCGTACATTCCAAGTTTCTGATGCCATCGCTTTACACAACGGCCAAGCCTTTTTTGCACTTGGAAATCGTCGGTCTTCAAGTCACTGCTTTGATGTGCAGAGGATTAATTGTTTTGTTTTGTGCTGTAATTCAACAGGGTTCCACCGGAATGGGCGCCGGCAGTGGCGGTGGTGCAGCTACAGGCGGTATGGCTATGGGTTCCAACGCCATGGGCTTCGACAAGGACCAACACCAGGTATGTCTGATCGATAGCAGTAGCTGTTGTCATCCGCTCTGTGTACCTACACTATGGATCTTTCTTTTTCGGAAGAGTCCAGACAAACAGGAAGCATACACCTGCCTGTGTGTATCTATCTATCTACCTATCTAGAGTAAGATCTGGAGAGGGTGCTCAACATCAAAGATGGAACAATGACACACAAGTCATCAAGCGACGGATAGCTGAGAATTCGTTGTTACTTCGAATTTCGCGCGAAAGCACTCATCAGACAGCTTCAACTTATGAAGTTGTCTGATGAGTGCTTTCGGACGGAACTCGGAGTAACAACGAATTCTCGGCTATCCATCGCTTGATGATTTGCCTATCTCTGTCTCTCTATTGGTGAATAATTGGTGATTGGTGAATGACCATAAGTCTCTGAGTAACTACAGATTTAGCCTCATTCAATTGCTAACTGGTATCTCTCTATCTACCCAATCTGAGGACAGAACTGTTTCGTCTTTTGTGGACACATCAGCGCAGCACAGAGAAAATGAGGCCGAACCTGAAAGAAATGAAAAATACATTTTCCAAAGCCAGGTTTAAACCAGGCCCGAACGTACCTTGCCAGAGTGCTCAAACTGACAAGTCAGTGAGCTCTGCCAAACGCCAACAGCAAAAGCACTGCCCCACGTAAGAGTGCTCGATTATTACAAGAGCAGGAGCAAAATACTCAACTACTATCTTCTCCATCTTATCTATCTTGTCTCAGGTCTACAAGGCGATCATGGCATGTCGTGACACCCAGGGTCTCAACATCCGCATGCTCCTGGATCAGATGCGCAAACACAGCATTATGGAGCCGGCTGTCAGGTAGGTCAAGAGCGCTCGCTGGGCACTAGGAGGCTCACACCCTATGTGTACATGTAGAATGCAGGAGAAAAGTAAAGAATAGTGCTGTTTCACACCGGTCACGTGACCTGATACGGCGGCCATGTTGGATCCAGCCATCATTCCCTGGACCAACAGCTCACATTATGTTGGCCATACATGTACTCTATTTCCAGTGTCCGTATGCTATGTACAGCTTCTACACAATTGAAAGAGATGCTCCAAGGGAATAAAAGTGCTTAGGTTGGCAATGAAGTGTGCTGAAAATCGCCCCATCATCACGTCACTGAATGTTTGTGGTTGCTCAGAACCAGCGATTTTGCAACAGCAAACGTTCACGGATCACTGTGGCCACACATACACCCTCTGTTGAATTTCGATTTCACACTGGTTAATATGCAAGTTCAGTGATGATATTTGCATGTGTCGTTTGATGTCGCAGGATAATGTGATTGCCTGAGCGCTATTCCCAGTGTCAACTGATTGGTAATACATTTACAGTTGTGCTCGGTGAAATCCGACCACAGTGCATATTTGGAGCCCTCAACTTGTACGTACGGCCCCTGACACCCTGGAAGTGGTACGAATGCTGCTGGACGTACACATGTACAAGTATAGTGATGTAATCGGAACTGGTCCAGGGCAGGGTCAGCTTTGCACTTTGGGTCGGATTTTTTCGGGGAGCGCAACTGTATACGTGCACGGCCAAGTGCTTTGTCTCTATGGGATGCAATAAGCCTAGTTCACATTCGACGGGACGCGACGTAAGGATCGACGGGAAGCGACGGGACGGTCTGACGGCGTCCAATGTGAACACCAGGAATGGGAATGCAACCGTACTACCGTACAGATCGGGAAGCGACGGGAAGAGTTGGGTCGATCCAATTTTCCATACCGTAGACGGGGACGGAATAAAAAGAAGCGTACAAAACGGCTGCAATTCGAGTGTGAACAGGAGACGGCGTCGTGCGCCGACCACTCCCGATTCGTACTTGGAAATTTTTAGCATTTCGAACACTGCACTTCCCATGATAACTCACAGAATGGCTAGCACGACTTTAGTTGAATTTTAGCAACATAAGATCTCATGTCACTTATGGTATTTAGGGATAGTTCAGAAGCCTGACAGACGAACCATTCTATCATTTCCTGGGGCAATTATTTGAAAGCCACAACTTTCAGGGCTAATTTTTTGGTCTTCATGAAAAACTGGTATTATGAACTTGATTCCGCTTCTTTCAAGGAGAAATAATTGAAAAGAAGTCCCGAAAAACGAGAAATTAGGTCCGTCACCCCGTCACGGACCGTGCCTTATGACTCGCGCCGTTGGACGTTGAACGTCGCAACGACTGCTGCATGTCGTGTCGTACGAATTGTACAGGATTTTACAGCTCACCCCAGCCCTCCCGACAAGCCCTTACGTCCCGTACCGTCGGCGTTGCGTCGAATGTGAACTAGGCTTTAGCTGATCTTGTTTTACGCTGTGTCTGTCTTCTTGTATCGCTGCTGTTGTGTGTGTGTGTGTATGCAGGAAAGCTGTGGACTGGCTCAGTCAAGAAGGGCACATTTACTCGACGATTGATGACGAGCACTTCAAGTCTACGGACGACTTCTGAGCGGCGCGGCGGGGTGTTCTGACTGACGCGTCGGTGCTGCCCGTGTACATTGTAAACATGAAACTGTGCTGCTTAGCGCTCTTCAACATCTTGTTGCTGGTGTTTTGGAGATGTCCGAGACAGAGTGCATAGGCTTGAGTGAACCACTATCTACACATGACATGTTCAGTAAGTTGATGTTAACTGTCGGAGAATGACCAATGATATTTTCGCTTCTTTCGTTGGTCATCCAGTATGTCATATTCCATAACACACAACAGCATTCCAAAAAATGTGTAGCACTTTGTACTTTTTGGCCATCCATGAAAGCATCTTTTTATACGACTCTTTACCCTTCTTTTTATTCATAAAACTTTTCTTATGCTTTTTTTAAAACCTGTGCTGACCGTGTACATATGCTACAGTTAAAGAGTATGGTGCGTGATGATGCATATGCATTGCACACACCCAAATACACATGTCGGAAACCACATGTCATGATTCCAGTGCAGATTCCACCCAAGAGTGGTCGGCAAGCGAGCACAAGTTAGTTTTGACCGGGTTGGTTCCGGGTTGCTCTCATTCCATGCGTCATAGTAACATACTTCCGTACTAGTACTGTATTTCACCGATTGTAAGTCACACTCGCGCTCCATTGCTCGATTGTAATTCGTACGCCCTTTGCCGGCCTGGAGTAGTTTTGTAGAGTAAAAAAAGTGCAACTTTAATATATTCGGTAGCAAGGACTGTAGGAGGTGAACTCTGCACACGTGCCCATACTTGTGGTACTCTACTGGTGGTATTTGGTCAGTGCTGCCATGAGATGTACGGTATGTGCTGCATGCAGTAGCATTGTCCGGCTGCGTTACCATTATCCCTGCTGTGCTAGTTCCCGCCCAGTGTTGATCTGCATGAATATTAATTTTATAAATCTCCAAGTCTGAAAACGGTCTCTTTGCTGCGAATCGCTTTACATTTCACCAAACTTTCGGGCAACGGCCGTCATTAGCGTGAACATATGAATAACAAAGACGCAGTGCATGTAATGTGATGCGCACTAAAGAGACCGGGGTTTTTTTTAGGTTGGAGAAGTAGAGAGTTTTAATATGGATCAGCAGCAGAGCTACTGCAGCACACACACTTGTAACTGTTGTAAGTAAGATAGTTGTGCTGGAGTCTCGGACAGTTAGAAAAAAGTGCTGATCACGAGTTTACGTTTTACCAAAGGGTTGCGCCCAATGTTGAACACGGATTGTGCTACATCGTAACATGCACTGTAAAACCGAGAATTTTCGGTCATGTAATATTTTCGGTGTTTCCCAAAATTAATGGTTCGGTAGCGCGAAAATTTCCGTTGGCCAGTTTTCCAGATATAAAAATGCATTTTGCACACTCACTGTGTACTTGTGTGGCATGGCATCAAGAGTCCATAAACAGTTTATGCACTCTTGATGGCATGGTTGAACTTTTAATAGGTCACGTTTTATTTTAGGTAAAAGTTGCCTGTATCGGCCGAAGTCACCGAAAATAAATCTGCACCGAAATTTCCCGGGTTTTACAGTACTTACCGGTACTCTGCTTTTGACATCGCTGCTGGAACGAGGTTAGTGTGTGTGTGTGTGTGTGTGTGTGTGTGTGTCTGTTAGTTCGGTGAGTGGGTACACTTATGCCAGATAGTGTTGCGTCTGTTGCCAAATTCCCCCAATGGGGTGTTCGGCTGCTTGAAGGTGTGTAGTCAATGTTACTGTAGTCGCAAGCGTCCTCTCTGATTTAGCCACCCACACTTGTAGCAAGCATACCTTCACTGGGAGCAGGGGTAGCTGCAGTGGGATCCCGGGACGGATACGCTGATGCCGTCGATCCTTATTCTGCACCTTGTCCTCACCCATGTACTGAGGTGTGGTGAGCCCATAAGTGGGATCATTTTAGTCGCCCAGAGTTTGGGGAGGGCGTGTAGATAGCCAATAGAGTCATCTTTGCCAGATTCCTCTGAATCTCTCCCTTCTTCCGTGGAGACCCACATGACCAGTTTTGGTAGTGAGCAAGTACAAGTGTGTGTCAGGTGTGTGTGTGTGTGTGTGTCACAGTGTGTGTGTGTGTGTGTGTGTGTGTGTGTGTATGGTGTGTGTGTGTGTTCGCGTGTGTGTGTGTGTGTGTGTGTGCGTACCGTATTCAACCGACCTACCCCATGTCTGTCGGCCCCTCGAGTCGTATGAGGGGACATGTGACCGTCTTACGGCAATGTTCAGGACAGGTGTGTGACGGTGTGTGTAGTTCGGTTGGTGGGTACACTTATGCCTGATTGTGTTGGGTCTGTTACCAACGGGCTCGGCTGCTTGAAGGTGTAATGTTGTACTTGCCACCTTTGTTGGTTCCAGGGTTCATATACTTTCTATTTGAAGTATACATACCTGTTAACCCGGCATGGACTGCTTCTGGCTAGATTAACTCTTGTGTAATCGATGGTGCTAGTGATGTCTAAATCAGATCCAGCCTGATTTAGCCGCCCGCACCGTAGTAGCAAGTATTACCTTCACTGGGGGCAGGGATAACTGCAGTTGGATCCCAGGACGGATACCCTGATGCCATCAATCCTTTTTCCGCACCTTGTCCTCACCCACTTACTGAGGTGTGGTGAGCCCATAAGTGGGATCATTTTCAAGTCCACCCAGAGTTTTGGGGATTTCAGGGGGTGTCGGCCGTTGGGCGGTTCAATAACCAATTGAGTCATCTTTCCAAGATCCCTTTTGAGTCTCTCTCCCCTCTCCCGGGGAGACCCACGTGACCAGTTTTGGCAGTGAGCAACCAGTACAAGTACAAGTGTGTGTGTGTGTGTGTGTGTGTGTGTGTGTGTGTGTGTGTGTGTTCATCTGTAAGCTTCACCAAGACCAAAGTTATGGTAGTGAATGCCCCGTCGCCACCATCCGGCCTTTTAGAGTTGCCTGAGGGTAGTATTGAGCTGGTGCCTGATTTTACGTATCTCGGCAGTTGTATTTCTTCGGATGGCCAGATGACTGCTGAGATCTCGGCTCGCTTGGCGAAAGCTTCCCGAGCATTTGGCACATTGCGCTCATCTGTCTTTTCCAGTCGTGATCTCTCCGTCAAGACGAAGGTGCACGTATATTCGGCCGTTGTCTTGTCGACCGGCTGCTGTATGGTTGTGAGACCTGGGCAATTAAGGCCGTGGATGTTCGTCGGCTTGCAGCCTTTCATCACCGATGTGTTTGTTTCCTGCTGGATATTCGCAGAGTAACCCAATGGCAGGAGCACATCTCCAACAACACTCTCCTTGAACGAGCCAAGGTACAGCCGATCGAGGAGACACTGAAAACGCGTTGACTTCGCTGGTTAGGCCATGTTGCTCGAATGGATGACTCCCGTATGCCAAAGTGTATCCTCTTCGGCGAACTGGACAAGACCCGGCCACGTCATGGGCCCCGGAAGCGGTGGCGGGACAATGTTGTGTCTGACATGAAGGACCGCCAGATAGCGGACTGGTACGACCTCGCCCAGGATCGCAGAGAATGGAGATCAGCATGCAGCACCATTCCTCCGACCGAGCCCGTCACCTTAGAGACTTCGTTTGCACTTGTGGAAAGCGCTATCGCCGTCGCCAGGACTTGACTCGCCACGCCCGATTCTGCTCGTGACTTGAACACTGTTGGTCCCTTCGGGACCTGCTATCATCTCCGGATGGGCATATTGTATTGTATTGTATTGTGTGTTCATGTGTGTGTTGTAGACGTACACATACATGTAGCTGTGGGAATATACCGTACTACATATTTACAATCATACATATGAGGATATACAAGGTACTACCCACAATGACAATCATAGTGTATTTACATCGTCCTGAAACATGGAAATGGCTGAAAAAACGTGGCTCTCAGGCTGTGTTTACATGAGAAATTTCAACCCGGGTCGAGTTCAGCCCGGGTTGAAAGTCTGTACGATAGACAAAAGAGGTGAGCGTTTACATGAAGACAGTTGACCCGGGTCAAATACTGATATGCCGCCAAAAGTCCACTTCTACAGTCCTGAATGGTCACGTGAATCCGTTCGCGCGAAATTATTTGCATCTGCAGTGCCGTTGCACATCTCCAGTCGCTACGTGGGAGGGAGGCGTATTCTGTGCTAATTGCCCACCTCCGCTAGCTGCAGGCTGTCTTTCGCCCTGCTGCGTTCGAGTGTCATGTGTCTGCGTGGGGCTCGCCGAGTTTGGCAGCCTCCAATGGATGTGTAGTATCCCTGCCTTGATAGTACTGAACTGTAGCTGACTACTACATCTACATCTATTTTTACCTCTAATCATGTCACATGTACACGTACACGCACGGCATGACTCTTGTCACTCCTTTGCTGACAAGCCTGCAAAGCTAATTATATCACTTCTCACCACTTGTGTTTCCCTTGCGCTTGCTGGATTGCATACTACATATCTTTGCTAGTTTAGATCATCACACCTGTATGTACATGTAGAATTAACACCCACATGTTGTACTGAACCTCCCTGACCCTGGCTGAGGTCATGCGGACAGTCATGACCCTTTCTAGATCCTGTTTGCATCCATTTGCCAATGCCCTCCCTGGCCTCTGTTCTCCTCCAAAGTTCCGTTTGCTTCTTTCATACATTTAGATACTGTTGCTATGCCTTCCCAAGTTCTGTTTGGACTGACACAACAGACTTCTGCCCTTTTTCATGACTCATGGCTCATGCAGACTCTATGATGATCTCCTTCCTTTTCGCCCTATAAAAGCTGCCATGCTTTACTCATTTCTTCAGAGCAGAGCAGAACATAACAGAACAGAACAGAGTCCCTCCTGGCAGATTGAGCCGGAGCAGTTGTATACATAACTTCAGGCAGATTGAGCCGAAGAACATAATATTAACCAGTCTTCTTGTGTGTGCCTCCTGATACCACTCGGCGACCTATTACACTGGTGGCAGCGGTGGTTCAATTTTATAATTGCTAGATTCGAACCCACCTAGTATCTGTATTACACTGGTGGCAGCGGTGGTTATTCCTTTGTAAGACTCGAACCTACCTATTACACTGGTGGCAGCGGTGCGTGAATTCGTCCCTGTAGATCTGTTTACGCAACTTCAGTCTTGTTATGTTGTTACCATCCTTAGTCAATCGTTGTCGTTAGTCTCGTTGTTAGTACCTATTACATTGATGGCAGCCTCGAACGATGAGCGGAAAGCACCGTTAATTGGACCCCACCGCGTTTCTGAACCCATGACGACCTGAGAACGATGCAGAATCCCGGTTCGTCAGTCCATCCATACAGCAGATCGACGCCGTCACGTACGCATTTCGGCAAAATGGATCACCATCATTCTTCAGCGAGTTCCCATGCCCGGTATGTCCCTGGACTACAGCCACCGGTATATGTACGACCCAAGCGACGTCGGCCCTTTCGTCTTCGCCCATATTGCCGATTTTGCAAGCAGATTGGCCATGCCATTGCGTATTGCTATACACGGCACATCTTCTCTTCAACCCAGGTATGTCACCATTCTTGCTCTATCCCTACTCAATCATCAACCCGGTCAAATGCAACTGTTACTAGTACACATGCCACCCCTATCGTGCAAGCTACGCCGCGTATTATGCAAGCTCCCCCATCCAGCAGTAGTTTCCATTCTGTCCTGATGCTCCTCGCTGCCATATTCCTCTCACTAACTCGTTCTGCTGCCAAAGTTGTTCCCCTGCTAACATCTCTCACATTTAGTGTGTTTGCTACACTACACGCGATACACAAGGCCCTCCACGTTCCTTCAGCCACTCCATCCCACAGACAATCCCAGCCCCAGTCCCCGTCACACCATTCGATCAACAGCCTAGGACTCACAACCCTCCATATACCTTCATGTCCGTCCAGATACATGCGTTACCCAGTTTTAGATCGCCCAACATTCCGTCCCACTGACACTCCCCTACAACCGCTTTCTCCCCGGTCTGACCACAAAGTGTCCTAGCCTTTTCGTTACCCATCCCGATCATGTCTACCCCGTTCCGACCAAGCAATCCGTTTCAGACCCAAAATACAGTATATCCCGCAAGCACGCACTCCAATAACCAGTACAAGTAACAATGATTAAACCGCCACATGGTGAGCGAGTCCTTTTCGGTTGAACCGTCCCAGAGAGACGAGAGTCAAGAAGTTTTACCGTCCACAATAAGAGTGACGCGATGGAACACGTCCCTTGTACCGTCCAATACATGTATTGAGACGCGAACACATACATGTACATTTTCCAGCTTCACAGAAACGCAAATCCTTCACACATTATACACACAGGGTCCCTACTTTATTATCAGTCTACCAAGCCTTGTTTAATACTTTGGAAAAATCACGAGGGCGTGATTATCTGTAGGAAGGGAGGGTGTAGTATCCCTGCCTTGATAGTACTGAACTGTAGCTGACTACTACATCTACATCTATTTTTACCTCTAATCATGTCACATGTACACGTACACGCACGGCATGACTCTTGTCACTCCTTTGCTGACAAGCCTGCAAAGCTAATTATATCACTTCTCACCACTTGTGTTTCCCTTGCGCTTGCTGGATTGCATACTACATATCTTTGCTAGTTTAGATCATCACACCTGTATGTACATGTAGAATTAACACCCACATGTTGTACTGAACCTCCCTGACCCTGGCTGAGGTCATGCGGACAGTCATGACCCTTTCTAGATCCTGTTTGCATCCATTTGCCAATGCCCTCCCTGGCCTCTGTTCTCCTCCAAAGTTCCGTTTGCTTCTTTCATACATTTAGATACTGTTGCTATGCCTTCCCAAGTTCTGTTTGGACTGACACAACAGACTTCTGCCCTTTTTCATGACTCATGGCTCATGCAGACTCTATGATGATCTCCTTCCTTTTCGCCCTATAAAAGCTGCCATGCTTTACTCATTTCTTCAGAGCAGAGCAGAACATAACAGAACAGAACAGAGTCCCTCCTGGCAGATTGAGCCGGAGCAGTTGTATACATAACTTCAGGCAGATTGAGCCGAAGAACATAATATTAACCAGTCTTCTTGTGTGTGCCTCCTGATACCACTCGGCGACCTATTACAGATGGCTGTGCCTCCCTGGCTGTCATGGAGGCTAGGGTGTCCCGTTGAGCCTTGCCCCGTGATTGTGCGGACTATGCTATGCTTCTCTTGCTGTCTGATCACATGCGACGTCATCATTATGTGATTTGTTTTCAATCCTCCGCCATGGCAAATTGTGTTTTGTTCGCCCGTAAAAGAGGCTTTTACTACTAAAAAAAAAAAAAAAAAATCTGCAGTGCCGTTCAAACCTGGCGCGAGATACGCACAGAAGTACGTTTGTACGATTTTCTTGACCCGGGTTGATTTCAACCCTCCCCTTGGGGGGAGGGTTGAAATCAACCCGGGGCGAAATTTCAACCCGGGTCAAGCGCAATGCGTCATGTAAACGCGCAATTCATTTTATGCACATGGCGGGTTGAAATCTGACCCGGGTCGAACTCAACCCGGGTTGAAACGCCTCATGATCATGTAAACACCGCCTCAGTGACTGAAACTCGTACTCTCCGTCGTAGTGTAGTCTGGTACTCGGGACTCGGGACTCGGCCGCCCTGTTAATGAGTGTTTATAATATCAAGAGTAGATAATCTACTCTTGGTGTTATCATGTTCGTCATCATCGAAGTGTTTATGTGACAGTCACGTGTTTCTTATGCTAGACCAAAAGTTGAAGTTTTCAATCGATTTTCTTTCCTAATTCGAGAATTCTATGTGTTTATGTCAGACTCACAGAGTGGATTCCTCACTGCACTCCTGAGCTGACACTGCTGAGTGCTGAGTCCTCAGCGTCTACGTAGCTACGTAGATCTACGTAGACTCTATCATGTCATGACGTCAGTCTATTGACTTGTAACATCAACAGTTTGTTTTGAGGAAATACTGTTATAATTAAATTTTGTTATTGTCTTCGCATGCTTTAGAGTTGAGGTTCGTGTACCTTTCTCCCAGCTTAGGAGTTCATTTCGCTCCGTCTACCTTTACTTGTTCCACCTATGTGGTAGCCATAGTCTCCACTGGCACCAGGTGCTGACGCTCGGAGTGAGTGCATGGTGAAATTTTGATCTCCCCCCAGACATTTGAATTTCACGAATTATCTTTATCACCAGTCGTGAGTAGATCTACTATAGTAGTCATCACTTCGCGTTTCCTAGCACTGAACAGCTGAGCGGAGACGCGGAAGAGTAGGCCACCATGTCTTCAGAAAAGTTTGAGGACATCGAAGATGACTTCAGGTTGAGCCTTGACTCATTGAGAAAACTGGTCGAGGACAAGATACCCAAATTGTCAGGAGGTAATTATCTCCAAAATGTCATCAGTATTGCTTTTAGCCATCGAATAATGTGTATATAGAATTTATTACTGTCCGATCACTCATCAATAAGTTACGAGTTATGACTAACAGTCCACCAAGGTAATGAAATAAATTCTCAGATAATATGCAGGCAGATAGTGCGACAAGGCACAAACTGACAGGGATATTGAGATATTCGACGACCTGGCACCTAGCTCCAACACATCTACGAAGCGCAACCCTACAACCTTGCAATTTGGAAGGCTCGGGTGTGGAAAGTTCTAATGAGGGGAAGGGATGCGCCGCGGAGATGTGCACGAGCTATGTCCTCGGCGACAAAGAATGTCAGACGTTACAGGATGATGATGGCGAGACTAGCAAGACCATCGGACAATAATATCTGCATAATATCTCGTTACCTTGGTGGATTGTTCGTCATAGCTCGTAACTCCTTTCTTCTTACTTTACTATTGGCTCAGCATCCGAGTTTCGATCACTCGTTATTAGTGTTTTTCAAACTCGAACTCTGAGTAACAGCAAACAAGCACCTGGTTGTGTCGTTGCTGTGTGACTATTCTAGTACACCGAGGCTGTGCGCCTTAACCTGCAATAGTGCTCAAATGCCCGGAATGGACAGAGTGTAGTACGCAAGAGGTACACAAAAGGAAGCCCTATTTACTTCCTTTTGTGACTATTCTAGTACTTACTTCTTGTGTTGTGGTGGCAATACATGTGTTGATAAAGAATAGCAGCGCTGTGTATAATGATCTCAGTATGTAATACACCTACTAGCACTGCTACACGTATAACTATGGAGTCCATGTACACTTGACAGTAGCAGGGTACAGGACATCTCAGTCAATGGATGAGATTTTACCGTATTTCCCGGAGTATAAGCCTCGCCTGGAATATAAGCCGCACCCAGATTTTTGTCACGAAATACAGACATTGCAATTTCAAATTTGGACTTCACGGAGAATTTCAAAGTTTTTAGGAAATTAGAGGCCACATGCCACGTGGCATGTGGCCTCTAATTTCCTAAATACAGACATCTACCCTGTATTTCATGGTAAGCCACACTGACCTTTCTGAAAGAATTGCGACTGTTTAAAGTGCGGCCAATACTGCGGAAAATAGGGTAGTTCATTTTGTCTTGATGCAATGTAGATGCACAGCCTTGGCGGTACGCGACAGAAATGCTGTTGCTACTTTCTGTACATAATTGGTATTAAAATGCGTCGCGACTTAACTCTTATTCATTGACTGTGATGTCCGATCCTGTTACCATGGTTACTGTGTACTATACTGTACATGGACAGTAATGATGGACTCCTTAATACTGCGTTTAGAGCAATTAGGTAGCAATGCCGGTTAAATTAATTTAAGGGGGACGGGAGGTTCGCTGGCCATCTTGCGGTGCCCGTTATAAATTCGCTTGAATCTCAGCACTCAAACATCAGAATTCCTTCAAATTTTCAGTATATGTTCCTTGACATCCACTGACGACATTGCAACCAAGAACTGTGGAAAGTATACTGGTATCATGGAGAAATGCAGGAAAGCAATTTTGGAAAAAATGCGATAGCCGGGCATGATTTCTGCGCAGTTTTTCTCAAACATGGTCACTTGAAGATAAACACATAACACTGCAAAATGATCAGGTACCAAGGGGCTAGGGCTGTTGCCTAAGCACAATGCGATTACAGTTCCAATGGTGTGCCACTGCAGCCTTGAAATAACAATGCACGTGCGCAAGATAACTTGACTGAAGTTCAAGGTCCATTATTTTGTTTCTAACAGAAGATCTTGTGTCCTAAGAAGGCAACGGATCTAGAATGGACCGTACAGAACCAGAAAATATATACTTTTACATACAAGATATGTACAGCATTTCTAAAAAACTGCGCGGAGTGCCCATAATACCCCTAAAATCAGTGAAAAATGCACCTAAAAATTACATAAAAAGGACTGATAGTGGAGTGCTACTGAAATATTTTCACATATCTGACCTGAAGTTGCCATTCAGAAACCACCTTTGTCATATGTAGTGCCCTCTTTCTCAATAGTGGTCTCCTCTCAGCCTTTCCTCTGCCTCCTTCTCCTTTTCCTGCTCTCCTTTTCCACTGCTGATGACTTGCGGAGGGACTTCTTCACACGCCATTGGTCTTCTAGCTCAAGCGCTGCCTTCGTGTGATTGCCATCAATGCATCCACACTCTTTCAGCACACTGAGCAAGGTGATAGCGCCGTTGTTGAAGTTGAGCACTGCCAAACTACTTGCCAGCTGAACGGTGTCGACGGAGCAGAAGCCTTCCTTCGGACACATTCTCCAAATGACGTTGTTGAACGACTCGTTCGCATTCTGCGTTGCACCCATCTGGTAGCGCTCCAGCAGACTTCGTTCGGACAGCTGCATGTAGATGGGCTTCACGACTTCGAACACAGCCTTTGGGAGAGGGTTCTTATGCTCATAAGCTTGGCGTGCACCACTCTGCGCCTGCTGCCACTTGCACCACGAGTCTGGACCTTCCGGACAGAATTGATGCTGCGGCGTAGCATCTGTTGAGCAGCAGTGCATGAGCCCAGCCCAGATCTCCTTGGCCATTGCTTGCAGGTCTCCGACATTCCTCCTGACGGCATTGCCATAATTGGTCTGGAGACGCTCCATCTGCCTGTCAGTGAGACGGCCCTTTCCACTGAGACCGATGCCATCGCTCAGCTTCATGCCCTTGTGTTGCCGCTTCAGTTCCCGGAGCCTATTGCCAACACGCTTCTGCACATGGCCTATGCATTCTTCCTTGCTGATGGCAACACCATCATAAGGGTCCAGGTCGCACACCTTCTTATAGCCTTTGGAGTCGCCATCTCCGATGTACGACGTGTACATGAGGCCTCCGCGTGTGCCCACAGACCGCTGCCAAATATCGCACGCAGCTTCACTCTCCATACCGGATGCAGATGCCGCTGTGTTTATGCTGCACTTGTGATTATCCAGCCAGGTTGAAAAGGCTTCCTCCGTGATTGCACCACTTCGCTTCTTCTCAGTCCAGATCTTACATTCGTGACAGTATCGACCCTTCACTGTGATGTCCAGTACACGGCCGCTCTGGAAGGAGATGCACGCGAACACACCATACAGCGACGAATATCCCCTGCGCATCCAAGTGCCGTCGAACGTCACTGCGACGTGGGTGGAATCTGTCATGGCACGCAACTCAGCTGCGGATTGAACCATGTCAGTTTCAGCTAGCTTTACGGCTGCAGCAAGGACAACTTCCTGGTGGCTGCGGTAGGCTTTCTCCGTTACAGGAGGAGGAAAATTCATTACGCCGCAAAACTTTCGGAGTCCACCATGGCCACGTCCAATGCATCGCATCGCCAGTACAGATCGTCGATTCAGATCATAGCTCCTGCCAATTTTCTTGCTCAGAGACGTACTTCCACTGTGTCCACACAAAGCGCATTGAAGTCGCAGGGTCGATCCAAGTCCAGTGTCATGACAGTTACTGATGATCATGTCTCCCTTCGTGCACTTCCTACAGACAGTAAATTGATCCATCAGTTCCTGGAGACACTGTAAATCCACGATCTTGTAGCCAGAGACAGACTCCTCAACATCAGGATAGAATGCATCATCATCATACTCCTGGCAGCTATCACTGGATGACTCGTCTGAATCACTGTCACTCGAGCACACAAGCTCAGATTCGAATTCCATGACCATATCACTAAGCCATTTTGGCCTCGACGAAATCTTCCGAGAGGAAGCGCTCTGCGCCGCTTCAACGGTGCCTTCTTCCACAACTGGTACAGAGCTTGACTGCTTTGGGGCGTAGTATCTCCTTTTCTTCCTCCTATGGCCACTTCCAGAGCTGCTGGTGCTTCTCTTTCGGTTCCCCATGTTCACTTTCACGATCACAAACAAAAAAAACAAAGATTTTTTCCTTCGCGTGGCCGCCGTGGCGCTGCAGAACGTCATACGCGATCAAGGAAGCACGTGGCAGCTCTCCATGACTACAAAAACAGAAGCCAGGGTCGCTTACCTGGCGAAGTTGAATCAAAAACGCTTGATTTTGGACTAAACCAAAATCACAAAATTAGGCAATTGTAAACATTTGAGTATTTACATTTGAAATTAATTTTATCTCGACATACTTTAGCTCATAACTCCACTTCTACTGAACCGATTACGCTCAAATTTGAAATTCTGGCACTTCAAATATCCTAAGACAAGATTCCATAGCAAAAAGTTCAAAACTCAGAAATTCATTTTTTGACCCTCTGAACCTCCCGTCCCCCCTTTTTAAAGGGGAAGTCCGGTGAAAAATTTAAATTTCAGGGTCGGTAGAGTTTCGGGCGCTAAGTCGAATGGTGTTGGTCCCACGTGTCCCCGACAAAGCGTTCTCGAGATATTTCCGTTTGAAAAACTGAGTTTCGGGGGTGCGCCATGACGTCATGCGGCTGCGCCACAGCCTCCGCAACGTCATAGCGTGCAGCTAGGTCAAAAGGAGCGCGTGAAAGCAATAGTGTCAGTGCTATTTCAAATGATTTGGCGACTGATATAATGGTGGTGCAAGCGACCCCGAAGACCTAACACTCCTTGTGAGAGTGAGGATGCAGCCATGGCTGACCTTCATGAGTTTGGTCTGGGGCTGAGAACCTCGGTATTCAGCTGAAGAAATGGCCGCACGGGCCGGTCAAGAGTGAGCGCTACTGAGTTTCCGACTGATGAAGAAGCAGCAGCTATTGCAGACGAGGCTGATATAATTATCAGATCGCTGGAGAGCAGGGTCGCCAAAATGGAGAAGAGTGATGCGAGTGCTCTAGATGTTGTTCCATACCGATTCGCTTAGACTCCAGTAGCCTGCCACATGGTGATGTTTTGGTGCGAACTTGGCATATTTCGGACTACTCAATTGGAGAACAGTGCAGGCTCTTTGCACCATGGGCACGGCTCTTCGCTTGCAACGCTATGGAATCTGAAAGTTCTAGGTCCGAGAGCTGTTCGCTGTTTTGTCACTTGTCACGGTTGTGCACTCATCGCTGTAGCATAAAATAATGAGGCCGGACTGGAGCGGAAAACTAAAATTTTCTTTCTCAAAGCACAACCACCGGCACCGGCAAGGAGAAACGCACGTTCTCTGACTGCATGACTGTACAATACGACTGATACGAGTGTAGTACATGACAAGTCCGTGTGTTGACTAGTTTTCTGAGTCTTGTGTCTCGAGTCTTGTTGTAGCTAGCCCAGCACGGCAGTGCGGGAGTAGTTCCGTGTGTGATGAGTTTGTTGACTGCACTACAGCTAGCATGCACGCAGCGCATTGCTACTACCAAGAGTAAAATTATACTCTTGCTACTACTAGAGCCGTAGAGCACTGACGGAAAAAGTCCAACTCGGAAAGGGCTAAAATACGGTATAACCTCGAGGTTTACCGAGCTGCAAATCACAGGGTACGTAGTGTTTGTAACACTGAATCGAATGGTCTTGGTCCGAAGAAGCTGCGACAAACGGTTCCCCAATCGAACGCGCTCCGAATATGACCATTTTGTACACGACTAGATGGTGTGGCTACCTGGCTGCACGCTGTGACGTCATCACCTGGATCTGGGTGATGCGCGCTTAAATTCGCACATGTTCGATTGGGCGTATCTGACGAACCATAGGCCGCAGCCTCCTCGGACAAAGACCATTCGACTCAGCGACCCGAACTCTACGGACTGTGAAATTTAAATTTTTCACCGGACTTCCCCTTTAACACCGATTGGTCGCGGTTCGCCTCTCGGGCGAATAATAGTGATGTATTCACGTTGTGCTAGCCAGCTTCTTCTCGGCTGCAGCCAGCTATGCCTGTTCTGTAGCAACCGGGCCAGTTCCGTTGGCCAGGCGGCCCAATCTGTGGCGCGGTGCTCTGGTATAGCGGGTTGCTGCACAAGTGCCGTCTTAGTCGCAACCAGGGTCTTTTTACCAGGGCAATCCCTACAGGCGATTGCAATTGTTAGTCTTGTCACAGGCAAAAGAGCTTGCGTAAAGGGCTGTTAAATATGGCAAAGGAAGCTGCCTGCCGGGAGTCGGATAGAATTCCACCTGTCCGCTGCCAGGCAGGGCAAAGCATGGAAACCGTGGCGCGAAGAAGCATTAGGCAAGGCTAAAGTGAGAGCGGTCTGCCCTCTAGACTAGTCGGGGCTTCCATGTGGTCCGCATTTGATTTTGGAACAAAAAGCTGAGCAAGCAGTGGGCTGCGGCGGTGACCATGTACACATTGATAGACAAGGCTAACCATATCTTTAGTTATAGCGGGTGGCGAGAGGAATGCTTTGGTGGCTCTTGGGTGGCATGGCGGACAACCAAACGTTATCCTAAGGCTCCGCTTGAGACAATGAACTAGCTTGTCGTACATAGTTGTTGAGATTGCATGCAGGCAGCAGTTGCCTGTCTATTCCAGGGTGGACTGGACATGTATATTATAATAATTATACGCATTACCACGGCAGCGTCAACCAAGCAGTAATATGCTTGATCCACACGTTCGCTTATGCTGGACATTGAAACAGAGCAGATGTAGACATCTCCTAGAGAATGGGGCTCTACAAAACCAATGATCAAAGTTAGTACTTCGGTGACGTGGAGCGTCGTAAAATTGGTCTCCTTGGCTTGGGAAAAACGTCATCATTATTGTCTCTTCATGTAGCATCATGGTCAATGGGTGGCTAGATAATTATTTCAAGTATATGTCTGAGGTTGAGTTGCCAGATAAAAAAGGAACGATGCGCTCGGACAGTGAGATGCTGCCATACCCTCCCGTGTGCGGCGAGCTTGCGGCTGCTGACATCCGCAGTAACTGACCCTACCTGCTGCTCGAAACTGAGGTGCTGGTTGACCAGCACTCTCAGATAGAAGATTGAAAATTGAAAGATGACAGAGGCGAAACCGAGGCTTATGTACATTGAATACTGGTACAGTAAACACCTGTCATGGCGACCACTCGGATAAGGCGACCACCTGTCCCTGAAGACCATTGCAACCAGGACCAGGGGGTGCTGCATAAGGAGACCGCCTATTAAAAGAGACCACAGTTTAAAGGTCCCTTGAGTGGTCGCCTTAGACAGGTTTCATTGTGCATAGTCACTAGTATAAGGGACAGGGCATTTAAAATCGGTTTGCTCACTGGTACTTGTGCAGAGTGAGAAGTTCCTTCACCCTCTGTTACTAGATCACAATCCTTGGGTATGTACTTGAGCAGGAAGCTCTTCTGCAGTTCTGCGTTAGCAATAGTGGTTCAGTAAGCCCCAGCTATGACAACTCACCTGGACAATATAGTTCATTTGCTGAGAGCCGACACAGTGGTAAGAAAAAATGATATCATTGATAACAGCTATGCGCGAGCTGGACATGACCTTGGCCACATGCATGCATCACTCCGTACCGGTGTGGCACACAGCTGTGCGAGAGCTGGATTTGATCTTTCGCGGACCTTGCTGAGAACTGTCTGCGTTTCTTTTCGTGCAGAACAAAGAAGATCGGCAGCGCGAGATGCAGAGAGGCAGGCCGAGGACTGCCAGCACCTGGTTAGTGGCTCGATTTTTTTGGTGTGTCTATTCTCGCATCTGCGCCCGTATCACATTCTATCGCACACGTGTACCATTTAAATAGCAACTGTTAGCGCCCTATCGTTATCATTGATAGAACAGTGTTGGCCAACCATGTTGCCCCTGTTCCTGGTGTTGTACTATCCAGCTGGGAGATATGGATGGAGAGCTGCAGCACGCCCCTCCGAGCTATCGCACACAGATGGGAAACAAGTACCGCAGCTACAAGCGCGACTTCACAAGACTACGGCAAAGCCTGGTAAGCCACGTTTTGTGGAATCCTTCGGTGGTGTCTCTCCCTGTTCTCTTCACTTGGGGCCATCTTGCAATCTGGATTTGAGAGCCTGGTGCAAGTGTGACTCCAACTTTTGTGTAATAGTAGTGTAGATAGAAGTGCTCTGGTGGCTAATTCCGATGGCCACATCTCTTTTGAATTGAAGTTTTTGAAAGTCTTACAGTTGTGTTCACTTTATGGTATAATGACACAAACTGTACATGGAGTATTGTGCAGAGTCTTGTTGTGCATTTCAACAAGTGCTTGTGCGCCCATGGTCAGATCGTGTCTTATGAACCAGTGCCAGCGACATCATCCTGCTTTTCTGTGTGGTGTATGTGTGCGTGTGGACGCACGTGTACATGTGTGTGCTTGCGTCTGTGTGTGTGTGTGTACGTATGGGTAGAAACAATTGACTAGCGCGGCACCTGGTGGTGCAGGTGGACCAGCATACTCTCGACCAAATGAAGTCAACGTAAGTGACTTGTGCCGTGTGTCGCTTGTGTCAGTGTCAGTAGCAGGGAGTAGTAAAATACCGGTACTTTACTACTCACCCTGGTCAGTAGGTTCTTGTGACAATAGGATGACCACACAGACGACTCATGAGTCTCATTGCATTTGTGCGCTATGTCCATTTTGATGTGGCCTGGCGTTGTCTCAGTACCATTGCTTTTTGCTGTGTTCGGTGTGTTTGGAGTGTTTGGAGTGTTCTCCTCTGGTTATGTCATTACAGTCCTGCGTGTATCTCTGTTTTCTGACCTTGTCATAGAGTGCAGAAAACTAATCTTGGCAAACAGGTGGTCTTTATGCTTCATACGCAGATTCGGAAGTATGTGTGTGCAGCATGTTTTGGGGTCCCGAAATAGCTGTCTCCTTAGGCAATGGACACTGCGAATGGGATATTCGGTGTTTGGCCACTTTGGTGGTGGGTCTGATCTACTCACCTCCCACCGCAGTTTAGGAGCTGCATCTGCGCCTTGATCTGTGAGGGTGGTGGCGTCCCAGCGGATGCGGAAAATTCGGTCTCCAGCCGAGTCCAACGCGAACTGTGGATTTTTTTATTTTATTTTTTAGGCGATGTTTTCTTACGGCAGGGGTCCCTATGTCTTTTGTTTTTCCGTGCAGCATTTGGAACATGAGCAGCGCAGTCAGCTGCTACAAGGCACTAACGCCTTAGAGCGAGCGTCGCAGAGTGTAGCACGGTCGAATCAGATCTCCGCCGAGACCGGTCAGTTGTTCACATAATGCAGTGGTGTCTGTGTAGTGGATTTGATGTCTCCTGGTAGAGCTATTTTTCTCCAATCTCAGCACACGGGTGCATGCATGGGGGGGGGGGGGAGGTTTTATAGCTGGACTGATGGCCCATGCTGTTACTTCTGAAGCACTGCATCAACACCAACACGATCAATTTATAGTGTTCCAAGCACATGGTACATCTACTCTACTTGCATGCATACGGGGCTGTAGCGTCAACTCACGACGCAGCACATCATCAGACAATTTGAGACTTGCCTAGGACTGTGATCACCGTTGTTGTGCCGTATGTCCTGTGTCCTCTAACCCAAGCACATAGAACGCTTTAAATACAACATACACTTCAGACTACTGGCACTTCCCAAGATGGTTATGGTTATAATAGGCAATGTGCTTGTAAGTACAACTTTGTTCTGTGCCTTGCTCCCCATTGCATGACTTGTGTGCAGACCAAATCGGTGTTGAAATCCTAGGTGAGCTGGATGGCCAGCGGGAGCAGCTTCTCAATGCCCGCGATCGCGTAAGTACAGCTGGGGACAAGTACACGCATTTTTGTCGGAACTAACGCTGTGATTACTTGCGCATGTGTGTGCGTGTGTGTGTGTGTGTGTGTGTGTGTGTGTGTGTGTGTGTGTGCATGTGCGTGCGTGTGTGCGTGTGTGTGCATGTGTGTGTATGTGTGTGTGTTGGGGGGGGGGGGGGGGCTGTCTAATCCAATGTGCATGTACTCCGTGTGGTGTAGACCAGGTGTGCATCGGGGGTCGATTCACATGGCTTTGCCAGTCCAGTTCTGCGAATTGTGCAGTTACTTCGTGCAAGTCTGATCTGTTTCGCATAAGAGGAAACTCGTGGGTTCTCATCTAGTGCACTTGCAGATTTGCTTGCTTCTCTTGCGACATAATGTACATGGCACATGTTCATGCATTGCTCTTCTCTTGTAATTGCCCAGGTGATTGAAACTGACCAGGAAATGTCTCGCAGTCGAAAGCTGATCCAGGGCCTGGCAAGGCGGTAAGTTCTAGGAAGCCCACGGTTGTGAAAATCGAATAATCTAATAAACACGTGTGTGTGTGCCAAAACTCTGCCCAGCATATAATAAAAAAATACTGAAATTGCCTTTCCCTTTTCCATTCCCTCAACTAGTGAAATGACGTTTGCATGTATTGTGGCAGGTGCTTGTTCAAGGTGTTAAGGAAAGCAGTCGCTCTCCCCCGCCACCATTCACTTTAATGTTCGTTTTGGGAGCTTTTTTTTTTATCCCTCACCGCGGAATGTCCATGCTGCTACTATGTTGCTTTCCGTTGCACAGCTCCTATGTCATAAAGTATGAAAAATATATATCCTATGCCATATTCTTGCGAATGACCAGTTATGTTGAACTCGGATTGTGAGCCAAATAAGTATGCTGAAAAAAGATAAGGACAAAATGTTACGAGTTATGACTACCGTAAAGTCGCGGATAAAAGCCGGGCTTATAACTATAAGCACATAAGCCGCTTTCTGCATCAGGCTTGAATGCAAACCATGCTTATATGCACCACACTTGCTTAGAAGCCAAGCTTCTACGCGCGACACGCGTAGATCTACCACTGACTACCGGTATGGTGGCAGTTTTACTATGCAGTCTGTACATAGCACATGCACTCTTGACCTACCCGATCCGCGCTTGCATAGAAGCCAGGCTTCTACGCGCGACAGGCTTATATGCACTTGACCCGTTTGATTTTCAGGCTTCTATCCGCGATGTGCTTGTATGCAAACCCGGCTTTTATCCGCGACTTTACGGTAACTGTCCACCAACGTAACCAGATCTTTTACAGTCAGCGAGTGCGACAAAATGGCACAAAACTGACAAGGAGTACTGAGACTCGCTGACTGTACAAGATCTGGTTACGTTGGTGGACAGTTAGTCATAACTGAACTCGTAACATTTTGTCCTTCTCTTTTATCAGCATGACCAGTTATGTGTTGGACAATTGAGCTTCGTCAAATCACGCTCTGGGACCACACCAGTCTGACAGGCGTGCGTGTGCTCAGTTTCCTCGCACGGCCACATGCATGCAGTCACACATGACCTTGGCCACATGCATGCATCACTCAATATCGGTGTGGCACACACAATACCTTGGCCGGGTCTGGTTGTTGACCTCTGTAGCCGCGATGTATATTGCTGTGTGCTGTGTGCTGTGGTATGCTATCCAGGGTACTCACCAACAAGCTGATTATGATCATCATCATCCTGCTGGAACTGGCAATCCTTGGCGGCGTCTGCTATTGGAAATTCCACTGAGCACCTACCATCCTGCAGCAGTGTCTGGATGATACGATCTCGTTCAGCTGCAGCCTCATCCCTTCCTCTTCATGGTGATATCCATGTTTTCATAATTACACTGCATGCTGTCCCACAGTTTGTCCCACAATCTGTTCATACCAATGTTTTTGAGAAAGTTTCCTTCCACCAGCGATCGGTCGCCTGCATCTCCATGAAATCAAGCAGTGAAATGTCCCCCGTTCAGCTGGCCTCTGTCGGCCGCATTTAAAAATCTTCTTTTGTAAAAGTGCCCTGCAATTAGTGCGGGGCTGCATGCCTGCATGCATGCGCGTATATGGGTGCGTGTGTGTCTTTGCATGCATGCGCACTTGTGTACTTGGAGGTGTGTTTGTCGACTTTGAGCAAGCAGTAGTGCCTGTATCAGTGTATGATCCCAGCAGCCGCATGGCGCAGACATTTTCTTTTTCAGCCACAGGATTGGCTTGATGTATAACTGTGGCTTTTTTTTCCCTGCCGCCGTGCCCACATGCACCTCTAGTGTGTGAACCCAGTGCATAAGAAGCAGCACATCATGCGAGGAGGCAGCTCCACTTCACAGATTACCATGTTATTACACTAGAGTAGTATTTTTGTATTATCTGTTGAAGCCCTGGCTCGTTTACTTTGACTTTTATACCTATCTCGTGGCACGCACGTTGATTTTTTAAAACTGTTGTGCGTGACTGGAAGCGTCATCACTGCTCTGCATGGCCTTCTGCTGTATTCGCGGAGCGAGTTTACTTTTCTTGCTGTCATAATTATTATTATCTTCTTCTTTTTTTTTAAATCATTACAATCACGAGCACGTATGTTCTAGCAATGGCGTATGTTGTGATCTGTTGGCGTCGTCTGACAATCACAATCAGCACAGTTGCTTGTTGGTCAAGTGCACTTACTTGTGTGTTGGGCATGCTTGTTGCTATGTGGAGTTGAAAAAAAACAAAAACCAGGCCAGCAACCGGATTTTCATGGCTCACTCATCGACCCAACGTCCCCGACAGAGGCCAAGTATGTCCGTTTGGTTTTAGCGAATTCAAATAAAGAAAACAAACAAAGTCCCTGATACATAAACCACGGCTTATGTACATGTACTCTTGCTGATACAGGTACATGTACAGAGCGCCCCGTCTCGCGAGAGCGCCCGGCGCCCCACCTTGATTTTACAGCCAGAGAAAGGAAAATCGTATGGCAGAGTGCAACGAAGTGTGTACGATGTGAGAATCTTAGTGTACTAAGGTCACACTTGGCAGGTTTTTGTGTGGAGCGCTAGCTTGTGTCCTCTTGAAGGTACGGATTGACTGCAAAACGTGCAATATGTGTACAAGGTTCATGTCGTATGACCGACCTACAGACAGCAGACCACCTCCACAATACGACCACGAAAGGATGAGATGGTGGGGCGCTTTGGCGGTACTTTACGGTACATGTACTTGTATCGCTATGAGGCAAAACAGGCCACTGCAATGCATTCGTTAGCCTGTTTTTTGTTTGTTTGAGGAATGCCGGAGGTCTTTCAGTTCTCTCTGCTTTGCTAAGGTGATCCTCGACATTGGAGAAGTCGCTTGTCAAATGACTCAAGTTTTTTAAAGTCACGTGCATGGTATGTGGTCGCCAGGGTAACAGATTTACTGGATATTCAAGTAGCCATTGCAAGCTTGGTGGATAATGCTGGCAGAAAAACTGGCAGAATTTGGTACATTTCCTGGTATGTCAGTTCATGCATGTTTGGTATGTGGGTAAAGAACTGGAGCAGAATTCAACGAAGTGCCTGTCATAAGGTGTGCATGCCAGTTTCACTGCTTTTCGAGCGGAATCTGCCAATTCTTCGAGCAACATCCACATCAAAGACTGGACCAATAAATCTTACAATTCTCTCCCTCCCTCCCTCCCTCCCTGCCATTGCGACGTCGTCTAAACACCAGTGACCTGACTGTTTCACACGAAGAAACCTAACCTGCATGCAAGTAGAAGCAAATTACAGTCACACTTGGGCTGTTAGGTGCATGCAGGTCGCCATGCAACCAATTCTTTAGTTATGTCCATTGGTTGTCTATTGTTCTCACACTATATTTTCACCCTTGCACCTTTTTGCCATACCTAAGTCCTTCTATGATTGTGTATGAGCCTATGCGGTCCCGCATTTTCCTTGTTGTTTTTGCCTACTAGGCGGCCTTGGCAGATAATGCTCGAAAAGGTGGCAGATTCTGCCCGAAAAGCAGTGAAATTGGCAGAACCATACAAACCTTATGGCGGGCAATTCCTCGAATTCTGCTCCATTTCTTTATCCACATACCAAACATGCATGAAACGTACCAGAAAAAGTACCGAATTCTGCCAATTTTTCTGCCGTCATTATCCGCCAAGGCCTATGAACAATGGCTACTCTTCCTTGTGCTGTTGGTATCACATCCCTGCTGTATACAATAATCATTGCGCTTGGTCAGTCTCTCTTTGCCCGTGTTCCACTTGATGAGAAGGCATGAATGTATACAGTTTGAAATTGTTGTTTGTGAGGAGCCTGAAGGTATAACACTAGTTATGTTGAGGGTAGTTACCCGTATCAGCAGGGACTAGTATTGTACTACACTACTCCCTGGTTATCAGGGAGTCCGATACCCGAACCAGGGTTTGGGTATCGGACTCCCTGGTCGTTGTAATACTAATGGGGTCAGTCTGGCTTGTATCGGGGTATTGCAGGTACATGACTGATGTAGTAAGTAGGTACAGCTGTCACGTGATTGCCCGAGCAAACCATTTTAAAGTGGCATTGTTTGGCACGATCCAGCAACGAGGAAGCACAGTACAGAGCTGCAGAACCATTAACCCGGAAGGATATCGGCGTTCGGAAGCCTCCCATCCTGCGTCGGCACCATGGTCGGGCTATACCGCTCTCGCCTGAAAGCTATTTTCGCGTTCATGCTGTTGTTGGTGTCGTGAACAAGGCCTTTCGTCATGTGTTGGGGCATCCGCGGCAAAAATCATGATAATAATTATGGAGCAGAAAGAACGCTGAAAGGGCCGCATCGCTTTCGTTGGTCCGCTTTCCCTAGCTTTCCCAGCCCCATTAATTACCTGTCCTTGGTATGGTAGCAAGGAGGAAATCACGTGATGCAGAGAGCGGAAGCTAAGTTAGTTTGTTGACGCACCGGTGGGCACTTGTGTGGCGTGTGTGTCGACCACCTGCGGAAAACACCAGCCGATGCGTGCACATGCAGATTCTACGCACTCCTCTTCAGGCAAGGGCATTGTGCATTGGCCCTACATTGTAGTCGAGTTCACATGGAATCCGTAAATGGGGGCTCATGCTAATCCGCTGATGTTTGGCTCTAGTAATGCCTACATGGAATGTCGGCCAAATCGTGCGGGCGCACGCACCAATCGCAAAAGTCAACTTCGTTTTACGCGGCCTTCCAGATGTCCTCTAATTCGTACTGCTACTACTACTAGTACACTGTGTCCTAGCCACAAACTAAAATGCTTACCGCAATGATGATTGCCGGCAACCTGAACACGAGCTTGATGTGTACTCCACGATGTCATACACTATGATACAGTTCACTTTGTGGGCAGGCGAGGAACGCTGAACGGACATGCACTCAGTCATTGCTGCCTGAAGCACAAACTTTTCGCCGATTGACAAGAGTGCACAGACTCAGTGTAGGGAGTACATGTACTGGTAAGTGCAAGTGGCGACACGAGGCGTTTGTTTGGTAATTTTGTTGTTTCGACTGCATTCTATTGTGATGATGTGATGGCGAGACGGCAAACGTAAACCGAGCGTGTTCCAGTGTTTAGTGCTAGTGGTACTAGTATTGACTGTCGTCTTCGCTGCAACATCAGGAGATGTGCATGCTGGTAGCTTACCACCCGGCTTCCCCCACCTTCTCGACTGCACGCTGACAAAGGGTGCTAATTCTCACTGCAGGCTCGCCGGACTGCGGAGGACGATGACAGGCTTTGGACACTTAGTGGCTTTCGCGTCGTGTCCGGCACCACGTCTTGGAGGTCGGCGACCGGGACGGCAGGCGCGTAAAGCGACAGGTAGCTGCAAGCTCGTCCCCTCCACGCCATCACCGCGACTTCTGCGCGTCCTAGTTGTGCTGACTTCCGCTGGATTGCTGAGTTCTGAGCAGGCACGGCAAGATCCTGGGCACTCTGACGGTGAGTAGAACATTGTAGCCATCACCGGGCCACGATCACCAGATCACAGGGCCAGGCTACTACTAGTATCGACTCTAGGTAGGAGAGATGGAGAACGGGTTGATAAAGGGATTAAAAAAAACCCCGCTGCGGATTGGATTAGGACTGTATTATGGTGAGCACAGTCTACTAAGAATGTCGCATCAAGCGTTCAGTTTTCTATTATGCGTTGTTTGTATACTCGTACATGCTCACACAGCTGTGCATCATGTGGAGCTCCCTGACAGTTATGTATGCTCTAGTCTGAGTTGTTCAGTTTCCCATTGTATCCGCTAGCTTGAGCGGACCCAGGTGTAAGGACTTAGGAGTAAATCTAGGATGCTGTCCTGAGTTTGTCCAGTGTGTGTGTCGGTGAGGAATATCTGCTGTTAGTGGCTCGATTGGCTTCATGCGCACTACAATGGAATTGGCGGAGGAACAGCAGTCACAGTGGTAGCGGTGTAGGCATACTAATGACGTGGATGGCCATGGAGTAAGCAACTGCAGGCTTGAGGGTTTCCTTCATTACGTCCATGGGACCAAAGACAAAGTGTACTGCAGACCTGGTAGCGTGGCTGAGCATAGCCTATACAATCATGATGCACTACGCTTCCTTGGCACTCTGGCGGGATGTGTACACATTTGTGTGCATCATGGGAGATTTGTGGCAACACTGAGTCACTGTACTCCATCAGCAATCAATGAAACCTTAGTCCAGTGCCAAGGCCAGAGGGCAGGCGACACTGCTAGTTGAACGCTTTGAAGCTAGTTGGTGCATCCAATGATGCATGTCTCTGGCTGTCTGTGCTGAAAATGGTAATTAAGTATTGATTATCCGCAGCACCTTTTATGTCCATAGCACACACGTGTGTGTGTGTGTGTGTGTGTGTGTGTGTGTGTGTGTGTGTGTATTTGTATCTGTGTGCATCTGTGCCTGTCTGCTTGTCTACCTGCCTGGCAGTGTGTCTATCTGTCCACCAGTCTGTGTGTGTGTGTGTGTGTGTGTGTGTGTGTGTGTGTGTGTGTGTGTGTGTGTGTGTGTGTGTGTGTGTGTGTGTGTGTGTGTGTGTGTGTGTGTGTGTGTGTGTGTGTGTGTGTGTGTGTGTGTGTGTGTGTGCGGGTGTATGAAAGGCGAAGAAGGAGAGAGAGAGGGGGGGGGGGAGAGAGAGAGAGAGAGAGAGAGAGAGAGAGAGAGAGAGAGAGAGAGAGAGAGAGAGAGAGAGAGAGAGAGAGTATGTGTGTATGTGTGTGTACATGTACGTGCTGGCCATTCCTGGTCTGCTATCATACATAACTTCACATGCTGCTCTGTCAACTTGAACTTGTTTTTCATGCGGACTATGGCATCAGGTGCACAGCATAATAGAAAAAAAGCAGTGCTGCGACTTCAGACTCCAGTAGTGCATCTGCGGCTCAGTCTGCAGGGGCGTCACAGGGCATTGTGTAGCGGTACGACCGGGGTGCCCCCTGGGCAAAAAGTGGATTTTTCGGTGAACAGGGCACGTTTTAGTAGCGCTCCATGACTGGCGCTCTGGGCGGACAATCCTGGACGAAAAGTGGTACGACTATGGTCATACTGGTCATACCGTGTGTGACGCCCCTGTACCCTGTGTATGTAACTATTTACTACAGTGCAACAGTTGATAGTTGTACATGTACATCACTGTACTTCATATCCTGGATAAGTTGCTATCTCAAAGATGATCCGGTTTTGATGAGGGTGTGAGCACCTCTGTGCAAGACCATGTTCTGTTTTCAAACACAGGCTGCAGCTTGGAGGAGATGAGATCCCTGGAGAGGCATATGGAGTTCGGCAACCGGACACGGTTACCCAATGGCGATGCAATGACTCTGTCGTGCAGATATCGCAGTGACAAAACCGAGGACCTGGAATGCAAGGATGGTCACTTTGAGGGACGACGCCAGCTGACATGTAACTGTAAGCTCTTTGCGGTGTGTGTGTGTGGGGGGGGGGCATTGTTAAACCTTTCTGGGGCAATGTGGAGTAGACTTGCACTTTGAAGGTGCATGATTGATTGGTCAAGGTCTAACTCCCACTCACCAGTTGGAAGGTGGTTCAGCTTAGTTTTCCAGGGATGAAAAGCTATCCATGACAGGATAACATTTGAAGGAGCAGCAACAGGAAGAGCGAACCATGGCGAAATAAAAACACCACGAAAAAGTTAGTTGTGGTAGGTTCTTCTTTTGACCAGACGAGCCAGCACAATGCTAGCGGACATCAGCACAAATAGTCCACACCCCACTACAATGTAGTGTCATTTTGAAGGCATGCCTAAACTGGCTGGGTGCATGTACATGTGTCAGCTATATTTTTATATTTTTGAAGTACCCTAACCGTCCAAACCACCTTTGTCGGGCCACCACCATGAACTGTGCAGTAGACATGTTTCAGTCCCAAACATTCAATGTCCCGTCAAGAATAACGAGATTTCTTTTTTGTCAGGAGAGCTGTCCCATAGAAGACTGGTATGCTAGCCAATGTCCCGGGACCAATGTCTCAGGGTCAATGACCACGGCCCCGAAGCCAATGCCCAGGGGCCAATGCCCTGGGCTTACATATAGTAGGAATTATTCAAGTGTGGTTCTGTTACGGTCACTTACCAGGCAGTCTTACGGGAATGCGCACTTACAGCTCAGTGGTAGTAACTTGCTGTCCCCTGCTGCTTATTGGGTATGTGGGTTTTTGTTGTACAGATTTCTGTGCCACGCCCAAGGTCTATTTGAAGAGCAAAACCAGCATTTGGACGCATCTTCACATTCCCGGAATGGCCGCACCTCTGTATCCTGATGGCACAGAAGCGACACTATCGTGCCCGCACCAGCATGCCACACAGTCTCACCGGCGGCAGGCTTCGATTGTGGCAACATGCAGCATAACGGTACAGTCTCGTGGAGCGCCTAAACCAGACTGGGACAAAAAGCTCCACTGTTACCATGGTATGTGCGTATGAAGTTATACAGTGTGCAGTCACACTATATGATTGTACAATCATATAGTGTGCAGTCACACTATAGGATTATATGATCATACAGTGTGCAGTCACACTATAGGATTATACAATCATACAGTGTGCAGTCACACTATAGGATTGTACGATCATACAGTGAACAAGTTATGGTGGTCTGTCTGTGTGTAGTGCGGGCAGCCCCGACACACGATTGTGGCATCGTTCGGTATACAGTGGCCGTTCCGATCCTGACGCCATGGGACTGTATGGGTGAGCGCAGCCTCAGTAGCCTAAGCTGGAAGTACCTCGTGGGTCAGTGCCGGCCACTAGCTGGGCAAGTGCAGCACAAGTGCGGAAACCAATGGAAGCAATGTATATGGCAGCGTGTGGACAAGTTGAAGCAGTGTGCATATCTGTACAGTGTGTCACCGAGTGTTGTCCTGTCCTCATGTTACTTAGTACTGTGCATGCTCTTACCTTCGAGCTCAGAAAGCAGCTTTGGTGAAGTCCATCATGGAGTCAAGCAGTGTTGCAAAGATTGACGTTAATTCGGCACAACTCTGCCGACAGGTGTTCTCTCTTGCTGAATTGTTTCCTTCATTCCAAAACATTCTCTCATTAAAAATGATGCTTATTTCACACAGGAGAGATAGAGAGAGAGAGAGAGGGGGGGGGGGAGAGAGAGAGAGAGAGAGAGAGAGAGAGATGAGGCTCTGTTGCAACTCAGAGTTTCACGCCTATTCACAATCAGAAGGAGCAGGAACAGGCGATTTTCTCTCTTTCTATTATTCTCGTGATTTTGGCAGAGTCTCTGAAGCACTGCACCATACTAGCAAGGGAAATCACTGGCAATGTCCACTTGCCGATGGCAGGCAGGGGATCAGATTCTCAGCATAACATCTTGGTGAACCGAAGCCATCTGCTACTTGGCCAAACGACACAGGTCTGGTGCGCAAACCGCCGAGATCGTCACATCAAGGTACGCTGTAGCTGGGGTGGCCTGGAGGTCATCTCTACTCAACCTGAGAATCAGTTGCTCACCATGGACAATCTCTGTAAAGGTGAGCCATATTTGGAAAGGACTTATCGCTGGGATCATTTTCAATAGATATTTCAATACCTTTAAAAGCCGGGCTGAGTTTAAATTAAGGGCAAAGGGATCACCTGTTGTTACAATATCGGTGCAACACTAACTTATCCATCCTAAGCGGTATGTCAGCTGGAATTATCTTGACGAATGGTGCAGGATGGTGAAAAAGAAAAGGAAAGCCACTGCTACTTTTGTGTGCGCTGAATGTGTATTGTAACAGTTGTTTAATTATGCACTTGATCGCCAACGTCTGCTGCATTTGCTTCACTAATGAAGCCAGCAAGTCATATTGCACTGTATGTCTTTATATATAACTCATGTCAGAGCCATGCAAGGCAACACTGATAGAGTACAGTGGAAGCGTGGTACACCGCCAGTACTTGGTACAGGAGAGACTTGGTCGTGACTCTTTTCAGGCCTTTGCCGAGGGAACATCCATCGCGTATAGTTGCCTGCCGGGATTCGTCCCGAACGGTCGTGGCCGCTCGACGTGCAGTTTTGTTGAGGCTACTGCGGAACACTCAGCGACTCATGCCTGGCTACCCACACCGACATGCACGCTGCAGGGTAAGTCAGAGTGATCGACTTGTAGCATGACGAAAGGGGGTCCAGTTTTAAGCAAATTTTGATATAACAGTAACTTGAAGTGCCGCACGAAAACCGGATCATCACTAGACAGAAGAGGATCCGATATCACCAGATTGAAGTGGAAAACCCAATCCCCGTGCTTTGGCATCCAATGTTACTGCAGTCCATCCCATCTGGTCAGCAAGTCCGAATCGCACACCGTAAACTGACTGTCCATTTTGAAAGACTGCTCTACTGATCACGTGCACTGCTCTCCTGCTTGTCTCCTGAACAGTCTCATGTGATGTAGCTGAGCTGACTGCAAACAGCGCAAATCTCACGGTAGCCTGGCTGGACGGAGCTGAGCTGATAGCAGACGTGTCCTGCCCGCCAGGTTCTCACACGCTGGTCGGTAGCAGCCGCTTTCGCTGCGTGGACGGTCGCTGGGTTGCCATGCTCCTTGCGCCATCGTCTGCAGTAGCTGATCGGGCACACCACCGCCACGGGACGCAGGCCATTGTCACAGCAGACCAAGCCCGCGATGAAACAGGCAATGGTCCTCTGTTTGCTTACCCAACATGTCGACCACAGGGTAAGAGACGATACTGAATCACGGTGGAATGTGCCGGATGCATATTGCATAGCAGTACGCAGTGTCTGCTCCACAGCCGAGTCAGCCGGGTCAGCGACCCGGTTTGGGGGTACTCGAACCCGTTTGGAAAAAGAACACCGGGTCACCTGTGACCCGGTTGGGAAACCATTATACATAAGGGAGTCTTAAAATATTGACAACTCCCTCGGCGGGCCTGATGTAATATCAGTGTACATGCAGTGGCCGCACTTGAACGGACCCGGCTGGCTCTGACCCGGCTGCAATAGTTGTGCCAGGTACACGTGTACCCGGTTGGTTTGAAATTCTAGAGCAGACACTCATTAGTATGTACAATGAAGCTGTTGATTGCATGGCCCTATATAGCTTAGAACTATGCAGCAGGGGACGTTCAAGGGTAGAAAAAAGGTGAGTTGCTGGCAACCAGACCAGCAGTAGCTGTATGTTAGGCGGGTCAGAGGCGTGAGCGCCGTGATTGTGGAGGGCTTGAATCTGCAGAAAGTTTGCTTTGAAATCATTGGACATACCAATCCACCACACGGTGACAGTGCCCAATACAGCAATCGACATCATTATGCATGACTTCATCATTTGCATGACTTCATCATTATGCATGACTTCATCATTATGCATGACTTCATCATTTGCATGACTTCATCATTATGCATGACTTCATCATTATGCATGACTTGCAAGAGTGTAGTATGAGTATGTGCATGTACCCATGTGCCGGTGTATTGCCAGGCAGTTGTGATGTGAACGCTGAGTTCTTGGCAAGCCTTGAGCAGCGCCACATGGCTCTGGCAAAGCAGGGGCACAATCTCGGACATCGGGTTCGCGTAACGTGTCGTCCTGGGTACCGTTTGTCATCCGGTCGCTCCACTGCCCTGGTTAGCTGCACAGACCCTGGTGATGGCGGCGATGGCTTTCACTCTATCCACCGACTCAACTGTACAGGTTAGTACTTGTCTTCTTCTCAGCTTGCTCTAACAGCCTATTTGGCCAACGTAATCATCGTCAAGTAATGTATTTTTTTTAAACTGAACAGGTTGTGGCCATGATGCTATGATATATCAGCTTAGCAATGATTTACATAACCCAGACAACACTACAGTCTTATAATCTTTCCACAAGGGACATCCATAACTTCTACCAACGCCAAAGTCTTGTATTGAATTCTCGTCCGGGCTGTTACATACAAAACACTGAATATTTCAACTAAATGATATAGACACCATATCAGTTGACAACTAGGTAAAGGGCTATGGTATCTCTTCAGCGGCATCCATTGCTTCTGGCAGCTAGTGCTACCCTTGCCTGGTCATGTGACTGGTTAGTATGTGATGGCTTTTACTTAACCGGCGCAGCACTATGCAGTGGCACCAACTCCTCTACAACACAAGTACCGCACTTTCCGGAATATAAGCCGCACCCAGATTTTTTTGTCACAAAAGTCCAGACATCTACCCTGAACAACACCATTCATTTGACCATTGTAATATAAGCCGCTCTGACTTTTTTGGGGTGAATTATGGGCATTTTAAAAGTGCGGCTTATACTCCGGAGAATACGGTGAACTAATTTGTAACACCTGACTTAGCGCCTGTGATACATAGCTTCTCGTGGGTCATGTTGTAGAGCAAGTTGTCATGTACTGTGCTATTTTCTGTAGCAGTTTGGTTTTGTTCTTCTGACCATTTTCACCATGTCGCATGTGTGAATATTAGTTCATCTCAGTGGTGTTCACTTTGACTCCGTCCCCGCCTGTGCCCACTTCCTTTGTGATGATGGTTATTTCCTGTGACCAAACGTTGCATATAATATATATTCCCTGGATGAATTTGTGAAATACAGTGATTGAGGTCGAGCCAGTGTTGCTCACACCACCGGCTTTCCTACTCCAGTGTCATTTCAACAAAAAAGGTGTTCTCTTTTCTATTGTCCCTATCACTATACAAAGGAATGCGTTAAAATATGTCGGGGCAATAAATCCCTGCATATTGTTCCTGTGAGTTTGCACGCAGACGAGAGAAAGCCTTGCCAAAACCCATTCGCAAGACTGCAGCACCCGCAGATCACCAGCTCTAGTGACCGCCACTTTCTGCAGCCGCACGAGTCGATTGTGTTCACTTGCCGAAGTAACAGCCTGCTCAGCCTCACGTCAACATGCCACGGGAATGGTGTGTTTGACAAGCCTCCACACTTCCTCACTTGCCAAAGTGAGTTCTTTTGCTAGTCCAATCTGGGTTTTTTTTGTTTGAAATTTTCTTGTTAGTGTAAGGCCATCATTTTTTATATCTATGTTTCGCGTCGTCCGCCCGCATACGTTTTGATTTTTTTCGGAAAAAAATAAAAAAATCAACCATGCACAGTTAGTGTACGATCGTGCGAGTCATCAGTGTGGACTGGTTGCATACTAGCGAAGCTGGGATTCAGAAATGGCCTCGAGGCCAGCGTTGGTAAATCGTTTGTTCGGCATCTGCGAGCAGTATTCTATGAGCTTACAACAAACCGCATCGATCGCTTCAAGCTGAGAGGATGCGTCGTTCCGGAGCTCTTTGCACCGCTGCTGAAGGCTGAGTACAATAATCCAGCGAAGCAAGGGCACCAACGGTTGCCTCCTCTGTCCAAAGTGATGCAGATTTTGTGCTTCGATGTACGATTTTTCTTTCGAATGTACACCATGCACGAGCTATTGTGCTATGTACAGTTATACACCTCTGATGAGCCTTTTTATTATTTTGCACTTTTTTATTTTTTTCCACCTCTCGCATATGATTCTGGAAGTTGAACTGACGCGAAACATAGATATAAAAAATGACGGCCTAAGGTGTGGGACAAGTTGAAAATGGAACGTGTTCTTCTCCCAGTAGTAGCGAAATAGAGTGTTAATTCCTACACTCATGTTTGCCGGTAACTCTCTTTAAAAATGTTCAGCACTGTGTGACCCTGGCAATCCACATTCCCGGCTTCCACCTAAGGCTGTAGTTCAATCATGGAGTTGAGACCACTTTGTAGTAGTCTCTGCTGCTAGCCATTCACATACGGCTTACCCCCAACTCACATAATGCTGTCGGCGGAATGTAGAGAGTTTAGGCACATTCAATCTTTAGTGGCTGTGTTGAGGTTCTCCAGCTCAGCAATCATCCTCAGGATGACGGATGAGGCAAATGACAATATTCACAGGGCCGGCGAAACTAGGAGTTAGACAAAGATAAGGAAACATAATGGATGATAGGAGAGAGGCACCAAAGAGACACGGCATGAGGTACAATATTGCAAGAAAGGAGACTGTGAATGCGGTTGGTATCAGGAGGAGGGCATGGAGACTATCATAATATCAAGACAACGCACCAAACAAACCAGCAGAAACAAAGCATAGAGGTACTAAAATTCAGGTGTGAGAAGTGGACAGTATGTGTAAAAAGACAAACAAGGCAATCCGAGACGCACATGTGGGAAACAAACAACACGTGCAAAAAGTGATCATGACAAGTGCATAACGTGATCATGACAAGTGCATAACGTGATCATGACAATTAGAAAGAAGAGTTCTGTACATGTGTTGCGGTACTTGCAAATGTCTTGTGAGTAACAGATCTGCCTTCTACGGCATGTACACTGTTTGGCTCCTGTATTTCAAACCCTGACCTTGACTGTGCCTTGTGTGTGTGTGCTGTGTGTGTGTGTGTGTGTGTGTGTATGTGTGTGTGTGTGTGTGTGTGTGTGTATGTGTGTGTGTGTGTGTGTGTGTGTGTGTGTGTGTATGTGTGTGTGTGTGTGTGTGTGTGTGTGTGTATGTGTGTGTGTGTGTGTGTGTGTGTGTGTGTATGTGTGTGTGTGTGTGTGTGTGTGTGTGTGTGTATGTATGTGTGTGTGTGTATGTATGTGTATGTATGGTGTGTGTATATGTGTGTGTGTATATGTGTATGTTTGTGTGTGTGTGTGTGTGTGTGTGTGTGTGTGTGTGTATGTGTGTGTGTGTGTGTGTGTATGTATGTGTGTGTGTATGTGTGTGTGTGTATGTATGTGTATGTATGTGTGTGTGTGTGTGTGTATATGTGTGTGTGTATACGTGTATACGTGTGTATACGTCTTTCTTCTCTTTCTCAGACTCTTCCTGACTTTTCTTTCATTCTCCTGGGTGGTTACCAACAGCCAGTGCATGCCGGAGTATGTGGTGTGATGTGTGTGCGGGGAAAATAATAATGAAAAGACCAAAAATAGGGATTCACTGGCCAGAAAAAGTCACTTCAAATAGCTGTATGGTGTAGACCAGGCTGAATAGTGATGGTCAATTCTTCAGCCTTGCAAGCTGTTGAATGGTGCAATCCCAGCACAAGTTGCTATGGCTTCTGCCGTAGCATTGCTATCATCGCCTCTGGCGATGGGCGTCAAAGGTCAGGTGTGTGTGTATGTGTATGTGTGTATACATGTGTGTGTATATGTGTATGTTTCCTATGTCAAGACCCGTGTCGTCGACCAGAGATTCACTTTGTGGAGAGGGGCCGGCGCACGCACGTCAAGCACTGCCTGCACCAAACGTGTTTGGAGAGTCATGCCGAGAACAGCACTATCAGCTACTCCTGCCCGAGCCATTCCTGGTTGCACGGTGCTGCGAGTGGCAACACATCAACATGTGTCCTGGTATCCAACAGCAACAGCAAAGGACATGTGTGGAGCCCTGTACCAACCTGCTACCACATCTCCTCAGAGCGTAAGGATGTACAGCATTCTAAAAATGTCAAGCAATGGGAGTTGTTCTTAAGTTTAAGGGAGCTAAAACAGGAACATGCCGAAGAAGGGAATTTTCTGCCACCCCAGGACCCGAACCAGAAACCCTCCTCGCTTTCGGCCAGCAATGCTTTGTTGAATGAAAGTTGTTTCAAAGATATGTGCTCAGATGAAAGAGCAAAGCATAGATTTCATGCCAACTTTGTCTGAGACTCAGTCAGACTGACTGTTCCGCCTTCATAGGCATGCCATCACCCCTCACGATCCGGAGATGTGGAGAGCCAGACATATTCATTATTGAGATGTGGAGAGCCAGACATATTCATTATTGAGATGTGGAGAGCCAGACATATTCATTATTGAGATGTGGAGAGCCAGACATATTCATTCTTGAGATGTGGAGAGCCAGACATATTCATTATTGAGATGTGGAGAGCCAGACATATTCATTATTGAGATGTGGAGAGCCAGACATATTCATTATTGAGATGGGGAGAGCCCAATATATTCATTATTGAGATGCGGAGAGCCAGACATATTCATTACTGAGATGTGGAAAGCTAGGCATATTCATTATTGAGATGTGGAGAGCCCGACATATTCATTATTGAGATGTGGAGAGCCAGACATATTCATTATTGAGATGTGGAGAGCCCGACATATTCATTATTGAGATGTGGGGAGCCAGACATATCCATTATTGAGATGTGGAGAGCCAGACATATTCATTGGCCTTTGAGGGAAAGTTGCAAACGGGAAAGTCCGAAGAAAAAATTGACTGTCACCACCGGGAATCGAACCAGGGACCTTCGCTTGAGGCCAGCGATGCTCTAACCACTGAGCTATGGTGTAGCTGTCATCCCAGCAGAGGCAGGGCCCGTTCAACATTTTCTTCAGACTTCGAAGAACTGAGAGCCAAAAATTTATTATATATTTTTTTTAAAGGAAATGAACATGACCGGCAATAGTTTTATCTATACCGGTAGTGCAGACAGATCTAGCTTAACCGCACACATTCGTTTTCCACAAAATTTCCGGAAAGGCGAGTGAAACGGATAATCGAACACACATACTGTATGTATGCATGACATATGCTGTAGATCGGTAACCAACGGTTTTCTTCCGGATGGCGAGGGATCCGGATAAAAGAGGGCCGGATAAGCGAGGTCTGACTGTAGTGGCTCTTGGCTATCGGTACATGTGTGCATCTACTGGCTACTGTACATGTAGTATATTGAATTCTCAATATTGTTTCAGGACACCAGACAGTCATAGTAGTATGCAATGCTAACACAAACAACGCAAACTGTAAACATCACATTATTTTTCGAAACGTCGGCAAGAAAATGATTCGAATCAACTGTGCGGCGAGGATTGCTGTGCGGCGAGGATTGCTGTGCGGCGAGGGAGAGGATTGCTGAAGACAACGGGTACTTTAAAACAGGCCATTGTCCGTATGTGCAGTGCTCCCCGTCCGTATGTGCAGTGCTCCCCGTCCGTATGTGCAGTGCTCCCCGTCCGTATGTGCAGTGCTCCCCGTCCGTATGTGCAGTGCTCCCCGTCCGTATGTGCAGTGCTCCCCGTCCGTATGTGCAGTGCTCCCCGTCCGTATGTGCAGTGCTCCCCGTCCGTATGTGCAGTGCTCCCCGTCCGTATGTGCAGTGCTCCCCGTCCGTATGTGCAGTGCTCCCCATCCGTATGTGCAGTGCTCCCCGTCCGTATGTGCAGTGCTCCCCGTCCGTATGTGCAGTGCTCCCCGTCCGCATGTGCAGTGCTCCCCGGCCGCATGTGCAGTGCTCCCCGTCCGCATGTGCAGTGCTCCCCGTCCGTATGTGCAGTGCTCCCCGTCCGTATGTGCAGTGCTCCCCGTCCGTATGTGCAGTGCTCCCCGTCCGTATGTGCAGTGCTCCCCGTCCGTATGTGCAGTGCTCCCCGTCCGTATGTGCAGTGCTCCCCGTCCGTATGTGCAGTGCTCCCCGTCCGTATGTGCAGTGCTCCCCGTCCGTATGTGCAGTGCTCCCCGTCCGTATGTGCAGTGCTCCCCGTCCGTATGTGCAGTGCTCCCCGTCCGTATGTGCAGTGCTCCCCGTCCGTATGTGCAGTGCTCCCCGTCCGTATGTGCAGTGCTCCCCGTCCGTATGTGCAGTGCTCCCCGTCCGTATGTGCAGTGCTCCCCGTCCGTATGTGCAGTGCTCCCCGTCCGTATGTGCAGTGCTCCCCGTCCGTATGTGCAGTGCTCCCCGTCCGTATGTGCAGTGCTCCCCGTCCGTATGTGCAGTGCTCCCCGTCCGTATGTGCAGTGCTCCCCGTCCGTATGTGCAGTGCTCCCCGTCCGTATGTGCAGTGCTCCCCGTCCGTATGTGCAGTGCTCCCCATCCGTATGTGCAGTGCTCCCCGTCCGTATGTGCAGTGCTCCCCGTCCGTATGTGCAGTGCTCCCCGTCCGTATGTGCAGTGCTCCCCGTCCGTATGTGCAGTGCTCCCCGTCCGTATGTGCAGTGCTCCCCGTCCGTATGTGCAGTGCTCCCCGTCCGTATGTGCAGTGCTCCCGTCCGTATGTGCAGTGCTCCCCGTCCGTATGTGCAGTGCTCCCCGTCCGTATGTGCAGTGCTCCCCGTCCGTATGTGCAGTGCTCCCCGTCCGTATGTGCAGTGCTCCCCGTCCGTATGTGCAGTGCTCCCCGTCCGTATGTGCAGTGCTCCCCGTCCGTATGTGCAGTGCTCCCCGTCCGTATGTGCAGTGCTCCCCGTCCGTATGTGCAGTGCTCCCCGTCCGTATGTGCAGTGCTCCCCGTCCGTATGTGCAGTGCTCCCCGTCCGTATGTGCAGTGCTCCCCGTCCGTATGTGCAGTGCTCCCCGTCCGTATGTGCAGTGCTCCCCGTCCGTATGTGCAGTGCTCCCCATCCGTATGTGCAGTGCTCCCCGTCCGTATGTGCAGTGCTCCCCGTCCGCATGTGCAGTGCTCCCCGTCCGCATGTGCAGTGCTCCCCGGCCGCATGTGCAGTGCTACCCGTCCGCATGTGCAGTGCTCCCCGTCCGTATGTGCAGTGCTCCCCGTCCGTATGTGCAGTGCTCCCCGTCCGTATGTGCAGTGCTCCCCGTCCGTATGTGCAGTGCTCCCCGTCCGTATGTGCAGTGCTCCCCGTCCGTATGTGCAGTGCTCCCCGTCCGTATGTGCAGTGCTCCCCGTCCGTATGTGCAGTGCTCCCCGTCCGTATGTGCAGTGCTCCCCGTCCGTATGTGCAGTGCTCCCCGTCCGTATGTGCAGTGCTCCCCGTCCGTATGTGCAGTGCTCCCCGTCCGTATGTGCAGTGCTCCCCGTCCGTATGTGCAGTGCTCCCCGTCCGTATGTGCAGTGCTCCCCGTCCGTATGTGCAGTGCTCCCCGTCCGTATGTGCAGTGCTCCCCGTCCGTATGTGCAGTGCTCCCCGTCCGTATGTGCAGTGCTCCCCGTCCGTATGTGCAGTGCTCCCCGTCCGTATGTGCAGTGCTCCCCGTCCGTATGTGCAGTGCTCCCCGTCCGTATGTGCAGTGCTCCCCGTCCGTATGTGCAGTGCTCCCCGTCCGTATGTGCAGTGCTCCCCGTCCGTATGTGCAGTGCTCCCCGTCCGTATGTGCAGTGCTCCCCGTCCGTATGTGCAGTGCTCCCCGTCCGTATGTGCAGTGCTCCCCGTCCGTATGTGCAGTGCTCCCCGTCCGTATGTGCAGTGCTCCCCGTCCGTATGTGCAGTGCTCCCCGTCCGTATGTGCAGTGCTCCCCGTCCGTATGTGCAGTGCTCCCCGTCCGTATGTGCAGTGCTCCCCGTCCGTATGTGCATTGCTCCCCGTCCGTATGTGCAGTGCTCCCCGTCCGTATGTGCAGTGCTCCCCGTCCGTATGTGCAGTGCTCCCCGTCCGTATGTGCAGTGCTCCCCGTCCGTATGTGCAGTGCTCCCCGTCCGTATGTGCAGTGCTCCCCGTCCGTATGTGCAGTGCTCCCCGTCCGTATGTGCAGTGCTCCCCGTCCGTATGTGCAGTGCTCCCCGTCCGTATGTGCAGTGCTCCCCGTCCGTATGTGCAGTGCTCCCCGTCCGTATGTGCAGTGCTCCCCGTCCGTATGTGCAGTGCTCCCCGTCCATCCATCTGTCTGTATGTGCAGTGCTCCCCGTCCATCGATCTGTCTGTTCCTCTGCCCACCTCTTCATCTCCCTCTCCCGACATCCATTGAAGAAAGTTGGTAAATATTGTTGTTCTCCTCTTCCCACATGTCATTCACTTGGAAATGCTGGTAATGCCTATGTCCTCCCTGTTCCCGTTCTATCTTCTCTCTGCTTCATTCCTATCTCCGCTCTGTTCCATTTCTGTCTCTGCTCTGTTCTGTTTCTATCTCCTTCTTGGTTCCTTACTATTTCCTCTCTGTTCCCTTACTATCTTCGCTCTATCCAGTTTCTAGTACTTTCTTTCTCCTCCCTGTTCCCTTACTATCTCTTCTCTGTACGGTGCACAGCATCATGTCTGCAGAGCGATCTTCCAGTCATCCGTGCCGGAACATGTACGGCTAATCAAGTGTCGCTCAACGGTCGACACAAGCATGGCGTCACTGCACAGTGCACGTGCAATCCTGGACGACGGGCGAGCAGCCGAGGCCTGCTGCGCTGCCAGCGACTGTCGACCGGCGTAGGCCGTGCAAACTGGTCATGGTCAGACCCTGGCCGGCAGCCCCTGAAGTGCACCAGGATAGTGTCTTATAGCAGCTTTGGGAACAGTAACAGCAGCAGCAGCAGCAGCAGCAATACTCAAGGTATGTCCGTGGCCTTTGACACTCTGAGGTGAATGAAGGACTCTCCACCTGCAGAGAAACCACTATATGCCTGTTCTTGGCTACCTTATTTCGTCCATTGTTTGTCCCCTGATGCCTGTAGGCACTAGAGATGCCTAAAGTGAAGTGAATGTAGTACCAACACAAACGTACACACACAAAGCGCACTATAACATATCTTTGAAGAGCTTTGCAGATACAAGTGAGACCGTGACTCATTTACGAATGTACTACTTCTGTGGTATGCAGGTATGGATCCCTGTCCGCACATCAACCAGTTGGACAGATGCACGCAAGGTGTGTATGAGAACGATGCATCAATGGGCGCACCCAATCATTTTTAAAGTATAAATGTATATGTACACATCCGGGCACTCCCGGCACACTTGCACATCCTTCTGTGTACCTTTGAGGTTTGAACCAGAATGATGCACTGTGAAAAATAATTGGAAACATTGAAAATGGTGGGGCACAAGTTATGCTTTAGAGTCCACCAGTTAAACCAGATTTCGAACAGTCAGACGTGCACAACATAGCAACAGACTGACAAGGAGTACGGTGACATGCCACGAGCACTGCTTGATAGCGCCAGTAGCCAATGGCCTTCCAACTACCGTTACTTGGAAGGGTCATGGATATTAGTGATATTTCTGAAGAGGGGAAGATTTCAATGTTTTCAATTAATCGTTTCCTTGCGTCATCATCCGAGAACTTTTAATGTACTGTGGCTGGGAATGTCTATGCTTGTGACATCGGTATAGTTTAAAGGGGAAGTTGAGGCAAAAATCAAATTTCACCAGTTGTAGTCTTCGGGGTGCTGAGTCGAATGGTCTTGGTCCGAAAAAGCTGAGACGCTCCCTTCCTACTTGAATCCCAATCGAACTCGCGCACTTCCACCGAAACTGGGTGACTGCGCCCTACTAGATGGGGATTTGTATGCAAAATGTCACTAAAAGCGCGTTCTTATAAAAGCACGGATGACCGCGATTGGCTCATATGTTGTAGTCTTTTGGACGCTGAGTCGACTGGTTTTGGTCTGAAAAGGCTGCGATGCAGCGTTCCTCCTTTATTCCCAATCGAACATGGTTGAACAAGCGGTCACGTGCTCCTGGGTGCCCAAATCACCTGGTCACAGCGCCAGCGGGCGACAACTTTCACACCAAGGTTCAACTCGAGTTCAACTCGAGTGACAGGACTGCACCCAAAAAAGGTCAAACAGGCTAGTAAGTTGTACGCTGCAGGCACGGTGACCAGGTGACTGGTGTACGCATGAGCACGTGACCGCTTGTTCAACCATGTTCGATTGGGAATAAAGGAGGAACGCTGCATCGCAGCCTTTTCGGACCAAAACCAATCAACTCAGCGTCCAAAAGACTACAACATATGGGCCAATCGCGGTCATCCATGCTTTTATAAGAACGAAATGGCGCTTTTAGTGACATGTTGCAGACAAATCCCCATCTCGTAGGGCGCAGTCACCCAGTTTCGGTGGAAGTGCGCGAGTTTGATTCGGATTAAAGTAGGAAGGGAGCATATCAGCTTCCTCGGACCACGACCATTCGACTCAGCACCCCGAAGACTACAACTGGTGAAATTTTGATTTTCGCCTTAACTTCCCCTTTAATATCTGTGTGAGTGTTCTGACATTGTGGGCCCGTTGTGTCATTGCTGTCTGCAGTGTACCGGCACCTGCTGCATCTGCACTCGCCACATACCACAGTGGGTATGAACACTGACCAGGAGTTTAGTTGCCAGGCGAACATGCCTACGGGATGTCGGCAGGTGAGCTGCATCTACCGACTGTGGATACCGTACGGTAGAAGGAGCACTGTGCTGACTGCTAGCGTGCTGCGCAGTGATCGCCTGAGACACGACCAGAGAGTGCACGCATCAGCTCACCTCGAGCGTATGGGTGCAGGCACGACACCCCCGCCAGCCTATCCATCTGTACCGGCAAGAAGTTGGCTAGTCATCCCAGGCGGCGGCAGTGGCCCAGCTAACGATGTCTGCGCTGCTTTGACCATGACAGCATCGGCTGCTTTTCCCGTGGAAGCCAGGCTTATCCTATAGCCTATAGCCAATTCGGTTGCATACCTGATTTGCAGTTGCTAGTGGCTGGTCCTGCGTACATGCATTGACAACTTCGCAATCTCCATAGAGGAAAACAATGCGGGCTCTGACCCTGCACTTGCCATTTTGCTTTGTTCTGTGATTGATGTGTCTTCTTGATAATGCCCATCAAGTTGATGTGGTGTCTGTCCACTTATCCCTTGCTCTAGTTTCCAAGTCGCTGTGCTCCGAAAGCTGAGTCAGTATTACTGTCAAATTTAGTAGTACCCCCGGTGGTTCAAGCAGTTTTGAAGATATTTTTTGAAAATTTAGAGCTATGGCTGCATGCCTAGGTGGGCCCAAACTTGAAGTTATTTTCATGAAAATGCTATTGAGTGCTACATGTCTGTGCACACACACCACAGTGCAGTGCAATCAAGTGCCAAGTACACAGTAATAATAAACCATTCACGAGCTCCACTGTAGATGTCTACACCTTGCAGAAAACTATGACATTGACTCTATCTTATGAGCTTCTGACCATTTCTTGAGGTTCGATGTTACCTACCAAATTCGTGTTGCCCATCATGTGTTGTGATCCTTCACTTTTGTCATCCTAATAATCATCTCTGGCTTGCAACTTCATCTCTGCTATTACTTTGCCGTCATTCCCGGAATGCACGTGCATCCATGAGCAGAGTGGTACTTGACAGTGAATCAAGTAAGTCTTAGTTGAGACTACCAGCTACAAGTACAATCATGATAGAATCCAAAACTGGTAAACCAGTATTAGATAAACCTTATTGTAGTTCACGCAATTGTTAGATTGATAGCATGAAACAAGGTGGAGGACACTGTGTTCGAAAACAGTGACCTTACTACAACCTTCCGCGGTTGGCAGAGCCCAGGTCCCTGCGGACCATTTGAACCATATGGGTATCGCACCCGGTTCTCATGCTGTCAATCTAACAATTGCGTGAAGTACAAGGACGTGTATGTGCACTGTAACGTCGTTGTAATTGTGCTGCTTTCTAGCTGTAGATCCATGATGATGATTGTAGTGTTTGCCCGCAACGACGTCACGGCTTAGGCAGCCAGCAAGTACAAGATGATTGCTCCTCCATTCCCACACGTTAGAAACTAGAGACAAAGCGGAGAACCGTCCACGCTCCTTCCTTCTTCAACACAACTTCGTTGCACAACAACAACAACTGTGCCCCCCCCCCCACTGATATGGCCACCAATTCACCCTGACATCGTTCAGTTTGTTTGTAGTGTTCTTATGGTGTCAGAGATTACCACAGGTAGCTACCATTCCCCCATACATAGCCCCAGATGGATAGCCATTTTGTTTTGTTTCGAGAGAACATGAAACTGGGTTGGGACCGGTGTTAAAAATGCATGCAAGAAAGCTTGTTGTCCAGATCCAGTCCGAAAGCGTGTGGTCCAGATCCAGTCTGTTCGAACTGGAAAGTAGTTGGAACCTATAAATAGTATAATCAATAGACCTATCACAGACCATTTCCATAATTATTATCACGACGTATCAGTACGACATATCCATATCACAAGACATACCGGTATCCATGATCGCGCTGAGGTCTTGACCTATCAGCCAACAGTACTGGTCGAAAATGTACAGGGAATTGAGGGAACCCTACAGCCTTTGAGATACTGGACAGTCCTAACGGGCTCTTGTCGTCTTGGTAGCATGGTGTACAGTCGTACAGTCGTACGGGTACGGGATGTAGTAGGTGTTGTATCAGTGTATGCGTGTTCTGCTGGCAATACAGTGCCAATGGCAATGGTGATTGATAATGCACCCTGACTCCCTGAGAAGAGGAAGGGCTTAGGCAATACATGAGAAACAGAAAAGGTCCAAGGCTGTCCGTAGTGTGAGTATTGGCTGCCCAAGCAAGGCCAGCGAGTATCAGTTTAAGACCGTACACCTGACATATAGGCCACGGGCCACGAGGCGTGGCTCTAGTACTAGTTTCACAGCTACTGTTGTGGGTGACTCAAGTTGAGATTCAGAAGGATCGGGTAGGCGGAGTAGCTCTCTACAAGATCACACGTGTTACTGAACAGAGGTTCATTCCAGTCGCCTACCTACTACTAGTACAAGTACACAGTTCATTCACTAAACTGATCTAGGATCACATGCAGCAGGATCATAACACATGGTCCTGGTTAAGAGAGGAATGTGTTGAATGTTACAACATGACCGGCTACTACTACTACTACTACTACTACTACTACTAACTGGTACTAGCACATGTACATGTAGGTCGGTTACGATCAGCTTCCCCCTTCTTTTTACGGATTACTAGTATACTATAAAGCTGCGTATAAGGACTTGGAGATGGGGACACGAGGGTTGTGGGCGACGCGGTGTAGACGGGATTCAGCGGACGAATAACCCGATAACGCTGTGGCTGATCGTGGGAAACTCTCCAGGCGACCTCAAGGATGGGTGCACACAAATGGAAGTCGATTCTACATGTACGTCGCGAGGCCCTCCACTCCACACCTACCCGCGACTGTGATTTGTATTGAGTGGCGCAACCGCGGAAAACAACATGCAACACTCGAGTGCTGTAGATTCCACGGAGCACGGATTAGAATGCGGGAGTCTGGTACAAGGCAAGAACATTCGTCTATCCTCGGACAAGCATACGCTGATGAGCACATTTACTCACAGCACTCCATGTGGTAAACGAGTCCGCCTTGACACTGCGTTGACATAACATGAAGCTTGCAGATGAAAACAATACAACGCACCCAGTCAGTAAGTGGATTTCGAGCCAAGTGAAAGTACAGTCAAGTTGCTGGCATTGCAGTTTTCACGGCAGGTTTGACAGGGATAATTGGACATTGACAGCGAAAGGCCCCGAAGCAGATTGACCGAGTGACGGCTTTGCTACAGTGACACATTCTCATGATTTCAGGCAGGACATTACACACCTTACTTGCCTTGCATGTAGCGTGCTCTTATCCATGATTATTATCATTGTTATCACCTGGGCTTGGTGATATTCAGTTTATCTGTGTTTCCATATAAACCTGCTGTGATGCCACTGTACAATCTGGTGAAGCAAGTGGCGGGTCTGCTTTTTTTTATACTGCAATACACAGTCCAGCAGAGAACGGAATGGGAAGATAGAAGCAAAGCTTGGTTGGGGGATCGATGCTCTGCCTCATGCTTGTCAGCAAGACCATGGCAGAGCTAGTGCTAGTAGAGATGTGCTGCTCCTGAAATCACCTCCCACAGGAGGAGGCATGAATCCTCCCGATCGTGCCAGCTGGGTGTTCACTCACACTCATACTCACGCCCACACGCAAACTCACAATCACAATCGCAACAGTGTACAAGTACATGTAGATCCACCCGGTACTTGCACGGTGTCTCGTGATGAGTTTTATTCATAAAGCCATGGTGTTCGTTATACCATTACGTCACTGCACAGACTTGTAGTACTGCACTGGTACGCAGAAAACCCTACCTTGCGACCTTGCGTTTAGAAAACCCTCCCTTGCGTTTAGAAAATGATCTTGGGGAACACGCTGGAAAGGTTTGTCTCTATTTATTCACCCGAGGATCAGAAAGACATCATTCAAAAGGAGCGAAAAAGGTAGCTGCCTGGGGGGGGGGGGGGAGGATGGCTGAAGGGATAAAGAGAGATACATGTAGCACAGTCACCTGAATCCCGGGCCAATAGGCATAGGGACGTGTGACTGAAAGGGTAATGCTATTGTTAGGTCAGCCTACACTGCAGCTTGTCACCTCCAACCGTCCAACGACACGTTCGCACCTCCGCAGGCCACTCGCCGGCCCAAGTCTTTGGGCCAGGAGTCTCTAGAGAAAGGAACTATTTTGCGAGCACACGTTCTTAAACGCTCTGTGGAGGTCCAAGGACTTCCCCAAGGGTATCTGTGACAGAGAGAATCCTGCTTTGTAGGTAGGTCTGCTGAAGTAATAGCAAAGAGTTCGATTACACATCCAGTGATGTTACCTGGATGACGCACTGAATGTGCGCTTACTACCCTTACTGCCCAGCTGCTAGTAATAATCCACGGGAGCGCTTTCCTTTGGGAATTGGAGAGGATGAGCGATGGGAGACGATAGCCTTCGGGCGCAAGACTTTTAGTCTTGGCAAAGTTTTCGTTCAGTCAGGCATTGGCTCCTTCCCGAGAAGCGAAAAGAGGAGTCTTCCACTCGGTCACTTGGAAACTCTGTTTGCTAGTATAACGTACAGACTCAGAGCACACTTACACGAGCAGAGGGACTTCTAACCAGCAGCTAGCATGTCATCGATAACAGATCGTCTGATGGAAGGTGATGGTGGACATGTCCGCAAGCTGCAAGTGCAGTCAATCCCCTAAATGGCATGTGCACCGGTGCATGTTTGGTTAATATGCGGACCAAATATTCACCGAATTCGGTCAATACGATTGTATTCAATTTTGTGCAATTGCGCCAGTTTCCCCCATACTCAGTATTGTATAATCGGTCATTCACCTCAATAGATCATTTCATTATCTACTACCTCCACTGTTGAGCCGCAAGAGTATGTTGGAATGAAGCAGCTGTCTGGAGGGTTTGATAATATCAAAATCAAAAACGGCCTTGACGTTTTCTTGTGTTACAAACGCAACAAAGGTTCAGACATGAAGATTTAACGTTACCTACATTGTACATGTATATATGGAGGCAGCATAACGGCAGTGATTTTGTGATCCCAGCGACTCGTCCCATCACAGGCAAAGGATTTCAGGTGCATGCACCGGGTTTTGCAATTTGAATGTGAAAAGGATTGTCCACAGCCCAAGGAAAGAGAAAAAATCAAGAGGGATATTGTTGGGCAGAAAATCTGCATATGCCTCATGCTCGTATCAACTGAAGATCCTGAGAACAAGTTAGTTACACTGCCCACGGAATAGACAACAGGGCACGAGAAAGAGCAAGCATGGACACACGAGAGCAGACGTGAATGAGTTAGAAATTAGAATTCACAGGCGTGTGCCTGTCTAGAGCAAGGGACTTAGACCGGCCGGGATGAGCCAGTACAGGCGCATTGTCTGCACAGAGGCAAGGGACTTCGACCGGGATGAGGCAGTGCAGGCGCATTGTCTGTACAGAGACAAGCAGCTTAATCCCGGGTTTCTTCAGTCTAGAACACATACAGTACATACAAAGTACACTTGTAGTCTGCAGGGCGGGAGGCCGGGAGTGCTGGGTGGTGCGGATCCGGATAGCGAGGTTCGATGACGGCACTGCTGGTCCATAGTACCGCCCAGAGACCAACCCTTGAATTGCACTGCGTGCAGGGTGTGGTCCAAAGATGGGGAACACTGCCACTGCATATAACTAACTCTGCAGGGGTGTTAATTCGGCCCTTTGCACTGGAGTGTAAGGTGTGACACGACAATGTCCTTGCTGGAGCAACAACCACGAGCACATGGAGGATGTCAATCCTACTGGATGGAATATCAATTTGCCTTTGGGTAAGCTGAGCGTAAAACCTTGATGTTAGTTAGTGAACTCACTATGTCTATGGCCACGTCTAACTCTTCAGGCAGCTGCATGCTGTACTATCAATTAATCAGCGGATTCTACACGATAGTCAGGTGTTCTCATCGTGTTGTCTGTCTGTGTGTGCGTACTATTGGAGTTTCCAGATCACGTGAAAATAGGAGAGCGGTAATGTTATCGGCTAGACCTTGGGTGGTCTATTTTTAGAAAGACACATCGGTCTGTTGGTTGGCGTAATGTCATGTTCAAGTCCACAAACATTGTCTACCCCGCAGGTATAAACCCTGTGTGTGTGTGTGTGTGTGTCACTGTGAATGTGTGTTTTTGTGCGCATGAACATACATAACGGTTAATTATACAAACGACGTGCATGGTGTTGTGTGCATGCTATATAATCGTGTATATATACTTGCAGAAGTGTCAGTGCTCGGGTAATACAAGTTATGGCCTGCTAGCTGCATGCCCACAACAACAGCATTGGTCCGCATGCATTGTTTCGTGTAATCATATCGCTGTTGCTAGTTCAACTAACTTGCTACATTGGGTTCGAAGCACGTACACATGACAATAGAACGTAGTATGTGGATTGACACACTTGCTCTTAAGTGAACCTCTACTCTACGATCTAGTATCATGTACATTAGTGTTCAATGACTGTACAGTCATGTATGTACCAGTACATGTACCAGTACAATGTTACAAAGTTTTGCGGTACACTAACATGAATAATCATTCATGATGTTATTCTTGGTGTTTGATGGTCACCCTTGGGCGTGAAACTCTCAGAGTCACATTGTAAACCAAATAACTTATTCCCTATTGTCTGCAGTGTGTACATGTAATCGTTCACGATGGATATGTACATGTATCTAGTCGCGCAGTGTGTATTTAAAACATTGACTTCTCTTCCTTCTGACAGATACACCTACCAGGCCGCAATGGCATACTGGTATCGGTATACATGTACATCACTATTAGCTACAATGTTGATACTTACACGTAGGACTAAGTCGGTTGATACATGACTGTAGAAAAGAGGCCACACAGGACGCATCAATGTCCGTGGATTGGGCGACTGGTGGCCCTGCCTGAGCAAAGTATTCGACTGGGGTAGATGCGCTAGAACAGTACTTCGAAGTACTTGCAGCAACATAACAGTAGTAGGTAGGGACCTCCCTACTACTCATAACTCACGACTAACATCCTCCTCATTGCTACTTCCATTTTCGTATTTTTATTTATATTTATTTTTCTCTTCATTTCTGACTTTTCTTACTAGTTGTCATCGCTTTCATACTATTGGGCAGAACTGCCCGTTTGACATGCGATGTAAAATAAATAAACAACAACAACAACAACAACAATAACAACAACAACAACAACAACAACAACAACAACAACAACAACAACAACAACAACAACAACAACAACAACAACAACAACAACAACAACAACAACAACAACAACAACAACAACAACAACAACAACAACAACAACAACAACAACAACAACAACAACAACAACAACAACAACAACAACAACAACAACAACAACAACAACAACAACAACAACAACAACAACAACAACAACAACAACAACAACAACAACAACAACAACAACAACAACAACAACAACAACAACAACAACAACAACAACAACAACAACAACAACAACAACAACAACAACAACAACAACAACAACAACAACAACAACAACAACAACAACAACAACAACAACAACAACAACAACAACAACAACAACAACAACAACAACAACAACAACAACAACAACAACAACAACAACAACAACAACAACAACAACAACAACAACAACAACAACAACAGCAACAGCAACAGCAACAGCGACAACGACAACGACAACAACAACAACAACAACAACAACAACAACAACATCCGGAGCGCACGAGAAATCCATCGAACCTTAGACTCGACAAACCTGCAAGAAAGAACCACTGACTTCCTGGTCAGTACACAGTGTTTCGGGGAATTACCCCCCCCCCCCGCCCCTCGACCTTGCGCTTCCCCAAACCAACCTTCTTTTGATTATCGCCGAAGTCGCTACCACAAATTCGTACTGTTGTGCCCTGCGCGGGATTGAAACTGACTGGTTTGGAGGTGACAAGTTATTATTATTATTATTATTATTATTATTATTATTTAATAAGGATGGCGTAACTCCTCTGTAGCCTTGTCATGATTTCCAATTTTCTTTCACTAATTATTATTATTATATTATTATTATTATTATAGGGCAATCCCCACAGGCCTAAGGCCTTTTTACAGGGTACCCTATGTGGTCACGTACAGATTTGCAAGTTGACAGACAACGTTGTGAATGACCCTGCTATCTGGTGTTTATGAGTTGTTTTTCGCTATCTGGTGTTTATGAGTTGTTTTTCGCTATCTGGTGTTTATGAGTTGTTTTTCGCTATCTGGTGTTTATGAGTTGTTTTTCGCTATCTGGTGTTTATGAGTTGTTTTTCGCTATCTGGTGTTTATGAGTTGTTTTTCGCTATCTGGTGTTTATGAGTTGTTTTTCGCTATCTGGTGTTTATGAGTTGTTTTTCGCTATCTGGTGTTTATGAGTTGTTTTTCGCTATCTGGTGTTTATGAGTTGTTTTTCGCTAGCTGGTGTTTATGAGTTGTTTTTCGCTAGCTGGACGAGGAGCATCACTGTAAGTTTACACCCTGGTGATGTTTTGGAGAGCACCATAAAGTGGTGATGTTTTGGAGAGCACCATAAAGTGATGATGTTTTGGAGAGCACCATAAAGTGATGCTCTTCACGGGCACAATCTTCCTCGACCTACTCAGGCCCATCTGATGAGAAGCGAATTTCCCGAAACAGTGTATTGAGCGGGGAGCTATGCCTTCTTACAGGTTTGCTGAGTCGAAGGTTCGATGGACCTTTCGTGTGTTCCGGATGGCAGTGGTGAGTCAGCGAAGCCTTACGGTGTCAAGTCAAGTCTGTTGGAAAAGCGTGAGTTCAGCGTATTGCGAGCAACCAACCTTCTGGTGGTTATCGCCGAAGTGGCTACCACTAATCACACTGTCTACGTCGCAGCAGACCTTGAACAGCAAATCTATCAAGTGCATAATAATAATTATTATTATGCACTTGCAGTTTGATCAAGGATAAGGCACACGCGGCATACCTTCAGTCGACGTCACATTTCCATCATCCACCGTATTCTCGCTCGCATAGTACTCCACTTCTATGATAATATTGCCTATGCTGTTGCTCATTAGGATTTTGGCAAATTCTATCCTTCGCTTTCATATACTGGGCCAGGAACCCGTTTGAACTTGCGAAGTAAAATAAAATCAATCAATCAATCACCTCACCATTGTGCACGTTACATGTATGACAGTAGGAAAGTAGCAATATCTGCTGCTGGCGGTATCCTCTAGTCTATGCAAGTGTGCTGTATGGTGCAGGGCTTACATGGAAGACCAGAAGGCAGAACACAGGATGGCTGCCTGAAGAGTGGAGACGGCCATAGGGCATAGGCATGGAACAGGGAGTGAGAACATCATCCTCAGTGGCCCTGCCTTCCACGTGTTTACGTGACAATCCACGGTTGGACAAGTGCCGAATTTCAGCAGCATCTGTATTGAATGGCTCCGTGGATATCGCTTTTAAAGTTTTATTAACAATCCACTTAATCAACCGGCTCATACTGGATACGAGGAGAAAAATTATATATACAATGTACTTAGTAATACAAGTCCAGCGAGTATACAGCGGTGGCGTGCTCACACGACTGCATTGATGGCTCTCTGCATTCCGAAGTCTTCCAGTCAAATCAGGAATGATAATAATTATCATTCCTGATTTGACTGGAAGACTTCGGAATATGCTCATGTCATCTCGGTCTCTGGTGCTTCAATGCAAGGAGCCGCTCCTCACCTTGAATCCCTCTGGAGCCCGCTGACGTTTCACCTCTTTGTTAACTTTTTCCTAACATAGCTGGCCCTGATTTGGTCGACGAACTACATGCATACACGGACTGCGAGTGTATGCATACGATGACTACAATAAGGATGAGTCATGGAAAGTAACTGCCATTCCTGTGCTGGATGAACCCCCACACACAAGTCATTATGCACCCCACACGCGCTCTCGCGCACGCACATGCACATACACACATACATGTACATACACACGCGCACACGCACACATATACATAAACACTCAAAGTTTAAGCCTGAGGCATGGGTTGCCACGTCCCTCCAGGCTACATACAACTATACTGTACTCCCGAGCCATGCAGGAATGGAATATACGCTCCATGCAGTGTCGAGTATGCACATGTACCCTTGCTTCATTGGCACAAACTCCCCAAGGCTAGTGTCCAGAGAGGACACCAGTCACCATCAGAAGTATACTATACTATTATTATAATAGGGTGAACTACTCGTCAGTATCATACACGGCAACGTCACAGCTGAGCTGTCATAGTATCCTGTGCTGCAGTATACGGCGGCACACTCCACCGCAGAGCAATGTGTGCGTCGTCAATGTGTGCCAACCGGAGCAAACCGTCTAGAAGTTGACAGTGAAGACTGAATGGCGGACTGGTACTGCGTGACAACGTGCACATGTGACTCCGTAAACTATGCGTAGACGTTTATGTGATGGGATGCGAAGCTTGAGTTACAATGCGGATAACGGTATGCCAGATTGGCGAAGCACCCAGGTCGTGCAGCACAGCCCGTCACTACTAGGCCGAGGACGATGAACGATGCAATTGTTCTGAAACGACGATGGCCAGTTGCCAGGTCGATGTCCTATGACACATAAAACGACTCCAAAGCATTCTGCGGCGTGCAATAATTCCTCTGAAATCGTGACGATCAGCATGCATGTCGAGTAGCCGAGTGTCGTCCGTATATTGATCGCCTGGAACAGGTGCATCTCACAGGTGTTCTGCCTCGTACTGAAGCCAAGTCACTTGCAAGGACCAAGCAGGATCGAGAGAACTCCTCTTGACTTGAGAGGATATTCTATACTAGCACTGGCTGCTGGCTACACCGGTTGTGGCCTTCCCTAGAGAGGACGACAGACTGCACCTGGACTAGAACTAGTAGTGTTCCGAACTGTGCACATACACTTTCAGAGAGTTACACACCAGTGCCTGCCTGCTGGTGTACATGCAGAGGTAAAGCTTGATCGTGTGTGTGTGATAGTGTGTGTGTGTGTGTGTGTGTGTGTGTGTGATAGTGTGTGTATGTGTATGTGATAGTGTATGGGTGTGTGAGATACCCCTAGTACTGTAGTAACAGGAATAGTAAAGCAGCATCAGCACGACGACTTAAGCTACAGTGTGAAATGCTCTGCAGTGTATCGCATATACAATCACGTCGTTGGAGTTGTGTTGATGCCGGAACGCTGCAGTGATCGTGCTATTGCGGTATAGTGGTATAGTGGTACAGTGTGGTTTTGGCTTGCATGGTGCATCGTATTGTACCGTGCATGCTGGTGTATCGCATGTTGGTGGCAGCCTATCGGTCATCGAATGCAGCCGTAGCAGTAGCCGTAGCAGCAGTACTCGTACAATCCTATCAGACCATGGTGAGAGGAGAAGTCTGCAAGACGTCTAGCGACAGCCCTCACAACGTATCATCATCTGTAAGACCTCCTCCGTTGATCATAGGTACCTTGACACTATCCCAGACTACTCACATCCCCTTGCTGCCTATAGCCGCTGCGGCAACAGCCACAAAGATGAACTTCTCTGGCGCCAACGGATTTGCAGACAACAACCACAGTGGTTACGCGAATGGTGATTGCAATGGTGGTCGTTCCGCTACAGCAGCAGCGCCAGCAGCAGCAGCAGCAGCAGCAATGACTGCATTTCCGCATCATTATCGTCTAATCCCTCCCCCAAACCTGGCTGTAAGCTCGCCGCCAGCACCCCTGCCTTGTACTGGTCCGATTCAAACAGGCGCTGCCACCTATCAGTTTCAGCCATATCCCGTGACAACAAGGGCTTTCTGTCCCGCACCGGTTGTGCCTGTGGAGACGACATTCCCAGCAAGAGCAGCAGCATTACCGTCAGGAACATCTACGCGACCTTTGGGAGAAAGTGATAGAGTGGAAGTTAATTTTAACAAAGCTCATCAAAATGGCCCACCACAACAGGACGGTCGTATGTTGGGAGTCCCGACAGCAGCACCGCCGCCTCCTCCTCCTGCCCAACATCACACAACACACGCGCCAACAGGGGCCATTCTCACACCAGAAACGGGCGACAGTAATGCGACTTCCTATTCGTCTCCTGGCGGCGGTACTGTCGGCGTTGTTGGTGGCGGCCGTCATGAGATAACACGCAACGAGCGGAGTGTTACGATGGGGTCCTCCAGCGAAAACATGACAAGTCCTGTGCTAAACGGATTCCGCACCCAGGCACCGCTGGCCAATGGTCACACTACTGATGCAACTGTTGCTTCACGCTACATTACTACGCAGAACGGCAACGGGGGTAACGGACCTTCTCCTCTAGTACAAAACAACTGGCCTCCATCAATACAGACGGTGAACACCACCCGTAGCGGATTTGTTCAGCACAATGATGCAAACAGCGGAGGGATGACGGCGACGGCACTACCGCCGGTGCAGGTACACCAGCCATTGTACTAGAGGAGAAGGTCCGTTACCCCCGTTGCCGTTCTGGCGTAGTAATGTAGCGTGAAGCAACAGTTGCATCAGTAGTGTGACCATTGGCCAGCCGGCAAGAACAAGAATGGGACAATGTACCCATCGGTTGGCCTAACCAACAATGGCAGCCATTCGTCGCCGGGAGGATTCAATCAGCAGCATGCTTTGAACTGCAACGTCCAAACTGTGCCGACTGCTTCCACTGCAGGACAGTTTAACCCAATCATTCAGGTAAGAGTATCTTCCTTTTCCCCAACAGCACGCTGCCCGTGAACATATGTGTGGTTCTTTGAGTTAGTCACCGAGGTGGTTACGGTGATCCATTCTTCCGCGCACGCCAGGGTGCCGAAATGGCGCCTGCTGAAAATACTTGTCTAGAAATAGAAGGGTGCTGCTCTCGAGCGGGAAGATAATGTGCAGCGTGGAATGCGTGCATGTCGCCATTTAGGTGGGAAGCAGTCCGGGTGTTCGTTACAACCAAGATTGCCCGGACAAGATTGTGGGTGCGTTGTGTCTGATGTGTACACCATGATGCTCTTGCAACCCTACCGGCCGTGTGATTTGTAGACTAAACAGACCTCCGCAATCGACTAGAAGATGACTGGCTCGACAACAACTCGCCACATCAGACATGCACACATGGAGCACACAATCCCTGAAGCTGACCTCACCTATCAATATGATCGGTTCCCAGACTCGGAGGGTATATCCAGTAGTGCACAGAACTGACACGATTAGATTTACTTGGAGAGGAACGTAGACGCAACAAATGTCTGAAAACATCAACACGCGCACGCACTCTCATACACACGCACTCTGATTGGGTACCACACCTTTCAATAATTACGCACTCACCCATTCGAGTTCGGACTGGCAGACACCTAGTTTACAGTGTGCAGGGACAGCGTTCACCCCATGGTGTCTGGGCGCTTAGGAGTAGCGCCAGTAAACAGCCACACGTTCAAAACCAGTGCATGGAAGCTGCTCATAAGCACAGTTTACAGTCATTCACTGTATCCCCCCCCCACCCGCATGACCTGCATTGCTTATGTCAACCAAAACATGCATGGGCGGAACTTGCATCAAACTGCAAGGCCTGAGTATTGTTTGTGTCGACATGGGTAGCGTGGATCATAATTGTGTACATAATGTCAGGCTTTCCCAGTGTCAAGCGCAGTAATACCTTGACATCATCGCGCAAGGTAGCTAACCCTGGAGGGGATCACAGAAAGGAGGTATAATCAACGCATCGCCATATCATCGTCGATGCCCTTTTTCTGGCGAAGGAGTAGAGGATGACATTTTCAGTGATTTTTTCTCGGACCGTGATAGCCGATACATGTATCAAGGAGTTATTATTATTATAGACAACACCTCATGGCATGAGAAGAAAATCAGCCAGTACGGGAGATGTAGGTGTTAACCAACCATGGTGAATAAAAGAAGAAAAGAAGAAAAGTAATGGTCAAGACGGAGAAGCATGGGAGGGACAGGTGATGGTGAATCTAGTGAGCAGATTTAAGTGCGTCCAGGGTACTGGCATGGCTTACAACATCCTTGAAAACAAAAAAAGGTTCATTTACGTCAACACTCGTCTACATAATGTAAGTATAGATACGGGGAAGTTTACAGCGTCTGCCAAACGCACTGTTATCCATCGAGTTGCTCGAAACCACATCAACTTAAAAGGGGGTAGCTGGTGAGAGATCAATCCAAACAACTCAACGCCTCAAAATGACAGGATTGGAGAGGAAGAGATGAGAAGCTCTTGGAACTCTTCTTCGTCTTCGTCGTAGTTCGTTGTCATCACAGGAGAGCAGAAGCAATTATTGATATTGGGATTGAGAGTAAGTGGGTGGGCTTCTCATGACCAGAAAGGTCAGATTACCAAATGTGATGACGTTGTGGGAGGACGATATGAAGTCATCCCACAGCGCCTCTTCTCAGGGGGCATCACTGAACTCGTATCGACATTGGCGAGTGAGACCAGACCCTGAACTGGATCTAATCCCGATGACGCGGTGGTCTGCAAGCCAGATCGCGTGTGCTACCCGGAGGAAACCTAGCCTGGAATGCCCTGGAAGCAATGCAGTGTGCGGCGGTGTCGCCGAAGATGGCGCAGTTCCAGTCCTCGCCATAAGGTCACACGCCAAGCTGTCCTGGGCGTCCTCTGGACGACTAAACAGAATGCCGTGGGTGAGAAACTACGGTTCACTTACACCGCGTACCGCTGAGATGAGTCTAACTTTACCGAGCATAAGACAGCAAGTCTTCTTGGTCTGCCAAGTCACAGTCCTAACTTGCCATGCATTCATAATCCTCGCAATACACACTCACTCACTCCTCACTCTCTGGGGAACACTTATGGAGCCCAGACCACGACGACATCGAGTAACTGTGTCCGATGTAGCTACTAAACTGCAGTAGCACCGTTACAACACAGTGTTGATAGCAACATCCACCACACAAGTCAGCAATGTGAACTCCTGATTCCTCACGGTCACCTCAAGTAACACTGCCGTCACCTGTTGAGCGTGATGGCGAGGAATTAGACCCAGGTGTCGAGGCATTTCACTGGTGGTTGCCACCAGCCGAGTCCAGCCTGATTCCATCCGCTCCAGGCACTAAAAGATCGATGCGGGTTTTAATGGTACTGTACGCGTATACGACGGGACAATGTCGCCCGGCGTACATTACCGGAACCAGTCTAACCCCCACCCCCGGGCATCAAGATCACCGTATTTGCACTCAGTGTGTCTCTCCAGTGATCCTCTCCGAGTCTTTCATGTGTGTGCCCGAACACAATACGTCAAAATGGTCACGCTGATGGTGTTTGCACTTGGCAGGTTTGCCTGACGGAGCAGATAGTACAGGTGACGCTACAACAAGGCGTGCCTATCAGTGCGTCCATGTGCGTGATACCATTTTACTAGCCGGATAATTCAGTAATTCTCTATCATGTAGCATAGTGACTATTTACCTGCAATACATCTGACCACCTATGTTGCTACGTGCTGCTGTTGCTTCAGCCTCAGACTCTGAGTACTCGCACATACTGCCTGGTCGCACCTGCTGTACAAGCCTCATTCCACAGTGCACCACAGCACACCACGGTACGCACATCTGTAGCCATGCTAGGGTGGGACAATAGCAATAGTATCAAGGACATATGGCCCACTGTAGCACTTGCAATCAGCCGTGCTCAGTCGCGTAAGGAGCCTTATCAAAACCCTGGGCGTTAGTAAAGGAAAGGGTCAGTGCGGACTGGGCAGAAGCGACGACAAGATCAGCCAAGCATCTTTGGGGGAAGATTTACTCCTTCTATTTTCCTCCTCATACTGAAGAGCAGTTGCATGTATTTGTAGACACTCCGTCATGACCACATACTGTGAAGCGCGTCCGGACCTTCCCGACACACCTTCTCCTCCTGTGATCGCACGCAGTCGGACGAAGCAGTTTAAAAGGACGCGCAGCACTGGTCCTGCGGATCACCGGGGTGTCCTGCTGTTCGGTATGGCACAGACACCCTCTCCATATCCTTTCCGTGCCGCAGCGGACAGTCCTTGGGTGCTGTCCTCGCCCTGTACACCGACCAACAGTCCACCGCTGCAAACCTTTCCAGCGGCTGCCATCGTTGTGGATCGCATGATGCCACGCGAAGAGAAGCTCGTGGAGTTGGTAGCCGTTCCTGAGCCACCTTTGTATTCGCTCAAGGTTAGATCAGGGTCTGGATACTGATGTTTGTGCTGAACTGCATGTGGTTGCAAGTGCATGTTTTTGGGATGGATTGTGGGACGTCTCTAGCGTGAAGGATTCAGGTCTTGTGCAAATATGACCACAAGGCTACTAGAGACCACACGCTGGTGACGCTACGTCTAATGTTGACTTCTGTATCGGTACATGTAGTTGCTGATTCTGTTTCCGATCAGTGAGAGTCGTGAAGCAGTCGCATGTTTGTGCACTTGCTGCCATGTAACCAAATTCAGCACTGCGATATTCCGCGTAGCAAGATACTTACATGAGCTGGCCGCGGTGTGTGCAAGTCAACTGATAGACGACTGAACAGTCCGCCGACTGCACTCTAGTCTAGTGAACATTGTAGCAATGCTGTGTGTGGCGTTTTCATACAGAAACATGACGATCTAGATGAGGTAGCACCGCCAACATGTAGTTTGTTCTGTATTTCAGGTGTAGGTAACGTAAATGGGGACTCTGACTGTATTCTTGCTAATCACAATCAAGGCTGTCAATACTCCTGTTACTCCTGTTAGTACAAATACTACACTGGTTGTCTATGTGCATGCTTCAGTACAGGGCAGTGAGTCACGGTGACGGTCCCCTTACAACACTGACCGAGTAAAACAGACAGTATAAATGTAGCAGATGATGATGACGTATAATTTATTATATACATGATTCATCGGTACATCTACTGCCTGGATGGAGTACTGCATATCCACTCCCTGAACCACACTCCACAGGACCACAGTCTCCACAGTCTGGGCAGGTTTCAGTAAAGCTACATGCAGCTTGACTATGACTAGACTGTATGCACTGAGTGTGTCTGAACAAACACGTGATGCACATACATGACATTGACATTGTACAACCAGGTCCATAGCACTGGCACTGGCTGTATGTAGACCAGGTCCATAGCACTGGCACTGGCACTAGCTGTGTGCATGGTATGTAGACCCGCTTACACAAGTTACAGGCTTGTACGTGTGCATGTATGTGTCAGCCAGTGGCAGCAGCCGCAGCAAAGGTCATGTCATGTTCCTACTGAATAATGCACAAGTAGTACCACAGTCCTGTCCTGCTAGCCACAGAGGCCAGAGACACAGGGAGAGACAGACAGGAGGAGTAGAATCCTAGCTGAGGTTTCTAAGCGGCGGGCGTGCCCATCTGTACTTATAAGTTGTGCTGAACTGATTCAAGGTCAGATTTTAATGAATTCAGTGTTGTTGTCCACCCTGGCCCTAAAGACACACAAACATCTGCCCACTGCAGCAGGCATTGTTTCCTCTTCCTTTTACCCAAGACCCAAGCTGCTGTCTTCTTGTCTGTGTGTGTGTGCATTGTGTGCGCTATGCCCCAACACAATGCAACAACCGCGATTCTCTCTGTCCTACCTTGCGCCGTACAGAATGGCCACCATCACCATCACCACCATCACCACCCTCTGCAGCAGGTACAGCAGGTGCAGCCCGCCGCAGTTCAGGCAGTCCCGCACATGACCATCACGCAGCCCAGCGCCTGCATCTCCTTTCCCGCACAGTCCACCTTGCCCGGTGGCATCAGCAGTCCTGTCGTCACGCACCAAATGCCACCGGGCTGCACTGCCGCTACCCCAGCCGGACTCCACCCAGCAGGCACACCGGCCTATCAGCTCGGCTCGCCAATACAACAGCCCTTGGCGCTGACCACCCTGACCATAACGCAGCCGCCGTTCATTCGTTCTGGCCAGCCTGTGCAGAGTACCATTACGCTGGGCAGCAACGGCCATCATCTCTCCGTGTCGCCGTCATCCAATGGCCACCATCCGCCGCCACCCCTCCAACATCAGCACCGTTCATCTAGCAACAGCAGGGCGGCAGAGAGTGCACCGGCCTCCTCGACCACGCCTAACTCTACCCACCAACACAGCAGCCATAGCAACCAACAAACCAACTTGGTGGACGTCTGCAGTGTCAGTGACACGGAGGATTCGCAGCGCCATCGCCGTCGCATCGGCGGCTTCAACTTCGACGACATGAACACACTGTGGACCACTCCGCAATCCAATGCCAAGCAAAACAAGGTAAGACTTGAAGACCTGGCTAGTAGGGAACAGCCTGCTGAACCTAGTGCTGGAACACGTACGATTCACTGCACGTGTGTAGATTGGGTAGGCGGTATGTCACTAGCACTGCTATC